>NW_027529428.1:12571650-12573105 GCF_008692635.1 Crocuta crocuta | reverse complement strand
AGACATTTCTCTTCTGGTGGGTGGGGGGCTCACCCCTAGTCCAGAGATAAAACCCAAGTGCACGTGTTAAGATGCAGATTTTCCGGGCACGCCCTGAATTTACCTTCCTCCCCTAGTACGTTCTCTTCTCCTGGTGACTGGTCACCAACACGTTTCCGGCCTCACAGACGCCCCCGTCTATCCCCACTGCCCACTGAGCACCATTCTGGACCGCACTGTTCTGGGCACATCCAACCAGTGTGAATCACTTCAACTACATAACCACCCCGTGCGCTAAGTATGAGGGCTGGTGTGTTACAGATGAAGCTTACAGCATCCATACCGCTCGCTCCTCCACAACTGGGCGATTACTACCCAGGATGGGAAAGCCACATACAGGGCATCTTCTTTCCTGTACCCTCAGAGGGCAGAGAAAGATGCAAGNTGCATTGGCTTGGACTGTTCCTTCCCCTTCTGGATTTATTTTTAAAAATTATTTTTCTTTTTTAAGAAGTATTTTTAATGTTTATTTCTTTTTGAGAGATAGAGACGGGAAAGCCGTGGAGAGAAGGAGACACAGAATGGGAAGCAGGCTCCCGGCTCCGAGCTGTCAGCACAGAGCCACAGCGGGGCTTGAACTCACAGACCGTGAGATCATGACCTGAGCCGATGTCAGACGCTCAACCGACTGAGCCACCCAGGCGCCCCCGGATTGTTCCTTCCCCTTCTGAGGTGTCTTCTAGACCTTCTCACAGTTCTAGTTTACAGACCAGCTGAAGTATCAGTTCTGTCTGAAGTTGTCCCTCATCCTTCCGGCCGCCTCTTCCATCCAGGCTCCCAGAAGACCCTATGCTTGCCTCTGTCCCTGTTCTGCAGGCACAGACTCAGAGGAGCATGTCGTCTTCATCTCCACGAGGGGCGTGTCCCCAGCCCGCAGCGCCCAGAGCCCAGCAAGCTACCTTAATTCCTTCCAGAGGGGCCCAACTCCGCATGTTACCCTTGCCTTTGAAAGCGGTGTGCACCAGGGCCAGAGACGCTGCGCCCATGCTGTCTTACAGCTGAGGCAGGACTCGGGGCCGGAGGGGTCACCGCAATGACATCACTCTCAGCATTCGAGGTCCAAGTGCCAACATCAGGACCTCCCAGACCAGGCACCCTGGGTGCCAGAAGTTTTCAGCCCCACTGCACAATTAAACTGCCTGGAGCTGTTCTCAAAAATGCTGAGCTGCCCGCACCCTCCCCCCACCCCAGTGAATCACAATCTCCTGGAGCAGAGCCAGAGGCATCAGCATTTTGAGAGGTTCCCCAGGTGAGTCTATACTGAAGCCAGAAATGAGGTCCTCTGCTTTAAGCCAAGCAAAATCTGTAAGTCAGTCTATTCTTCCTTTGGGCTCACAGGGGGCTGAGGACCAAACTGGGGGCAGCCCCTTAAGCATACAATTACCCTCAGGGTCCAGATACCTTCAGAGCCCAGGC
>NW_027529428.1:12556455-12571515 GCF_008692635.1 Crocuta crocuta | reverse complement strand
CAGTGGGGGGGAGGGGAGGGCACTGAGCACCTGCTCGGTGCAGCTCACTTGGCCCGTGCAGGGACAACAGCCAGCTGACACTTGAACTCTTTGACTTTTCAAGAGAAGCTGAAGAAATTAGTATTTTTATGTGAAATTACCTAATTTGAAAAATCTTGGCAATGAACTCAAATTAAAACAAAACCTTGGGTTGGTTGAACGGAACACCCTCCCAGGCCCCCGTCTGACACACAGCAAGGGCTTCACGTATCCATTTAGGGCACAATTTCAGTCCTGGCCCCATGCCTTTTCCTTTCCCATTTTCCAGGTGACCAACTGTTTTTCTTCCCCATTTGATTATCTTTTAAAGATTTTTTTTTAAAGCAATCTCTACACCCCACGTGGGACTCGAACTCACAACTCTGAGATCAAGAGTCGCACGCTCCACCAACTAAGCCAGCCAGGCGCCCTTTCTTCCCATTTTAAATTAACAAGAGTCCTTACTGGAGCAAACCATAAGACAGATTAGAAAAACAATTTTAATTGTGCTGCATATTAATTTAACCACTTGTGTTTCACTTAGCTCTCTTATCATTACGATGTTTTGTTAAAAAATAAAGGGGCGTCTGGGTGGCTCATTCCATGAGCATCTGACTTGGGCTCAGGTCATGGTCTCAAGGTTTGTGAGTCTGAGCCCCGTGTCGGGCTCTGTGCTGACAGCTCAGAGCCTGGAGCCTATTTCAGATTCTGTGTCTCCCTCTCTCTCTGCCCCTCCCCTGCTCACACTGTCTCTCTCTCCAAAATAAACATTAAAAGAAAAAAAAAAAGATAAAGACAAGAGCCCGGAGTCCCTACCACCATTTCTCCTGTAGGTAACCTGAAGGTGCAGAAGTCCTAACTATAAGAATTCCTCTGAAAAAGACAGACTGAAAGCAGACGCTGTGCTATCACGCTCGAGGACCGCCTGGGTTATTCCTGCCGTGCTGTAGACTTGCCTCCCTCCCAACCCTATGGAATTCAAACTCCTTACCATGCTGCTTCACCCCTCCTGGGCTCCCGGAATGGGGATGGACCGACGCACAAGCTGATGTCTAAGCTCACTCCAGGGAGGGGGAGCCGTGGGAGGATCTCCCTTCCACATCCCTGCTGGCTCCTTCTCCACCCACCCCTGCCGCAGCGCTTGACGGGGATTACCGGACGGGTCCGGCGAGGGCTTCTAGCTCTTTCTCGTCCTGTTAGGTGTGTGCAGCGTTGGGGATTGGAGTAGGACTCCTCCTTTACATGCCTGGATTCGAAGGATCTGCTCTTTCTAAAGCGTGATGTAAGGGGAGATTTTCCAAGGAGAGGCCACGGTCAACACGAGGAGGGTGTGCCCAGCAGACGTGTGACATTCTGACCCGGAGAGAGTGATACTCGGACAAGGACATTCTGAGCAATGGGCCTGTCCAAAAAGGCCAGGGGGGAAATCCTCTGTCTCTGCTACACTTTGCTCAACAAAGTGCATTTCCTTGAACACATCTAAGTCCTAACACCGGAGTCACCCTGAAATTTTCTACACGACAGGCTTTCTTTACAGTCAGGGGTGCCCCGTGATTATTACTTCCTCAAACTTCGACAAGTGACTCTCTCAAGATAGAGTTTCACTTGAGTCTTGAAATCAGCTTTGAAAACAGCCCGTGACAAAATGAACTGAGAGGCATGAAAATAAGTAAGGGGATTAAGACTCTAAAGCAGATGGCCACAATGACTGTAAACACCACCAACAATAACAGTCTAATATTCATTTATAATTAAAATTTAGAGTTTATAATGATTATAATTTATTAATTATAACTTACTTAATAATTATTTACTTAATTAAAGAACGGTTCATTTCCTCCCATTGGAAAGGGGGCAGGGATCCGTCGACCCCTCCCCAAGAGAACGGTGGGAAGAAAGCTGGCCAAACGACCCACCACACTCCCGACCTCAGAGGCAGCCTGCCAGTTCCAACCAGCCTGCCGAACCAGACTAGATCACAAGCCCGGGGCAAAAGGAAGTGACTGGAGCTTTACATCCTCTCTCCGGCTGGGTCACTAACAAGAAAGAGGCCATGTGAGCTAGAAAGAACTTTCCAAGCGGCCTTTGACAATAATCTTCCCCGGACAGCCACATTATACCTGGTCACCTCGCCCTGGAACCCAAGGCACTTAACAGACACTATCATTTCAAACCTACCCTAGAGCACAGGATGGGGAGAAAGCAGATACGTGAACTTGCACTTGGTGATGAGGTAAGAGGAGGAAGCCTGTAAGCGAGTATGTGCCACACACTGAAAGCCACCTGCTCATCCAGGAAACATATCCAGGAGCCCAGGCTGAGAGAAATGTCAAAGGTGTAATGATGTAAGGCGGGCAAACGGCAGGGCTCAATTCAATTGCACAGATTCTCAAGCAGGCACTGGGCCTGGGTCTTACTCTGGACACAAGGCCTAGCATGATGCCGGCATAAAACGGGTGTACTGCAAATCGGCGCTGCTTGGATGTGAAGCCCGTGTGTCTCTTGCCTCTTGAGATCTCCCTGCTTACAGCCTGGTGAGGCCCACAGCCATAACAGTTAATGAAAAGACAGGGCTCTCCAAGGGATACAGAAGAGGAAGGGGTGAAGTCCTCCAGGGAGCACCTCAGAACACCTGCTGGAAGACATAAGTGAGGAAGCACGTCTTGAAGGACGAGTAGTAGGTATGGGAAGACATCCAGGTCATGAGGACAGAGCTCTGAGCAAGCCCCTAGGAAGAGAACAGGGCAGGTGGGCTGCGGGACAGCAGCGGGGATGGTGCAGAAGCCCATGCCTGTTTCACAACGCTGCCCAGGGCTGGTCTCTGGCCGCCTGGAGTCCTGGAGGGCTGGGAAGCACCCCCCCCCCCCCCCCATTATTTTTCCAGGCCACAGGACCAAAGAAATAGAGATAGATCATGATTTCTACACAAGAAAGGCCAGAAACAAAAGCCCAGAGTTAAGAGGAGTGAAGAGAGATTAAAGTTAGTGAAAGCTAACATGTTTAGAGAGACAGAAAGAATAACACAAGTATAGGAAGTCCAGGGATCCTTAATCTTGCCAGCCATCCTTAGCTAAACAAAATCCTAAGGAAGGGAGAGAAAGATCAACCTTCACAGCCCCACCTCAGGGCTGGTCCATGTCACAGAAAAGGGAAACAGCGTCCTTCTCCAAATGAACTTCGGTGTAGTCATTAAAAGTGAGCTTCTTAGGGGCGCCTGGGTGGCTCAGTCGGTTAAGCGTCCGACGTCAGCTCAGGTCATGATCTCATGGTTTGTGGGTTTGAGCCCCGCGTCGGGCTCTGTGCTGACAGCTCAGAGTCTGGAGCCTGCTTCAGATTCTGTATCTCCCTCTCTCTCAGCCTTTCCCTTGCTTGTGCTCTGTCTCTCTCTCTTTCTCTCTCAAAAATAAACATTAAAAAAAAGCTAAAAAAATAAATAAACATGAGCTACTGAATGAAGGAACTCACTGAAGTATTTTTACTGCATTCTGTCATTCCTTCTGGTCCTTCCAAAACTGTACCCTGATTTAAAGGCACCACTGTCTGGAAGGTTTGCTTTTTTCATCATGAAAGGGGCCAGAGGACAGAAAAGCAAAGCATAATGCCCCAGAGGGGAAACCCCCCAGCTTTGAGCACGCTTTACCTTTATGGAAGATTTCCTGCCGGGAGTTTCTTCATTGAAAATCAGTCGGCCGAGGTGTTGTAAGTTCGAGGCGCTATTTTCTAGCGCCCCAATCATGCAAGCAGCCCTGTTCGGGGAACCCACAGCTGCTACATGTGTGGGTGATGCATGAGACTGCAGAAGGTGTCCAGGAACCAGTGGGACTCCTTCCCGGACAGGGTGGCAGGGAACCGCCCACAGATGCCTCTGGTGTGAGGTGACTGCTCCCCCCTCGCACCGCCAAGCTGCTGTCCCTGGGGCACACTTCGAATCTCTGGAAAGCATGGTGCCCATGGAAAAAGCTGGCGGTTCAGGCCTTCAGTGTTTTGCAATTTTCTTCCTGTAAGCTACATTGTTGGGATGGTTTGACATGCAAACCTCTCCCTCCACCCCTCCCGGCCCACACACTTCCAGGTCTCCACCCTAGCACGCAGCGACAACAGTGAGCGCATTGCATCGTTGGGCTGACTCACCACCCGCAGGGGCGGGGTCCTGGCGGGGGTACACACGGCACGAAGCCCACAGGTACCGAGGCCTCCTCTGCCAGCTCGTGGGAAGACAAATCAGCCTCTGTCCTCCCAGCTGGGTGGGAACGTGCCAGAATGCAGTGTCTCCAAAAACCATCTCTACCGTGTGTTCCTGAGATTTGTTAATGTCAGGAATCAATCCCGGGCAATCAATCCGGAATGCTGGGGAAAAGGAAATCAATCAGCACACGGGGTGGGTGCAGGGACTTGGCTGGGGACACACTGACGGCAGAGGAAGAAGGAACATTCCTGGCTTTGGACAGAAGAAAGTAACAGGTGATGCGCATAACTAAGGGCGTAAAGATACAACCCAGCTGGGCTCATCAGTGGTTACAGTATCATCTCTCTCTCTTATATTCCGAGTCTGGGGATATCCGTCGCCTTCTCTTCCAGGAGCCCCTTCAGTGTGCCCTGGCGTGCCTGCTGAACAGACACACTGAAAATGCCTTCACTCTGTGGGCAGGGGATCCAAGAGAAAAAGGCACTCGGAGAAGCGGGCGGGGATGGGAAAATCGGACGGCACAAGCTGAATCAATGTTTTCACAAAATTATTTGCAAAGCTGATGGGATTTATTGACGAAGCCAAAGACGGTGAGACTAAATTCAGAAACGTCACATGACTGCCTCTTGATTCTACAGAAAAGAGATCACGTCCAAAATACAGAAGTGCCCATGAGGAGACCTCTTGTTCACTTAAATAAGATCATGTTTTTTCATGACCTACATGACCTACAACAAACACAGTACTTGTGACTCTTCATAGCAAATTGCTTCCATAAACCAGGATTCCAAGTAGCCCCTCTGTTTTTTTAATGTTTATTTATTTTAGGGGGGAGGGGCAGAGAGGGAGAGAGAGACTCTCGAGCCCCAACGTGGGGCTCAAGCTCACGAGCCGGGAGATCGTGACCTGAACTGAAATCAAGAGTTGGATACCTAACCCGCTTTAGCTACCCAGGTGCCCCTAAGCACCGCCTCCTTTAAGTAAGGGCTCCCAGAGGCGCCTGGGTAGCTCTGGTGGTTAAGCGTCCAACTTCGGCTCAGGTCATGATCTCACAGTTTGTGGGTTCCAGCCCCACATGGGGCTCTGTGCTGATAGCTCAGAGAGCCTCTCACTCTCTCTCTCAAAAATAAACATTAAAAAAATTAAATAAAAAAATAAGTAAATAAATAAGGGCTCACAAGGTGAAACTGTCTATCATGTCTACAGCCTCCAACCCAGCTGGGAGAAAAGTTACCAGTCACAAAGGAGACAGAGTAAGCGTACACAGATTCAACTTCTGCGATGAGGCTGCATCCTATCTATACCGTAATCTGCCCACTGACCCAGTTTACACTCATGTTTATAATCTGCTTTTCTTATCTGTTGGTCAGAAGGCTTTTTGAATATTACAGACTATTATTTAACCTCATTCTAAGAGCTGCTAAGATTAGAAATCTGGTCACTATTAAAAAAAGAATCCTCAAGAGACCCACATACTTATTTTTAAGTTGTGAGGTCACTTGTGCACACAGAAATACCAGCTGAGATCATAAGGAGACACACATGGGCTGCATATTTAGACATTTCTTGTTTCCAGGATTCACAGGAAATTGCAACCCAAAGCAAAACCAGACTGAGTCTCTAAAACTGTACCCTGGAGCGCCTGGGTGGCCCAGTCAATTAAGCGTCCAACTTCGGCTCAGGTCATGATCTCGTGGTTTGTGAGTTTGAGTCCTGCATGGGGCTCTGTGCTGACAGCTGAGAGCCTGGAGCCTGTTTCAGATTCTTTGTCTCCTCTCTCTCTGGCCCTCCCCCACTCATGCTTGCTCTCTCTCTCTCTCTCTCAAAAATAAATATTAAAAAATATATGTACAAAACATGAGCATACTTTTCCTAAAGCATATGGGAATGAGTCAGTCAGCTGCAGCTCATTCCAAAAATAGCCAGCAGAGAAGCCAAGAGAGGAAAAAACAGAATCATCAAACATTCTTTTTAAAGTGAGAATTTCTACAAGTGTTTGAATGAATCCTATGAAATCTGATTTCCCCATTGGTCTTCTCCGTGCAATCTACTTGATGCAATTTTTAGGTATATTGTCAAGAAACAGCAAGAATTTATGACCTCTGTGAATTCGAGATCTATGCTGATATTTTTCAGGCCAGATCAAATCAAACAGCCTTGTACAGAGAAGGACCCCAAAGAAACGGAGAGCTGCAGTCACTCATTTTCCAAGTCCACACAAACCTTTCTCGGCACCTGCACACAGGGATGAACTGGAATGATCTGGAACAGGAAGAAGGCACACCTCAGGAAAGGAGGCGAACGAGCGAGACTCTGGATAGAACTGGCTAGCCCACCCGAGCTCTTCAAGAAAGAGGGAAGTGCAAACACCAGTACTCGCAATGGGAAGTTTGCGGGGTAAGCAAGGCATAGCAAATCCAAATCCTGTAGGAAGGCCTGTTTTCATTCTTTGCCTCACTCTGCAGCTTCAAAAACAGAGCAGAAGCTCAAGTTTTTAACGTAGCACATCTCCCTGCTGGGTTTTTGTTTTGTGTGGATTTTTTTTTCCTTTCTTCATGGTACCCACAGAGCATCTGGGCAGAATTCTCCAAATGGAGGGTGTGTCTGTGCCTGATGCTGGAACCTAGGACCCTTTCCACATCTACATAGGCTGTCTCTCGCTGCAAGATAAGGCATTGTTCCTTGGCTTAACCGAAGAGTTTAATCGCCTGTGTGAAACCTGAATGATGCCTAGCCCATTATGACTCACTCGAGGTTTGGAACAACACGTATAAGGTGAAGCTGGCTACGGGTTAAAACAGAAGCTTTAGGAGGTGAGAGCAGTTGAAACAAGGGAGCCGTGAGCAGGAAGGGACTCTTCAGAAGCTCTCTGGAGGCTGGATGAATCCTGGGGTTCTGATTAGCCAAACACGTGACTCTCTGCAAGGCAAGGTCTCCTATTTGTAGGTGGTCTTGGCATTTTCTTTCTTTCTTTTTTCATGTTTACTTATTCTTTTTTTCAAAATTTTTTTATAGTTTACTTATTTTTGAGACAGAGACAGAGCATGAGCTGGGAAGGGGCAGAGAGAGAGGGAGACACAGAATTGAAACAGGCTCCAGGCTCTGAGCTGTCAGCACAGAGCTCGACGCGGGGCTCGAACCCACGAACCATGAGATCATGACCTGAGCCAAAGTCGGACGCTTAACCGACTGAGCCACCCAGGCGCCCCTATTTATTTATTTTGAGAAAGAGACAGAGCAGGATGAGGGGAAGGGCAGAGAGAGAGGGAGACAGAGAATCCCAAGGAGGCTCCTGGCCGCCAGTGCAGAGCCCCATGCGGGGCTCGAACTCCCCAACCATGAGATCATGACCTCAGCTGAAACCGAGTCGGATGCTTAACCGAGCCGCCCAGGTGCCTCTCAGCATTTTAACAATTAGGAAATTCAAGGGTAACTACTACTTTTTAAAAAAAAATATACTGGGGTGCCTGGGTGGTGGCTCAGTCAATTGGGTGTCTGACTTCGGCTCAGGTCATGATCTCACAGTTTGTGGGTTCGAGCCCTGCGTCGGGCTCTGTGCGGACAGCTCGGAGCCTGGAGCCTCCTTCAGATTCTGTGTCTCCCCCTCTCTCTGCCCCTCCCCTGCTCATGATCTATCTCTCTCTGTCTCTCAATAATAAAAATGTTAAAAAAATTTAAAAAACCTCTTCTGAAACACCGTCGCTGTGTAAGAAAATACATTATTTCATTTATAAACTCCAGTGTGAAATTAGCCTTTAATAAGCTAGAAACTAAGTTTCATTTAAAGTTGAAACATATAATTAAGATCCAATTATTAAACACACCAAAGGAAGGGAGGCTGCGTGATGTACTAAATACTAATATGCTTGTTAATTTCACTCTAGGAGATAATTCACACTAAGAAAAGAAATATCTTCTCAACATAACCTCTATCACGGAGGACGTTTTATGCGTAACTGGCCTACTTTTGGGTTTCACGGAGCTTCCTGAACTGCATACTTTCCCCTTGATCTGCTTAATAAGGGCATCACAGACACCACACTTCTGGTTTTTAATGCCAACAGAATGCGGGGACGACAGGAAAAGGGCTCTCTGTGTTGAGCTTCTGGCTTAGCCATTAACTAACGGTGGGAGCTGGGTGACTTGTGTTTTGCGGTCTGAAAGGAGGGACGAGTGGAATCCAAAAGACCCTCGTTAGCCCTCACCTATGCTTTTATGCAACTCTGATGTTTCCCTTTGCTCTTCTGATACACCACTGAACACACCACTCAGCAAAGCACACTCAGCACAACACACGTTTAATCCTCTGGCCGACTCTTCCAGGACACCCTGAAAGGTCCCGGAGGGTACTCAGGAAGCAAAGCAGCCCCCAGCCTCTCATCAGCTTACGTTGTGCCTTCGGAGGAACGCTAACGTAGGCGACGGAACTAAGACTCACCATACTGACTCGCCGTCTCCGCCAGGCTCCGAGACTTTCTTCCTTACAGCCCGTCTCAGAAAACCCTGGGTGGTCCCAGCCAGACCCGTCCGTGCAAACTGGCTTGAACTTGACAAACAGCAGGCAATTCTGCTGCCGGGTTCATGGCAGTGGGCTCAGAGTTCTGTTTGAGAAATGCTGCTGCCCAGGAAAAATATTTACACAATCGAGTGGGCTGCACCTCACGGTGGTGTTGGACCTGCTTGGCCAGGAGCCAGTGGCTCTGTCTGACCACGTCTTATCAGCGGCCTTTGTACCTCATTTAAGATCCTCATGGTGACAAAACCCAGAGCCAGATAACTGGCCAGAAGATCAAGGTTTTATGAAATCGATTGTATGACTTAAAAATGACAACCAAATTTTTAACACAATTCACTAAGTGCTGTAAATAAATGTATAGCTATCTGGGAAATTATATATGTACAATTATATATATACATCAGCTTTAAAAGAGAACCAGCAAAAGGGAGAAAACTATAAAAAACTAACAAAGGCAAATATTATCAAGAATAAGGCTGGGTGATGGTAGGCATAAAACGCTACTGCCTAATACTCATCTGTTTCATTTAACTGTTAGACACAGGACGGTAATATAACTCTCGCCTTAACATCGCTGTATCTATGAACCCTAATGTTTAGAGCAGCGCCATCAACAATAGCCAAAGTATGGAACGAGCCCAAATGTCCATCAGCTGATGAATGGATGAAGAAGACGTGGTTTATATACACAATGGAATACTACTCGGTGACAAAAAAGAATCCTGCCATTTGCAACAAGGTGGATGGAATTGGACGGTATTATGCGAAGTGAAATAAGTCAGGCAGAGAAAGACAGGTATCATATAATTTCACTCATATGTGGAATGTGAGAAACTTAACAGATGACTATAGGGGAAGGAAAGAAAAAAATGAGATTAAAAACAAGAGAGGGAGGTAAACCCTAAGAAACCTATAAATACCGAGAACAAACTGAGGGTTGATGGGGAGTGGGGGAGAGGGGAAATGGGTGATGGGCACTGAGGAGGGCACTTGTTGGGATGAGCACTGGGTGTTGTATGTAAGTGATGAGTCATGGGGACCTACTCCCGAAGCCAAGAGCACGCTGTATGTTAGCTAATGTGATAACAAAACACACACACACACACACACACACACACACACACACGCAGAACCGGAGAATACCTCTGATTATAGAACTAGGAAGAAAAAAAAAAAAAGGAAAAAAAAATCACCGTATCTGATGACACCTTGAACAGTGACATCTGAATCAGTAGGTGCGTTTCAGATCAGGAACTCAAGAGTCAGCAGATCAAGAAGGGTAGTGATTTCCCGACATCTGACCAGTGTTTTTACATTGTAAAAAGTGTTTTTATGGCCATCATTTTATCTTTTCTTCACAACACTCCTGTGAAGGAGGCGGGCAGCTATTATTATCTCCATCTGACAAATAAGCTACTTGTCATTTAGCTTCTAAAGAGATGCTAAGCTCTTATTAAAGTTTCCCAACATTAATTAGTGTGTACAGAGGTAAACAGTGCATCCAGTTTGCAACCTGATTCAGACACCTGAGAAAAAGCAGACGTCTCCATCCCTGAAGTGCAGAGATACAGGCACCCTCCTAATCAACAACCCTCACTCACTTCCTCACTGGACACAAGAAAAGGGAGCGGTCCCGAGCAATTTACAATGCTTGCACCTTGTCGCATTGACAAGTGATATTAGGGTGTTCTCATACCCTAATAAAGTGGTTTTAATGAATGAAAACACACAGGACCAGTCAACAGAGGTAGGACGGAGATCTCGTGGCAAAGAGGGAACACAAAAACAAAAGACTGATATGGACAGGGTGGCCTGTAGGAAGATGAATCTGGAAGGGGTGCCCAGGCGAGGCTGCCCAGTGTCGCAAACAAGAAGAGAGGGCATCTAGCTACAACTGAATTTCAGATGCACAGTGCGTGCTTTTTTAGTGTGAGCCAATCCTCTGCTTCATCCGGATGTTCTGTCCACAGGAACCCTCAGCTTCTGCTAGAATGTAAGGTCTTCTAAAGCGGGAGTTGCATTCACCGAAGGCCTGTTTTGCTCCCTGCCATATTCCAAGTGTCCAGAACAGTGCCTGGCCCGCCGGACGCCCTCGGTCATCTCTGCCATGTGTTCGTAAAGTTTATTTCTTAAGCCAGGTGTTAAGTAAGCAGACACCTGTCATATCACCCTTATGCATTATAATTTATATGCCTGAAGTTTATTATAATAAATGTACAAATTACAGCATCAACTAACTGCTCTTATTTTAAACTCAGTACCTTTTGGGACGCCTGGGTGGCTTAGCTGGTTAAGCTCCTGACTCTTGATCTTGGCTCAGGCCACAATCTCACAGTTCGTAAGTTCAAGCCCCATGTCGGACTCCGTGCTGACAGGGCAGAGCCTGCCTGGGATTCTATCTCTTCCCGTCTCTGCCCCTCCCCCTCTCTGGCCCTCCCTCTCTCTGTCTCTCCCCTGCTTGCACTCTTACTCACTCACTGTCTCTCTCAAAATAAATAAACTTTAAAAAAATAAAATTAAATTAATACCTTTTATTCAATTCACTGAAGGACTCAATGGGGAAGTCCAAGTATAAAAGGACTTTGAATAGTCCCTTACTCAGTTTCAACTCTCAAAGAGGGACAATGAATATGCAGTGTCCATCCTCAGAGGTGCTGGCAGCCAAGGGCAGTGGTTGGCCAAGTGGCATTTTTCTCAGCTGGCTTCTTCAGCTTCTGCTTTGTTCCTAAGACCATGAAAACTACTTCTCGTGCCAATGCTCTGACTCCACCTTCATTGGGGATTTTTCCTCATGTTCTATGGAGCCCAAAGCATTGATTTTTTTCAGGGGAAGGGGTGGGTGAGCCTCCTTGTGGGCAAAACATTGGGAGGGGAAGTGAAGTTTAAAAAAGCATATTTTATGTCATACTTTATCTTTCGAAAAAGAAAAAACACATAATTTGCTCCACATTTAAAGCTTTAAGGAACTATCCAAATAATTTACTTTTTTCATGGGAAGGATCAGTAACCAGCCATTTGTTGCCATGACGCTCTCCTTAACCCATCTAAACCTGCAGCCTGTAAATGTTCTTATGTTAATTACATTTCAAAACAGTGTGTTTATAACCGGTATACACTTTTGCGTTGTTCAAGTTTGCCATTTTCTTTTTTTTAACATGGGCAGGCATGTCTTTTGCAATACAGAGTAGAAAGAGAAAAGGTAAAAATAATAGCTTTTATAAGCATCATCTCAACTGTGTGGAATATTTAAAATTTAAAGACCATACCGAAGGGGCGCCTGGGTGGCTCAGTCGGTTAAGCATCCGACTTGAGCTCAGGTCGTGATGTCGTGGTTCTTGAGTTCCAGCCCCATGTCAGGCTCTGTGCTGACAGATTGGAGCCTGCTTCGTATTCTGTTTCCCTCTCTCTCTCTGCCCCTCCCCTGCTTGTGCTCTCTCTCTCTCAAAATAATAAATAAGCATTAAAAAGAATTTTTAAAAATTTAAAAAATAAAAATAAAGACTACAGAAAAGGAGTAGAACATGTATTTGTGGGTGGTGGCATTACCAGTAATTCTTCCTTTATTTTTTAAGAAAACATTAAACTTCTGTATCTTAGAATTTTCTAAAAGGAGACTCATATATATGTATATATGCGTGCGTGTGTGTGTGTGTGTGTAACTATAGTAATTATGTATGGCTGAGCGTCTAATCAGATTGCTTACAAAGGTCATGGCGACTAGAGAAACCAAAACTGCTCCTTGCCTGGTCCAGACACTTGTCTGCAGCAAGTAATCATACGCTGATAGCCCAGGAGTCACAAATCAGAGAGGTTCCCTTTGCTGCCGGACTCAGCGCCCAGACCTGCTAGGCAGAGAGAAAGGTAACAGCTGGGTCATCAGACTTTAAGGACAAAAGGAAAAGGGACACTTCAGGAAGAGTCAAGTTGGAAAAGGAACTGAGGGCAAGCAGTGTAAGTATCTAAACCCTTGAAGGCAGGACTGTGCTAGACATGTCAGAAGGTCAAGGTCTAGAGGCACCAATGACTCCACCCCCCTTCCTCTGAACGTGTGGGAAGTGGGGGGGGGGAGGGAGGAGAGGATCCAGGGAGATTGAAACTCACCCACAACACCCAGGACATTTCACAATATTTCAATCTCCTCCCTTAGCAAGTATTTGACTAGACACAAGGAATAATCCTGACTTCTCTTACTTAGCGTAAGTGACTGAGGTTCTCTGCCTCACCGAGGGCTGCTGGTGGTGGTGGAGATGACAGTATGATGTCACAGGAGTATGGGAGGGATTAAGTACGGTAGTGCAGGGAGAGCGTCTTTGGCACCATGTGGTACCCTGTGAGTGTTCATTTAAAGGTTAGATTTTTGTATGAGAAAGAATGAAATCTGGCNTAAAAAAAAAAAAAAAAAGGTTAGATTTTTGTCGTTCATGTTTTAGTTTTAAGTTTATTTATTTTGAGAGAGCAAGCAGGGGAGGAGGAGAGAGAGAGGGAGAGAGAGAGATTGCATCCCAAGCAGGCCTCGCACTGGCAGCGCAGAGCCCAGGGCAGGACTTGAACTCATAAACCATGAGATCATGACCTGAGCTGAAATTAAGAGTCCAATGCTTAACCAACTGAGCCACACAGGCGCCCCAGTTTTTCTCACTGACAGCAGTCCTGAGCAGAATCTGTCAAAGTCCTGAGAAGCTGGCAAGTAGGAAGGACACACAAAAGAATAAACAGAGGAGACAGGTTGTCCCAGAATAAACGGAGTTTGGCTGGGTTGGGTCTGGGGCAGGCTACTGCGTTCTTGTCACAGGGATGCTTGCAGCCGGGACACTAGGGAAAAAGCCACCTAAGTGGGCGGGGGACGTCACTGCAGTGGGCTCCTCCCGCTCCAGCCCTTCCCCGAGCTTGCCAGCTTACACGGCACTTGCAAGTCCGTTTCTGGGGCTCATGTGGGTCCCTGCATGTAGACACATTTACTGGTATTTTAACACCCGGAGAAACGGTCCTGCCCCATATTTCAAGGTCAGTGCTGGAGACGGGACTCCAACTCAAATCTCCCAATTCCAACTCCACATTCTTTCCATGATCCAGTGTTCAGAGCAGCACAGCCCGGACCCAGTTCAGACTCCGCACAGTAGCGCTCCATACACAGTCACTGTTCTCGCACATTCTGCCCTCTGGCAGATCAAGAGATCTCAAGATCCTCAAGAGAGGAACGGACACTTTGGGTACCATCCTGGACAGGTGGTCGTCTCTTAGGAGGATTTCCTCTGCATTTGTCCTCTAAATTTCTCCCGCATCTTTATAAGCAATCCTGGACGAGCTACATACACTGTACAGGTCTCTAACATGAGCAGAGTAATAGTGAGAACACAAGTCTTTATGATTCATGATGGGGCTTCTTGCATATTCCTCTCTGGGAAAGTCACACTAGCTAGCAAGCTCTTCTCTGGCCCCTCTATCCCATTGTGCAGCAACACGAAATGAACTCTGCTTGGGACTGGATACTAGGAATTGGTTTTAGGCATCCAAACCCATTTCCTCTCACATCGCTCGATCCCGCATAAAGAGGCACAAGAGGAGTGCCCATTAAACTCGGATCAGCACTCAGGATTTTATATTTCTCTTTCGTCACTTCAATAGAACTGACTTGGGTAATAATTTACCTAACTGATTTCTGCACATCAAGACTCTAGAGTTAAAAAGCCCATTCTCTTAAGAGATTTTCAGAAAAAAAAAAGCAACCCCCCCCCCCCCAAAAAAAAAAAACCCAACTAGCTTCAATGGATAGAAAATTGCTTTGAAGGTCCAGTTACCTAGGCAACTTGCTATTGTCAATCCATTATTGAAAAAATGAGAAATCAGCTTGAGCCAAGGCATATACTTACACACACGCACGCACACACGCACGCAGGCACACACATACTCCAGAGCTGAGTTACCTGAGGCACAGCCGTTAACCTTTGTGGTGTGAGCCATGCTGGCTGGAATCCAATGACAGGTCCAGAAAGGAGTGAAGAATCATGCAAATTTTATGCATCAAGTTCCCAAATGCAATCCACCTGAAACGATAAAGACAGCCCCATCAAAACGGATCATTTAGAAATATGTATAACACTAAATCTTAGACATCTGTTTACAAAGATGGCTGCTAATGGAGAGAGCAAATCGGAGTTGGGAGAGGGGGCCCGCGGACAGGGGTGATGGCTGCCCGGCCCCGCCACTCGGCACTGAGAGATTCACATACATGCACATGCGCCTGTGGACAGACACCCAGGGCAGGTCTCTCAACATGATACTCATGGGAGATGGACTGGCTTCTCCAGAAAGGTGACTTTTTTTTTTTTTTTAATTTTTT
>NW_027529428.1:12553643-12556370 GCF_008692635.1 Crocuta crocuta | reverse complement strand
GATCTTCAAATACCAAGGGCTTCCTAAGGGGCATCATTATCTACCTACCACAAATCTACCATAAACCATTTTTGGTACTTTTTCAAAAAATTTTTAAAGTTTATTTTTGAGAGAGAAAGAGAGAGAGAGGGGGGAGAGAGAGAGAAGAGAGCATAAGCAGGGAAGGGGCAGAGAGAGACACAGAATCCAAAGCAGTTGCCAGGCTCTGAGCCGTCAGCATAGAGCCCAATGTGGGGCTTGAACACACAAACCTAGAGATCATGACCTGAGCTGAAGTTGGATGCTTAACTGAGGTGAGCCACCCAGGTGCCCTGAACCTTTTTGGCTCTTAAATATAACATCTTTCCCAGATGTTGGCTCAACAACTTCCAAGTCATTGCTGTTGTAGCAGACCTTCACGTTTTTAAAAGATTAATTCATAGGAGCCCTTCTGAGGTATCTCAAAGTCTTTCACTTACTCGGTCTTTTATTTTTTATTTTTATTTATTTTTAAGATATTTTTTAAATTTATTTTTATTTATTTCTAGGAGAGAGAGACAGCGTGAGCAGGGGAGGGTCAGAGAGAGAGGGAGTCACAGACTCTGAAACAGGCTCCAGGCTCTGAGCTGGCAGTCAGCACAGAGCCCGACGCGGGGCTCGAACCCACGAACTGCGAGATCATGACCTAAGCGAAACTCGGACGCTTAACCGACTAAGCCACCCAGGTGCCCCTAGTTTTTAAAATATTTTTAAATATTTATATTAGAGAGAGAGAAAGAGAGAGAGCAGGGGAGGAGCAGAAAGAGAGGGAGACACTGAATCCACAGCAGACTCCAGGCTCTGAGCTGTCAGCACAGAGCCCGACGTGGGGCTCAAACTCACAAACCGTGAGATCATGACCTGAGGCGAAGTCAGACGCTCAGCCGACTGAGCCACCCAGGCGCCCCTCACCTACTTGGTCTTTTAAAAACATAAATCTGATCTGGTCGGCTCCCCTCTTACAAAAGTCTTCAATATCTCCCACGGTCCTGGGAGACAGCCTTCAAATGACAGCATGGCATGAGGTTTGGAAACATTAGGGGTCATGTTGGACACCAAATTTCTTACTTTATACTGCGCCTCTATTTGAAAGCTGAGATTACTATCATAAGACACAGTAGAAACACAAAATTTAAAACAAAAAAGACACAAGAGCATGAACAGGAAGAGAGCATTGCTGTAACCTTTGCTTTGTCAAAATGCCTTTTGACAAAAATGCTGATGGGGAAGACAAAGAATGGTACAGATGAAGTATTCCATTTCCACTGTGCCCAGATCCTAACTCTAGACCCGCAAACCTGAAGACAGTGATCTAATAAATTCCGAGTGGAAAATTCCAGTGTCCGTTCAGAAACCCACACTGACCTCCCAACAAGAAAAAATGCTCACAACATATATATTTACACCGGGTCTAATGCACCCATTGAAATCATTTAAGAGCTTTCAATAATGTAGTAAAATACTCAAGGGACACTGATAAAAATTGTATCCCGTCATAAAGCTAATTTTGTTAAAAATATGCATGTACATATTTATGCATTTATTTAAAGCCCCGAGAAATAAATACACCAAAATTCCCTTATGGTTGCCCCTGGCTGATGCAATTAGGGAGGAATTTAGTTCCTTTATTACTTTTGTAATAGTAACTGTTAAAGAAAAAAATTGGAGACTTCCTGCCTCTGGTCTTATTTGCTTTAAAGTGCATGGGAGAAAGAAAAAAGAATTTTCAAATTGCAACATGAAAGGAAACTATCAGGCCACAGTCATGGAGAGGGTGAGCAGTGAGAAACACAAGTAAATAAAAGGAAGGCAGAGGAAACGGCGATCTCTGGTCACACAGGGAGAGTTACTAGCTGAAGAGTGAGTGCAATTTTCCTCACTGCCTGAATGGGTTTACAGTGTAGTTCAAAGCTAACCACTGTTCCCTTGCTTGGCTTCTCCAACTTTGGGGACTGTCACTCAGCCCACCCGCGGAGACCTGCTCTCAGTCTCCCACGTGAAGCTCCCTGCGGGTCTCAGGAGCAAAGGATGGTTCTAATCTCTCTGTCTGTGTGGCAATCACCCAACATCCTACTGGAAACAGGCACTGATTCCGGTCCGTGGCATTGAGCTTGGGAAGCAGTAACCTCCGTGCAGGCAGAGCGGGCTTGATCAAGTGGCAGCTTTCGGGATAAAATGAGCATTACCGTTAAGCATAGGAAAGACTACACAGGCCTGGTAAATATCACTTGGTTTAAAAAAAAAAAAAAACATAGGGACTGGGAGAGAAGAAGGAAGAGAGGGAATGGGGAGATAAGAGGGCAGAGGAAAGAAGCCCAGCTTCTGGAATTCTTCAATGAACTGTACTTCTGGAAGCCAACAAAAACAAATCGAAGTAAAACCCCTGATCTGTGGCCCTTTTCTAGATCTATGTGCCAGGGCTCTTGCTTCATAATGGCTTGTAAATACCACCACTAAAACTCTTGAGGGCGAACAGAAGGCAAGAAGAAACAGGCCACGTGTGTTATGGGTACATTAAGTAGGTGTCAAGGTATTTGGATGGAGATATGCCCAGAATCTTCTGAGTGAAGCTGCAACTTTGGTCTGAGGTCATCTGCTGTCAGTGAACCGCCTTCTCCCGGCAGAAGATCTTTATGTCAGATTCAAACTGGTCTCTCCCACCCTTCCACAGACTGATTTTAAAAAAAAAAAAAAAAAAAAAAACAAGCC
>NW_027529428.1:12552313-12553393 GCF_008692635.1 Crocuta crocuta | reverse complement strand
CATGCCACTGAAAATATAAGACATGTGTCACTGGGCGTGGATCTGGGTAGTGTCTCTATAATACAACAGTTTTATATGGTGTGTTGATTTTTCCCAGTTATTGTTCACGCCTGACAGGTGGCCTCAAACTGTGGGGACTTAGTCTTCTTAATGATATGCAGATTCTTATGTCAGTGCATTCTAGAAACCAGAAAAGGGCTGGCCGTGATCCATTCTCTGTTAGAGATCAATAAACTGCTTCTCTTCTTCCCCAGAGAAGGCTGCAGACCAGTCAATCTTCAGTGGTACAATGGTGACTTAGTTCGACTTGCTAAGAAAAAGCGCTCCTCTGAAAGGCTCTAGGAAAATACATCAATACAGAAAATAAAGAATTTGTCTTCTCTATTTATTTCGAGAGACTAATGTGAGGAACATCTCAGTAGCTCCCCTAGTGGAGTGTAGAGAATAATGTAGACATTGCACGAATTTATCCCATAAATACTTTACGTTAGCTCAATATGAAACCAACAGGAAAAACAGCTCGCTAAGTCTTCTCTAAAAATACATTAGGGAACACGGATGGATGAACTTGAGATGTGATATATACCCTTGCCAACCGAGCAAATGCCACTGCCTTAGTTAGAGCCCAGGTGATGAGGACAAGGATGCTGCTGATGGCCAGGCACAGGACAGTCGATACTCGTTGGGCTCTTATTATCATCAGTTATTGAGATATAAATGGCATCCACTCTAAGGTGCACCATTAAGTAGCACCGATTAAAAAATAATGTTGCTAATTAAAGAGTCATAAAATGCTTATTAAAATTATATCGATTGTAGGATACATCCTCATTTCAGAAATGTTAGAATGAAAAATGTGCATCTTAGAATTTGTGAAGGTATGTTACATTCAAGGCATTAAAATTTTTTTTTAAATTTATTTTGGGGGAGGGGCGCCTGGGTGGCTTAGTCGGTTAAGCGTCCGACTTTCGCTTAGGTCATGATCTCGCGGTTCGTGGGTTCGAGCCCCGCGTCGGGCTCTGTGCTGACTGCCAGCTCGGAGCCTGGAGCCTGTTTCAGTCTGTGACTCCCTCTCTCTCT
>NW_027529428.1:12479637-12547727 GCF_008692635.1 Crocuta crocuta | reverse complement strand
GGGTGGGGGGAAGGGATGGGGGGGCGGGGAGAGAGAATGAATATCCCAAGCAGGCTCTGCACTGTCAGCACAGAGTCTGATGTGGGACTTGATCTCACAAACCATGAGACCACGACCTGAACCGAAATCAGGAATTGGACGCTTAACCAAACGAGTCACCCAGACGCCTCACATTCCAGGCATTTTTTAAAGCACCTTGCAGTTATCACCTTATTGAAACCTCACAACAACCCTGCGGGCAATTGAAAATTCTCTCTCCCCATTTTACAAACAAGAGACTCAGGCAGAGGGAGTTCAGAACACGCCTGGCTCCCAGGGCTAGTAAGTGTGAGAGCCAAGTCCAGAGGGAGCAATCCAGCCCTAGAGCCCATGTTCCCGTCCCCGGGGAAACAGGCACTGTTGCTTTAACAAACAAGAATTTATGCACCTAAATAAGGGGAACCTTTCAAGGCCGTCACCTGAGGGAAGTACATGCTTACATGCTTACTGAAAGGATGCTTTACTCAAATTCCTTCTAGACACAAAGTTATGTTTCAGAATTTTATGCATTATTGTTTTTGAAGCAACTGTATTTCCCATCTTACTCCTTCAGATTACATGTTTAAGAGCCTGAGGAGGGACTTACATGACACAGGAAAGGCCATTGTATGTGCCCATCACACTTTCCCCAGGACTCCCAAAATACTAGTTTGCATGGCCATCCACCTGGTTCCTTTGACTTGACTACGGATATCATTCCACTCAAAAAATCAAGTATGTTACAAACTGACCAACTTTCTCCACCACTCAGGGTAAGTGGGAGGCTCCCAATGGAATCATAGTCATTTCAAAAATGGACAGAATTAGGGGAGTCAAATCGGAATCAGAACCTTGCTGTTCAAATGACAAGTGTAAGAGGGGAAACCATCATTTTGGTGAGCAAGTTCTGGAATCTCTTCTCCAACGTGTCACAGTATTTTTTTTCCCTTTTACTTCACAAAATTAACAACATAAACAGTTGTACCTAAAATCTGAAAAAGACAGAAAAAATAATCACTCACTATCTCTCAGTGCTGACGTGGCCATCATGACCATCTGAGGCTCTTTCTTTTCAATGTGTGAGGACTGGATGTGTATTTTTATCACTCTAACATGTTTTAAAGACCTACAACTTTTAGAATTGGTACCAGCCACTCTTGTTTCTACTCGGAAACAGTAGATAAACTAAAGCTCTGTATCATTCTCGGAAGCTGACACACTGGTGCTGGAAGCAGACAGACGCAGGGTCAAAGGACAAAGCCCTAGAAGAGCAAGGTACAGGCAGTTAATTCTAATCCACAGCAAGGTGATCTCACCTTGCCCAAAAAGGCTGTGAATGGCCAAAAAATGTATTTATAAGAGACTGCTTGGCCAAAGTCTTAACGGATGAATGAATGTTTTCCAGGGTGAGAAAGAAGGTCATTCTAGACAGAAGAAACAGTGTATGCAAAGTCAAGAGATAAGGAAGTGCGTGGTGGGGCACATGGCCGGCTCAGTCAGTGGAGCATGCCACTCTTGGTCTTAGGGTTGTGACTCTGAACCCCACGGTGGGTGTAGAGATTACTTAAAAAATCTTGGGGTGCCTGGGCGGCTCAGTCGGCTAAGTGTACAACTCTTGGTTTCGGCTCAGGTCATGACCTCACAGCTTGTGAGTTTGAGCCCTGCACTGGCTCTGGGCTGACAATGCCAAGCCTGCTTGGGATTCTCTCTCCCCATCTCGCTCTGCCCCTCCCCTGCTCTCTTATGCTCTCAAAAATAAATAAAAAGGTACATAGGAAAATAAATAAAACCTTAAAGGAAAAGAATAGAGTGCATGACACATAAGGATGTGGCTAGAGCGGTCTGTTTACATGGGGGCTTACTTATGAAGTGAACTGCTTAAAAGAAGGACTAAGGGCTGAATGCTCAAGAGAAAGCTAAAGAGAGTAAAGTCTACAAGCCAAACTAGAAACACACACACACACACACACACACACACACACACACCCTTTACCCTAATGAAACGCGCAAAGCTCATTTATTTCTTTAAATAAGTCAGTCTTTCAAACATTCATCCAAAAACCTGACTAATTTATTATACACCACCGATGATTGCCCAGATATTTCTGTCCAGAGTTTAATTAAAAGTACCTTAATTAAAAGTATGTTTGAGTGCAAACTTTGGCCATAGTTTGTTATCAGATTATCTTCTGGAGATTTCTAGTACTGGCTGCTACCACAGGAATTGTGGGGTAATGTTAACCAGCCCTTGGTCACTTTCCAACCAAATTACCTAATTATGACCCAACCTCATTTACCCTTCTCAAATACAGCTGATAATTTTCTTTATATGGGGGGTGGGGTCAGGGGAGGGGTGGCAGGAAATCTCAATTACCAATCAAGATCTAAACCAGAGTCCTACCCGGATGCTAGTTTCATTTACAACATAGAAAGGCCACTAGGTTCTGCCCATTAGAATAATTTTATGCTATGTTTGTTCAAACAGTTACATTTAGCATCTTATACCTTGGGGTAACATTTAAGAGGCCAGAAGAAGGATTCGTATCACAGCAACAAGTTAAAATGCAGACAGTAAAGAGAACATATGGAAGAAGCAACATTAAATCCACTCATTAATTCATTTTACAAGTGCCCTGTAATGTGCCAGGCACTGTTGTGGGCACAGAGGATCCAGCAATGAACAAACGAGATGCCCACCCATCCCCATCCCCCAAACAGTCTAACTGGAGATCTGTGCTTTGGGTTGAAGGAGAATTTAGATTTCAGAGTTTGCTCAACAGAGGAGCTGTACTAAAAGCCAATTCCTTACTCCTCTTTTCTGTGTTATTTGAAAAGAATTCCTGCCTTATGATCTGCCTCCTTGTGCACTAAAGTGGGCGTGTCCAGCCCTCGCTCAGACCCTCCCTGCCCACCCACACCCACTAGGATCCTCCTGCGAGGGTGCCTATGAGCACTGCTCCTCGCCAGCAGGTTAAAGCCACCCCGGAGCCTGCGGACGCCCTCAGAGCCCAGCGCTGGCTCTGCACCAGCTGGGTTGCTGGAATCCACACAGCTTCCTGATCACTTAAAGAAAATCATGGTAAATTTTTTCTTTCCAGGAAATTTTCAGTGAGGAGAGTTTATCAGATACTAACAACCTAGGCTGAAAACTAGCTGTTTTCCTTGGCAAAGAAACCAAAAAACCAAAAAAACCCAAGGCAATGGAAAGGCAGACAAATGAAAATTAGAATTGTTGAACTTTTTTTTTTTTTTTAGCTTATCGCCTTTATGGTTTTTGTTGACTTCAGAGGAAACTGCTTTTAGGACTCCGCCTAGGCACATGAAATGGAATTTATGGACTTCCTTTGGTTCATCTCTAAGCCATTTAGGGAAAACCAGCCACTGCAGAGACCTAACCTTTTCACTTACAAATATGTTTCATTTACAAATATGTTCTCCTTACATCTTGCTCTTACTTAACAAACATCTCGACTGCTAGTAGTTTTTTGAGTTAAAATGTCAGTGCTTTTGCCGCTTCAAATATTAAAGAGCCCACATGTGAAAGTCACAGCTGTAAGAGAATTAGTTTACTGTAGTTTGAAAGGGTTTTGTTCGTTTCCTATTTTACTTTCAAATGTGAAATTCTCATTTATTGACCGCTAGAGCAGACTTTTCCCCTCAAATTCCTCTGGGATTGGATTCTACAGGATATACTCTGTGATTACTCTTAAATTGACCAATAGGAATTCAGTGGTGAATCTGAGGGTGCCTGGGGCTGTCACCAAGTAACCAGGGAGAACGCATGGTAAGGTTCTTCATCTTCAAGCAAAAGGTTCTCAGAGTGTGGTTCCTTGGCAGCAGCAGTAGCTCGGATCTTCTGGGAACTTCGTGGAAATGCATCCCAGACCTACTGAATTACGACCTTTGGGGGGGTCTGCATCTTACCCTGGCTTCCAGGCGGCTCTGCTGCAGGCCAAAGGTTCCCAAAACCACTTCCTGAGAGGATGGGTTGACTGAGGAAAAATTAAGTTCTAAGGCACCAAGAGCCAGCAATGTCCGCTGACTTAATTTTTTAAGTTTATTTATTCTGAGACAGGGAAAGAGCGAAAGCAGGGGAGGGGCAGAGAGAGAGGGGCAGGGAGCGAATCCCAAGCAAGCTCCATGCTGTCAGTGCAGAGCCTGATGGTGGGGCTTGAGTCCATGAATCTGAGATCATGACCTGAGACGAAATCAACAGTAGGGCGCTCAACTGACTAAGCCACCCAGGCGCCCCAAGAACGTCCGCTGATTTTAAGAAAATGGTACCTAGGGATTCAGAAAACATCTCCCAAGGGGCACCGGGGTGACTCAGTCAGTTGCGTGTCCGTCCCACTTCAGCTCAGGTCATGGTGATCTCAGGATTCCTGAGTTCAAGCCCCACATCAGACTCTGCTGTCGGCACAGAGCCCGCTTCAGAGCCTCTGTCTCCCTCTCTCTGCCCCTCTGCCACCTGTGCTCTCTCAAAATAAAAATAAAACATCCCCCAAGAGGCTGGACTTTCTGCCATTCACTTACTCAAAAAATAGTGATTGGGTGCTTAGATGCGCAGACACACTTGCAAATTGAGGGGTAAATAAAATAAACTCAGTTCCTGCCTTCCTGGGGCTTTGAGGCAGGAAATTTCACACACAGTGACACACACCCACATGAACACATGACGCTAAATGCCACAAGGGAGGAAAAACTAGGTGTTGGGTGAGACTACGAAGGCCAACGTGTTTAGGACTGAAGGTGAGGGTAATGGACATGGATGGGAAGGGGCGGTCCTCAGAGGCATCTCTAGGGAAGTGTCACTGAGGTGAGGAGTCAAGAACAGGGAAGGGAGGGTGGGAAATGAGGATGGAGCCCAGAAGCTGACCCACACGGCAGCGCCCCCACCCAGTTTCCAGAACGGCGTGTCAAACAACTCAATAAAGGAAGGAAAATCTTTTCAAAGAGCAGTGCTACAGCAAACGGCCACGCGGAGGCAAAATAACAAACCCTGACCTTAACGTTCCACCTTATACAAAAAACCCATTCGATAGGACTCATAGACTTGAATGTAAAATAAAACAAAACTTATACAACTTTTAGAAGAATACGTTGAAAATCTTCAAGACCTAGGGCTTGGAGAAGAGTTTAGAGAAGACAATGAAAGATCCATAAAAGTAAAAACAGATGAACTGGTCTTCATTAAAATTAAAATTCCCCCACCCCTTTTTTTTTCTACAAAAGCATGGTCCAAAGGCACTGGGGCAGGAAAGAGCTCTATACATTTGAGCAACTGAGTTTATTTAAGAAAGAGAAAGAGCAGAAAGGCGAGCAGAGGCTAAATTAGGACATTTGTTGGCCCTGCTGGACATGGGAAGGAGAAGAGGTTTTATTTTTTTCAAAGTTTATTTGAGAGAGGGAGAGAAAGTACACACGCGCGCTCGCAACCCTCCACCCACGCGCGCACACGAGTAGGGGAGAGGCAGAGAGAGGGAGAGAGAATCCCAAGCAGGCCTGACTCAGGGCTCCGTCTTACAAACCGTGAGAGCTGAGCCAAAACCAAGGGTTGAACGTTTAACTGACTGAGCCACCCAGGCACTCCAGTCACGGAGCATTTTAATGCCAGTGAGTAACACACAATAAATGATCTTACTCTCGAGTATTTTGCTTAGGCTTCTTACCATTTTAAGCAGTGGTAGGTTGGGTCAGGTCTTCTTTATTATTATTATTAATTTACTGGGAAAAGACACTAGATGTTCCAGGAATGGTTTTTTCAGACTTCACAGAGAATTTCCCCTCTGAGTATGCTTGGACTTGAAAAATGTTTACTTCCCACTCTTTCACAGAAAGGCACAGCCATGCCAAACAGACATTTCCCAGAAGTTCTTGCGTCTTCTCCAGAACATACAAGTTCCGACTTATTTTTATTTTTTTTTAACGTTTTATTTATTTCTGAGAGAGACAGTGTGAACAGGGGAGGGTCAAAGAGAGGGAAACACAGAATGTGAAGCAGGCTCCAGGCTCTGAGCTAGCTGTCAGCATAGAGCCGGACGCGGGGCTCGAACCCACAAACCGTGAGATCATGACCTGAGCTGAAGTCGGACCCTTAATTGACTGAGCCACCCAGGCACCCCAGTTCTGACTTACTTTAGAGAAACTTAAAAGATGTCAAGTGCAGAGACCAGGAGGTACCCACGATGTTACACTATGTTATCAATTGAAGTTACACTTCAATTAAAAATGGTTGTGGGAAAAGCTGGACCCAGAAACGGAATCTAGAGACTTAGAGAGCAAACGCTGGCTTCCACTGTGCCCCAGCCACGCTCAAAGTCAAGTTGCCCTCAATATGTCATACAAACGGCTCTGGCAGGTCTTGAATGTTGTTTTCTTTAGTGAAATAAACCTCTCTGAAACTTTTCCCTTTTGAATACAGGAGACTGAAGACATTCTCTGCTTTTTTTTTTTTTTTAAATCTCAGGCTCTCCTGCTGAGACAAGCACACGGCTTTCACGATTCTGCACAAGTCCTCCTCAAGTTCATCTACCTGCGATAGGTGGGTAGACACCAGGGTGCAAGATGGAGGCGCTGGTACCGGCTGCAGAGGAGAACGGAAATGCTAGTTTCCAGCAAGGGCCTCATTCCCCTGAGGGATGCTTTGGATAAGAGCAGCAGAGTGACAGCCTGACCAGGGACAGGCCACGCCCAAGCCCTGTCCCCTGGTCATCATGGGAAGGGCAGACCCCTGTGGTCTTTTCCATCAATATCAAATGGTCACAGGGCACAGACATGTCCTCTGGGTGCCAATCACTCAAAACTTCTGTCATGTTCAGCTGGGAACAGGCCTGGGGAAGGGGACTCGGCAGCTGGGACCTCAATCCCTGCCTCCTCACGCACGGGTCCTGCCTCCACCTTGCCCCGCCTCTCCGTCCCTTCTAAAGGGCTCTGATAGCAACTCTCAAGTCTACCACACCAGGAAAAGTGCCAGAGGTTGGAGCCTGCCAGAGAAGAGGCTTCGCCCCTACCCCAGGACAAAAAAGCTGGGCTCAAGTCAGAGACACAGGCTGAAGCCAGGGCCCCAGAAGGGCGGCCCCTGGACGGTGAAAGTGGACATCTGCTCCTGAAATGAGGGCCTCGGGCCTTACTGAACATTTAGCCTCCTGCGTGTTAACACCTGCCGGGTAGGAGCTGAGACAGCCAGGAGGCGAGAAGGCAAGTCCCGAGCTCAGAAAGACAGTGAACAGCCAGCCACAGCAGGGAAGAAAGACCTGTTAGGATGTGGGTATCACACGAAAGCAAAATTAAGTCACAAACGTTTGTGTGAACCTCCAAGAAGGGGTAGGGAGAAGCCCCAACAAGAATTTCTAGCCCTCAAGGGACGGTAAGTGTTCATTAACGGCAGAGTATCTATTATTTCTAATTTAAGATGTCTACCACCTCAGGAACATTGGTTTTATTTGGTCTATACTGGGTTGTTTGTTTGTTTAATAAATATAGGGGCATCTGGGTGATTCAGATGGTTAAGCATCCAACTTCGGCTCAGGTCATGATCTCATGGTTTCTGAGGTTCAAGCCCCACAACGGGCTCTGTGCTGACAGTGCAGAGCCTGCTTGGGATTCTCACTCTCTCCTCTCTTCTCTGCCTCTCCCCTGTTCATGCCTTCTCTCTCTCTCAAATAAATAAACTTAAAAATGAATAAATATAAAATGATGTGTTGATAGGCAGTTACAGGTGTTGGTTAACAGCTTCTAAGCCCCTTGTTATTCAAGCATATTCCACATCTATCTTTATTACTCGTAACACAGTAAACACACCACCAAAACTATGCATCTGACACTTTCTGCACACAACTCCTGCATTTTTATGAAGTCTGAATTTAATATGACAATTTTCACTGTTCACTGTGGGATTCTCTGTTTATTCTTCAGTCTTGGCTCAGCGACATTTAGATTTTTTTTTTTAATATTTTTTATTTATTTCTAGGAGAGAGAGAGAGAGACAGTGTGAGCTGGGGAAGGTCAGAGAGAGAGGGAGTCACAGACTGAAACAGGCTCCAGCCTCTGAGCTGGCAGTCAGCACAAAATAGGGGCGCCTGGGTGGCTTAGTCGGTTAAGCGTCCGACTTTCGCTTAGGTCATGATCTCACGGTTCGTGGGAGCGTCATTTAGATTTTATAAACTCAGCTCCTATATATGGTATTAATGTTTTCTCTGGGGGTGAATTTATCAAAAATGTTTAATTCTTTCATCCAAAAAGTCCAAGAAGGAGAAATTCTTGACTGACTTACAGTGGCCCGTTACCTACTACATTATAAGAGGCTTGATGTTAACCAACTGGTCAGAATAGAGATGGAGTGAATTCTAGATTCCTGTCCTACGAATGAAAAAGTTGCTGTGTAAGAGAATACAGTTAGTCAAGTACATGCACTTGGACCCTATGCACCTTCTGGAATAGGTTCTGCATTATTCTTTCAAAGAGGTATCTAATGTACACATCCACACCACAAAAGAAACAGAGTGTTAGGGAAAACACTGGTAAACCACAGAAGAAAGTTCTAGCTATTGCTGCCATGTGAGGCCAGATTCCTCAAGGGAGTCTCATGGAAGGAGAAATTAATATAGCCAACTATGAATTATATAAAAATTTTTTAAAGCTATGGAAAAAAGGTTTTTTTGCATGTTTTCTTTTTCTTATTTTAGAGAGCGGGGCGACAGAGAGAGAGAGAGACAGAGAGAGAGAGAATCTCAAGCAAGCTCCACCCTCAGCAAGGAGCCCAACACAGGGTTCGATCCCACAACCCTAGGACCGTGGCCTGAGCTGAAATCAGGAATCAGATGCTCAATCGNACCCTCCCCTGCTCACGCTGTCTCTCTCTCTCCTAGAAATAAATTTTAAAAATATATTAAAAAACCCCACAAAATCTACACATTAACACGCAAACCTATTTTGGAGGTGCCCTTATAGGAATAAAGCCCCACACTGCAGGGGAAGACGAGTGAAAATATCATATGTATCCTGCTGTGTGACCATGAAACTCTTCATTGCTTGGCTTAACAACCAAAAAGGCTCTGAAAATCACCTAAATCAATCGCCTATTTTTCTAGGTGAGAACGTTCTGTGAAATAAACAGAAGCGAAGAGGCAGGATGCAGTCACAGATACCAGTTAATGGTGGCCCCGCATCTTTACAGATAAAGAGAGGAAAGCATAGAACAGATTCCTTCTTGGGATGGAAGCAAGAAGGAATGGAACTTTCCTTTCTGAACTTCCTCTAGTTTCCTATTTATTTTCTGTCCCACCCCCCTCTTCCTTTCCTCCCAGCCCTTCACTGATGCACAAGGAGCCAGCGCCTGGAATTCCAAGTCCACAAAATGTGTGTTTCTATATTCTTTTTATTGTCAGGAACACCGGGCCTTTGCACGGGACACTTAAAGAGTCTGGAAGACACTGGAAGCACAGGTAAGCCCCCACTGGATGGTTCCTCCTGCACGAGCCTCGGCAAAGCACAGCAGGTGGCCGCCGTCCAGGGTCCCCTCCGTGTCACTCTAACTTGCCTGCGGTGCGACAGTGACATCCAGAGTCAGAACCGGCTGACGCACCCCGGCCCTGACACTGACTCCCCTCGGAGCCGGCGGCCCATCCCAGCCCTGGCACAGCAGAATCTCCTTTTCTACAAGAGCCCCTGTTAAAGTGCGAGAAACACCGGTTTTAACAGATCTTTACACCACGTCTGCCTCTCTGAAGGGTGGGCTCTCTGGGGAGAGCACCATGTTGACCCCTCCCATCGAGTTTTCTTTCTTTCCTGACCTGCTTTCGCTTAGCGAGACTTAATTCATACATATTCCTCGAGGGCTTGTGAGCACAGGGCTCCGGCAATCTGCTTTTAACCAACCATAACTTGCATGGAACTTTTTTGCCAACTGCTCTGTTCTGACTGCAGATACTAAAACAGTACGGGGTGCTCTTGACCTTTTCACAAACTGCACATTCATGCTGGTAAGAAGGGACAATTTCACTCTGTTACAGTGGGGGGTTGCGAGGGGACGCAGAAAGTGGCACCCTCCCCCTTGCACAATTTCCTCGTTAAGCTACTGCACCTTTCGGGGTCCTGGCTTCTCATTCTGAGGGAGGAGAGGGAGGAGAACGCAGGGGAGGCGGCGGCTGCAGGCCCACCCCTGCGAGCTGCCTCCCACTCACACCCACCTCTGCAGCTCAGCACGGGAGCCGCAGGCACTAGACGGGCTTCCTTTCCCCCTGGGTTGGCAGCCGTGCGTGAACAGTGGTCAAAACCAAGATGGCTAAGGGGACTTCCGACTGGCTCAGTCATTAGAACTTGCTACTCTTGATATCAGGGTCGTGAGTTCAAGCCCCACAATGGGTACAGACCTTACTTAAAAAAAAAAAAAAAAAAAAAAGATGGCTATCATCTTAATGCAAATACTCACGTGAATGAAAATCTGGGTAGACCTTTAAGAAGGAATGTGAGCCTGGGGCACCTGGGTGACTCAGTCAGATGAGCATGCAACTTCGGCTCAGGTCATGATCTCACTGTCTGTGAGTTTGAGCCCTGTGCTTTGAATTCTGTGTCTCTCTCTCTCTCAAAAATGAAAAAGAAAGAAAGAAAGGAAAGAAAGGAAAGAAAGGAAAGGGAAGAAAGGGAAGAAAGGGAAGGAAGGAAGGAAGGAAGGAAGGAAGAAAGAAAGAAAGAAAGAAGGAAGGAATGTGAGCCTTCAAGCTGAAAGAAGAAAGAGAAAGAGAGAGAGAAAGAGAGAGAGAAAGAGAGAAAGAGAGAGAGAAAGAGAGAAAGAGAGAAAGAGAGAAAGAAAGAAAGAAAGAAAGAAAGAAAGAAAGAAAGAAAGAAAGAAAGAAAGAAAGAAAGAAAGAAAGGAAGGAATGGGAGCCTTCAAGCTCTAACCAGCCAGGCTAGCGTGGAAACGACCGGGGAGAGGGGTCAAGGCCGCCGTCCTGAGCCACTGTGCACAGAAACACGTGTCTGAACAGCTCTCAGGAAAAACCTGCTGCCGTGTGTGCTGATCGGGCTCTCCCGAGGGTGACCTGTCAGCTGCATTCGAGGACATCATGGGACCAAACCCACACTCCAAGTCAGTGCGGCGGCTGAGGTCAGTTCTCACCCATCTACACAATCCCACTAATTTGCTGCTGCCTCCACATTTCTTTTTTTTTTTTTTTTTTAATGCTTTGAACCAAGGTGACCATATAGCTTATGGTCTGACTCAGGACACTTTTGAGCGTGCTCACGTGTTGAGTAGATGGGATATTAGAACAAGAGACGTAAACTAGGAGGGTCCCAGGCAAACCGGGACCGATGATCTCCAGGTCTTTAAAGAACTAGGAGAAGACAGAGAGAAGGAGAGGAACACCAATAGGTAGAAACACTGAGAGACTGCTGTGAAGACACTAGCCCAACCACGAAACCAGCATCTTCTACAGATCCCAGTGCTGCGAGGCTCTGAACACTCTTATTAATGGGTAGAGTAGAAATGTCCTGTGGGTGCTGAGAAAGGCGGCCGGCAGCAAGTGGCGTCCAACAAAGCCGCGCTGTTCTCGCCACGGAGCATAATGCCGATACTATGACTTTCTAGGGTGAGAGGCTCTGAGTAATAGAGCCCCTAACGCTCCCCTGGGAACCGCACTCGACATTGACACACACTGTTTCCCCTTAACTCAGAATCGCAGAGCCGGGTTATCTAAACGGTGTCAGGACGGAAAGTCTCCCCCCTTCTATTTTAAACCACACCTGACAACATACTCGGTCCACGCTGTACAATTTTACAAGGTTTTCACATGCGTTATCTTAGCTGAGCTGCAAAACAGCCTCGTGAGATTTGACCCTCACCCCCCAGATAAGGAGACTGGGTTCAGAGAAGTGAGCTCCCCTTGGTGCCAGGCCCCTCAAGGGCACTTACTGGCCTGACGCTCACGGTCAGCGGGCCGCCTTCTCCTGCTCTGGGCTGTAAGCTTTGCAAGTACCATGGAGAAGTGGCCCATGTTTTCTAAGTATGTAGCACTCAGAGCCTAGGCCAGCCGATGTCCAAAATTATTTTTAATTAACTAGTTAAAAAATATACTTTGAGCAAATGAAGACGTTGCATAATAAAGGAATTGGTACATTTTGATTCTTGTGGCTGTGATCTCATTTTATGACCCAGAGAAGGTAAATATTATATACATAGAATATTTTTTAAGGTTTATTTATTATTTATTTTCTGAGGGAGAGAGCAAGTGGAGAGGGGCAGAGCCTGACACGGGACTCAAACTCATGAACCATGGCATCATGACCTGAACTGAGCTCAAGAGTTGGAGGCTTAACCGACTGAGTCACCACCCAGGCACCCCTATATGTGGAATATTTTTCAAGAAATACAGAGATGATCCTATTAAAGAAAGAGTAAAGAGGGGAGCCTGGGTGGCTCAGTCGGTTAAGCGTCTGACTTTGGCTCAGGTCATGATCCCATGGTTTGTGAGTCCAAGCCCCATGTCGGGCTTTGTGCTAACAGCTCAGAGCCTGGAGCCTGCTTCGGATTCTGTGTCTCCCTCTGTCTCTCTCTACACACCCCTCCCCCTCTCATACTCTCTCAAAAATGAATAAACATCAAAAAATTTTTAAAAAAAGAAAGAAAAGAAACACAGGATTTACTACTATGTAGTTAACATGGTTTATGGGAAAAGGAGCATCCGGAAATGGCATGTGAAAGCAGAAGGTTGGAATGTACTAGATCAAATAGTTCCTTTAGTTTCGCCCTGCTTTCCACGGACTTCAACAGCCCCGTGTAAAACACTTTTCCCAAGCTGCCCACTAAAGGTCTTGGGTCAGGGCTGGCGTTTCACATCTCTGCTCTAATAAGCGTGGGCCAGAAGGAAGACTGAGGTCATTCAGCGCCTTCTTCAGTGTGTGTTCTGAGTCAACAAGGCAAAACTAGCGTGGACCACTTCAGGGGGTTATGGCGAGACTCAAACACTCCCCTTGAGTGCTTCTCCTTAGCTGACACCACGGGTGCACACAATTGTAGTGACAGCTTTTGTGCAAGGCCACTCCCTGACAGCAAACTGGAATGATTTATAAAAAAAAGAAAGAAAGAAAAGAAAATAGAAGACAAAGCAACCCCCAACAAGACACAGAGTGGGGATTAGATACACATTTAACGGGGAACAAGTGTGCACACTAAAAACCTACCCTAGTTTTCTGTTGTTTTCACTACCTGGACACCTGCCCAACGCCAAAGTCAACAGGCACAATGGATTAAGTTTCATGGAATGTCAGAGGAAAAACACAGATGTAAGAGTGACAGTCCTCTTCCATGTAAGCTTCTGTAACTGCTTCTCATATGTCATCGACACAGTGAGAACGCGCTACGACACCTGTATGAAGGACACCATGAAATATTATAAAACATGCTTATGTGACAATGGCCTACCCACCCAGAATTTAATTGTCTGCTTGGAACCCTAATGAGGACAGAAAATAATCAAAGAGACAAACTATAAAAAATAAATCCATGAACTCTGCTTACACGGAAACCTTAAGCCCATGGCCAATGTACTCTTCTTTCACACAGCAGTCTATTAAATTCGGCTGTTTGCTTGCCTTCACCCACAGCCCAGATGAGGTACCAAAGTCGGGGGACTGCTTCAGAAAGTCAAAGGCAAATTCCAACAGCAAGGAGAGACGTTAAAATGATGTTTTGAAAAAGCAGAGGGGCACCCGGGTGGCTCCGTCGGTTAAGCGTCCGACTTCAGCTCAGGTCATGATCTCACGCTTTGTGGGTTCGAGCCCCGCGTTGGGCTCTGTGCTGACAGCTCAGAGCCTCGAGACTGCTTCAGATTCTGTGTCTCCCTCTCTCTCTCTCTCTCTGCCCCTCTCCTGTTCACACTGTCTCTCTCTCTCAAAAATAAACATTAAGACATTTTTTAAAAATTTTAAATAAAAAAAAAGACAAAGCAGAAAGGTTGGCACAAACAGCCCTGTAAGCTGTATGGCTCCCGTTGCTATTGTTAGTGCACAACATGCTAATAATCATGATGGACGACGACAGACCTAACTTACTAAGAGAAGCTTAGATCACGTTCAACAGATGGCTAAAGAATACGTGTAAACAGGTCATCAATTTCAGAAGGTTTTCAGACAGTAATGGTCCAAGCGGTAACGGTCCAAGCGAGAGAAGAATGGGGAAGGCGTTACGGGGACAAATTCTTTGGAAAGCTCAGCTACCCAGAAGAGCTTCTCCTCTGATGGAGAAAGAGAACCTCTATTTTACAACAATTTACTTTTAAGTATAACAAAGTATTTCCTGGGGTGCCTGGGTGGCTCAGTCTGTTAGGTGTCCAACTCTTGATTTCAGCTCAGGTCATGATCGCATGGTTTACCAACCATAGCACGGAGCCTGCTTGNGCCAAGACCAAGGTGCATGTATTAGTTTTTAAACATGAGAGATTCCACCTCTTAAAAATGGGGCCTCCTTGACTTCACTGATTATTAATTTAGACCTAATTCTTAAACTCCTATCAATATCAGAGTAGAACTCAATTTCTTTTTACCCAGGTTAATGGTAACTGATGCTTATTCTCAGAACAGCAGCACATGCAGAAAACTCACCGGTAGTTATTACCTTGATTGAAACCATAGTGAAGATTTTAAAATCTGCGCTTGGTTTAACTGCTTTCCCAGAAGACAGCATAGCCTAGTCTCCAGACCCACCAGGCCAGGATCCTCTCTAGTATATTATCAAGGTAAAAAAGCCTGGTTTTATCACAGACTGCATGGAAAAGCACCAATGCAATTGTGGTAAAGAACACTCCATGCTCTATAGAGCATCCATCACAAACTGCACTTAAATACACAACTGCCCATATGCAAAACACATCAAAGTGAAATCTCATCCATTTATGTTAAAATCCCTTGCTTTTATTTTTATATTTTTATTTTTTTTTAAATATTTTATTTTTGAGAGAGAGATAGAGACAGCATGAGCAGGGGAGGGTCAGAGAGAGAGGGAGACACAGAATCTGAAGCAGGCTCCAGGCTCTGAGCTGTCAGCACAGAGCCTGATGCGGGGCTCAAACCCACAAACCGTGAGATCATGACCTGAGCCGAAGTCGGACGCTCAACTGACTGAGCCACCCAGGTGCCCCTAAAATCCCTTGCTTTTAAACAAAATACTCATGGGAGTAAGTGGACAGTAAATTAAACCAAGAAAACATTGCAAAAAGGATTTTACTCTGCAAAGGAAGCATTTAAAGAGTTAACTAATATTGAAAGTTGTTTTTAAACAGCAAAGAGCAGATCTCAAAACAAATATGGTAAAAATTTATCGTCAAAAAGATATTTTAAAGCAGGGGCTTTGAGAAGCTTATGAAAATTAGAGACCTTACCACCAGAAAGTGCAGATGTGTACACACACACACACACACACACATGCACACACACACCTGCAGGAGATTTCAAAGGAAGAAAGAGATGTAACATGCAAGACTGTTACCCCCACCCTCAATGAATTCACGGTTCAAAACTTTGGTTTTGAAGATAAGATCTTCCCAAATTGAGATCTAAGCAGACCCTTAAAAATGACCNCATCAAAAAAACCTTCTACAACACCAGGAATACTCACCCGCGCCATCACTTCGACACTGGCTTACGGACAGGAATGGCTGCCAATCAGAGGCACAAAAATAAAACTCTCAAAATACCACAAGGAAGCACTAACTTTCTTCCATCTATAGTAACTTACCAGATGAAAGAGAAAAAAAAGAAGAAAGGTAACAAGTACCTATTTACTTTGAAGGACATGGAAAGAAACAAATCTGCCTTTAAAAATTCAAATAAATTTCAAATAGTAATTGCCTGCCACAAAAGTTCTTGTCTGGCTTGAATTTCCTCCCCCTCAAAGAAGGTGGACTCCATCCGTTGGCCACGCGGAAATGCACAGCATTGCTCAGATCTGGTGGGTGAGTGTGTCCGTGAACCCAGGATGAAAATGACATAGGCAAGCCCATGCATTGCTGGGATGAGCAAAATCAAATGCTTGTTCAAACCCAGACCTGCCACTCAACACCACTCTCCTCTTCCCAGTTTTTCATTTGCCCAAATGTAAATTAATTCAGAGAAGTTNTCTATCCATGTTACCCTCAAAGAGAAAGGCCATTCTCTCCCCCTACTTTATGGAGTGGCCTGAAGGATGCCTCTGGTCCAAGTTCTGTAAGTATGGGGCCATATGCCTCAACAATCTTTGCAATCCCAATGCTTGAATACCACGAACACTGCTCCATTTATGCTTATGATGGTGGTGATGGTGATCGTATTCACCATTTCATGAAATAAGCCCGCCATCGCTTAGAAAGGACCCACAGGGTACCGAGGAAAAAGGATGTTCTCTTACTTCCAATGACCAAAGCCAACATGTAGCAAGGTGGATTCTAACACAGGAAATAATTTACTTAGGTCAAAGGCTTTCATTTGTTTATCTGATAAAGACAGAGTATACACATACGTGCCCAGACTACCTCTAGACATACTGCGCACGTCTAATTGCATTAATTATCACTTCCATGGGGAACCTGGTTTCTTACAGCTGAACTCCTCACGCTGACAAGGCTTTTCCCCACACAGAGCTACATTTGCAGGCTTGAAACATCACTGGTGGCATATGGGAAATTGGCTTAGGCTATCAACAGGGCGATTGGCAACCTCTATTTAAAAAAGGACATCAAAATGGAGTACACCCTTCTACAAAATATCATTATAGCCCAAAGAGACATTTTAAAATGCTGGCATGAATCCCTAAAAGGAACATCCATTCAAACAGACTGCACTTGTCTGAGCAGTTAGGATGAAGGTGAGTGGCCGTAGGTCTCGCATTTCACAAAGCACAGGATTGGGGAGGAGAGTTTTTGGGTCCTTAATTCAGGTGTAGAATTATTCTGAAGTGGAGCTGTGTGCAATGACATCCAGAGACCTTCCCTGGAGCCTGAAACAGAAAGACAGACAGATACACACACACACGCGCGCGCGCAAGAAAAGCAGAAGGGTGTGGCACCGTGTGGTAAAATCATCCAAGATCAAATCTCCAAATGGAAAGGAGGTGGGTTCCTGATAAACTGATTATGGCCGAAGATACGAATGAGAGAAAATTACAAGAGAGGTTTATACTCAACTAAAATGGACTGGATTGTAATCCTAAAGTAAAAGAATAGCTAGGAGAGAGCTGGTGGAGGCTAATGAAGCCAAGTGTTCAACATCACATCTGTGGGGGGAAAGTACATCCTAAGAACACTTTTACGGGGCTCCATAAGTAAGGCAGAACTTCTATCGAGATACGTTTTTTTTTTTGTTTTTTGTTTTTTTTACATACCTGCATTTTTATGAAGCTTCTTAAATCATTAACCTTGTTTAGATGAATGTTTTAAAATACACAAAAATAGGGGCACCTAGGTGGCTCAGCCAGTTATGCATCCAACTTCGGCTCAGGTCATGATCTCATGGTTCGTGAGGTCGAGCATCGGGTGAGCTTGAGCCCCGCTCCAGGCTCTGCACTCTCACCTCATGGGATTCTCTGTCTCTCCCTCTCTCTGCCCCCTGCTCACTCATGCTCTGTCTCAAAAATGAAGAAATAAATAAAATACACAAAAATCAATGTAGTCAAATCTACTCGCTCAGCCGTGGGTTAAAAGGCACAAGCTTCCTCTGAACTGTGGACATCATCAGACCCCTTTTATATCTGTTCCTTACAGTGGCCCAAGGTGAATGGACGTGGAGAAATCAGAAGAGGAAATTTCACGACTCTTCTTGGTTTGGGGACCAGAGAAACCTACAGAAGACAATGACAAGAAACCAAGTGCTTCCTCAATGGCAGACGTCAAATTCATCAAGTTTACAGAGGACAACACAGTCGATCAAGTTCGAAAGAACAGACAACCGCCAGTCTGCCCAGAACCTGGGAGTGCAGACGCCCCACCAACTATGCCTGCCAGATATTCTGCCTCGAGGTGACAAGACACCCCGGGGACACATCACTGAGCTGGTGCCAGCAGCGTAATCTGAGCCCGAACGGCCAGGAAATATGTATGTGAGACTCTGTTCATCCGCATCTCTGAACAAAACCAGCACATCCCTGACACAGCAGAGGGGCCGCGTCATAGCCACCTTCTTGAAGTGCCAGATTGCGGTGAATGGAGCAAGATTCTCTCTCTCTCCCTCCCTCTGTCCCTCCTCCCCCTGATCATCCTCACTCTCTCTCTCAAAAAAGAAAAAGGTTCCGCTTTAGCCTCTGTTTTCTGAACAAAGAACGTATAGCAGTGGCAAAGAAAAGTGGGACACAAATGAACACCATTCAACAAATTCTCAAACTAAATGTCATTATGGTAGAGAGGGAATAAGGGTATTTGTTGGCTTCGGAAGAAAGCAGAAGACCCACCCACGAAGAGTAGACTCGAGAAAGAAGTGGGCTGGGAAGAAGGCAATTATTGTGATTAGCCGGGACAAGCTTCTTCCCGATGAAGGAGACTAAAGAGTTGTCGNGAAAAAAAAAAAAAAAATAAAAAAAAAAAAAAAAAAAAAAAAAAAGGCCCAGAGCTGGATGGAACAAAGCACTAAATATTTGGTAATTGGACATTAAGCACAACAAAAGTGAGCACATATGGCTTGCGTGATCAGACGTGCTGAGGATGAGAAACAATAAAATATGGCACCCATCTGGGCAAGAACCCTGAAAAGTTTGAAATTATCCTGATAACTTTCACCCTGAAGGGTTTTGCAGATGGATATGTAACTGTAGAGTCCTCAGCCCTGCTTCCCAGCGGCGTCTCCTCGGAGAACTCTTAGATCCCGTTTTATGAAGCCAGATTGGGCCCCACCCCGGACCAACTGCCAATGAATCTTTGAGGATGATGCTTAGGCATATTTTTAAAAATTTTTTAATGTTTATTTTTGAGACAGAGACAGAGCACGAGCAGAGGAGAGGCAGAGAGAGAGACAGAGAGACAGAGAATCTGAAGCAGGCTCCAGGCGCTGTGATGTCAGCACACAGCCCGGCGTGGGGCTCGGATCCACAAACCAGGAGATCATGACCCAAGTCAAAGTCGGACACTTAACCAACTGAACCACCCAGATGCCCCTAGATATATGTAAGTTTTTAAAAAACTCCTCCAATAATTATGATATGTACTGAAGACTAAAAACCACTGTCTGAGAATATTAGAAAAGCAGTAAAATTTTAAAAATCTAAAGCCTGTTTTACCTTTGCAGAACTGAGTTACAACTGTCCCTTACAAAAGAGACAAAAATCAAAGTGAATGAAGAATATTAACATATTGTGAATGCTACTTTTATGTCTTCTTGTTGTACTAATATGGAATTTTTACTTATCTCCTAAGGGGCAGGGAGGACTATTCTATTTTAAGGACTGGCCCCAGTCTCCAAGAGGCTAAGATGTTAAGAACACTTCCTTCTGTGGGTTCTATTAGTATCAGTAACATTTTGGGGGAAAGGGTTTGCACTGATAAAGTCAGGGTTTGTGGTTCTCTGAAAAGTACACCAGGGAATGAGAGAACCACAGACATGCCCCCAAGGATCTCAGAATCCAGCTGGAGATGTGACCTTCACCCAAGTGCCAGATGAGCAGAAGAGAGGGAGGGCAAAGAACATTCCATGGAGCAGAGGGCAGTTGGGTGAGGACCCAGGGGTGCCTAGAATCTGGAGGTGCAGAGAGGAGGTTTGGTAGAGGGCAGGCACAACTTTGTAAAGCCACCAATGGGACGCCCAAAGGGCAGTGGGTGGGTTTGGGGAAGAGGGATACACAACAGGAAGGAGAAAAGCTACAGAGTCCTGAGGGCTGACTTTCCTCCTCTGTTCTGCCCTGGATGGTTACCATGGTAACCTCCTGGTCCTTGCTGGTGATTGGTTGAGGAAAAGACACCTGATTCCACTCCAGTCAGTAAGACGCAAAGAGACACAAAGAGACATTCTCCACGGCACTTCTGGGGAAAGATGCCTCCATTCCTAAAACAGACCCACAATGCCTTATCTGGATGTGAGGCTTGGTGCTTCTGCAGCCATTTTGTCACCATGAAGAGGATGCATCAGCAGATGGTAGACAGTGCGGTGGAGGGCCAGCAACCACCGGAGCCTTTGAATCACCCAACTTCAAGGGCTGTTCCCTAGACTTAGGTCATGAAAAAGATTAATTTTCCTTATCACAGAAGGCACTGTGACTTGGAGTTGTCTCGGGTTAATTCCATCTAAAACTTATTCAAATATTAAGACTGGAAAGAGGAATTAGGATGAATTCCTGAGGGCTCCTAGGCTGGATTCAGCACCCTGAGTCTTGTGCTATGGGAAGAGAGATTTTTACTAATTTGGAGTCTCGTAAGAGGGGCGCTGTTGGTGGTAACCCGACGGCATGAAAAAGAGTTGGATTACTTATTAATAGTTCATAAAATGTTTCACTCCCTAATTTTCTTATGGGACACTAAAAGTGTGTACAAATTCAAGGTTGGGTAGAAAATGGTATAGAAGCTATAAATAAAATAATTACAGGCTGCCCGATTTTGCGTGAAACCTCTGTCTAAACCAGTTATGATACATATAATAAGCAATTATCTTCTAAATGTTCCCAATAATTATCTTCTCTAACCAGTTTTTTTTTTTAATGTTTTTTATTTATTTCTAGGAGAGAGAGAGAGAGACAGCGTGAGCAGGGGAGGGTCAGAGAGAGAGGGAGTCACAGACTGAAACAGGCTCCAGGCTCCGAGCTGGCAGTCAGCACACAGCCCGACGCGGGGCTTGAACCCATGAACCGTGAGATCATGACCTAAGCGAAAGTCGGATGCCCAACCGACTAAGCCACCCAGGCGCCCCTTCTCTAACCAGTTTTTAAAATATTTCCCATTCAACTTTTCTTTTAAGAGGAACAACATAATTACCAAACCATTGATTCTCTTAACTTCTTCTCCTAGAACCCCAAGGTAAAAGTGTGATTATCTTGACAAATAGGGACGCGCAGTGGACGTGTCATCCCAGAGGTCCCAATCTGGGAGCATGGAATTTCAGGAATATTTTTGCTCATGAAAATCTAGAAAAGGTGCCTGCCAATATCTGACGTCAAAGGAAAATACGAAATCGAACTCAGACAGAAGTTTGCTGTTACCTTGTATGGCTTGACCAACTCCTAGTGATCTTTAAATAGAGCATCAAATGTCACCTTCTTTTCATTCATCTTTCAGAGACTGTTAAGGGCCAGACACAGTGATCATCTTAGGGAGACAGGGATTAATGGTATGGCCTTGGTCCTCATGGGGGCACAGAGGAACAGAAGGGAAGTTATTATGACATACTTCAGTTTAACCGCATGTTAAGTACTTATCCCAAAGGTGTGAGCCAAGAGCTACAGGAACACAGAGGAATGGTCGATAATCCAAGCTGAGATGTGGGAAGGGGTCATCAGGGGACATTGCCTTGGAGGAAGTCTTGCAGATCAGTGAGCAGACCCTCAAGGGGAGGAAGTAGAGTCTTCAAAGAAGGCATGCAACAGAAATAAAGGCAAGGAGAGTCCACAGGAGGGGGCGTGCAGGAGAGAGTTGTGGGAAACTGAAAACGCCCGGGCTGGATGACGAAAGGCTTTATGCATCAAGCCAAGGAGTTTGGATTTTGTCTTGAAAGTAACAGAAGTCACTGACTGTCACGTGAGCTGGAAGCCACAGGACTGAGTTCATTCTCAGGAATGACTGCTCCGGCTGAGCTCAAGAAAAAGGCCCGCCTGGAGGACGAGCAAGGACACTCCTTGGGCGCTGTTCCATCGTGGAAGCATACCGCAGTGATGGCGTCCAAGCAGTGATGGCGGCAAAAGGGAGGTCTGGGCTGGTATATGGCAGTGGGGCCCACGGGTATAGTTGATGGACCCCTGAGAGAAGTAAGTAGTCTTGAATCGTGGAGGGTAAATCCATGGAGTGGAGCCCTGGTTAGAGTTACCCAGGGGAAGCCCCAGGGACCCTGGGATGCTAATGAGGCCATCCAGCATCTCATTTCTGCGTGGACCTAACTTGCACAGGTCATTCTGCTTGCTGGGCATAAACTGCACCGCATATTTAATCTGTTTCCAACTCAACTTCTTATTTCATGCCCTTTGTCTCTAGGGCAAGACCTAAGAATCTATGTGTGGGTGGGTGGGATTCAAATCGTGGGGTCAGAACTAACAGCAGCAGAAGATCCATATCACTCCCAGAACTGCTTACCCCAAGCCAGCGGCCCCCATCAAGTGGACACACCTTGACTTTGCCTTTTGGACAGAAAGCCTTCAACTACCAGATTCAGGACAAGGTCTCTGCAGCCTCTCTCACTTCCCATTTCTCACCTTCACCTGAAATGTGTCGAGACTCTTGATTACGACCTTTCACTCTTATCATTATTTCCTTTGTTCTTAAAATGAGCACTCCTACTCTATGAACAGATGTGCTAATAATACACACCAAGAGCCTCGTACAGGGCTTGACTTATATATATGAGCCTCGTACAGGGCTTGACTCTCTATATGAGAGAGGGGGCTCTTGTTACGTCATCTGCTGTCTACCACGCTCTCCCTTCTCCAAACCCAAGCCTTGGGGCCAATTTCCCTCTTTGTCACCCGCCTCTCTCTTGAGATGGTGAGGAGGTAGTTCCCACAGGCCTGTGCCAGAGACTGCAGCTATGAGCCACTGTCACCAACTGAGAATGGGGTAGCTGTTCAGCACCTTGACCCGGAGAAGGGATAATCCGCTATTTGTTACCCACGTTTGCTCCAGAGACCAATGCATTTTCTCTCCAAACACATGTCTGGGTAGTTATAATTCATTTGGCTCCGACAAGCCCTACGGGGGGGCGGGAGAGCAGTTAAGTGACTGAATCAGAAAATGTCATCACTTTTCCTAGCAATGCATCCGAGCGGACGGCAAGTGACTATTTTTACAGCTTGCTTCTCTATTACGCATGGAAATATTTGTAAACATTGTATTTCTGTCTTATGTGGGCAACAAGCAAGAAGCTAACTTAGGTGGCTGGCTGAAGGCTCAGGGAATGGTGATACATTCCTGCTTGACCTTAGCCAATAAGAAAGCCTCAGCCTAAGTGCCGGGGCACCAGGCTGGGGGGCCGGGAGCACCCGCTTCTTCTCCCGAAGCCAAGCAATGCCAAGCAAGGCAGAATCGACAGCCATCCAGAGTGACTCTCGCCACATGACACCACGTTCCATCAAACGTGTGATGTCACCATCACAAGATGGACGTTATTTTAGGGACCACCGAGAAAAGAAAGGCACCCAAGGTGGACAGTGGAGCAGGAGAGCCCCACATGAAGCTAGGGCACCAAAAAGCCACAGAGAAGTTAGTCCACCACGCTGAAAGGGGACCACAGGGAGACTTGGTACTGCGCGTAGAGGAAGAGGGACCCTCCCCTGAGGATCTGAACCATAGGCAGGCGCTCTGACACTTTACCTTTTGATTTCCCATGATCAGAGTGGTCCAAACATCCTTAGGTGGGGACTGAAACCTTAGCCTGAGTGTGGTACTGTCCCTGATGACCCGCAGACACAGACTCTTGGGAAGAAGCGGATGTCAATGGTGACCGTTAAGGCGTACCTCATTTCAGATACGTGCACGCCTAAAAACATGTGCACCTGGGCACAAAAATACAGGAACCTCCCTCACGATGAGGATCATCCCAGGAGCTACTGAGAATGTGCAGCTGAGAACACCAAAGCCGGGAAGAGGGAAGGCTGCACCGAAGTCCAAAAAGCGAGACCGAGGTTCAACGGGTAACAAGGGCAGGGAAAGGCAACACACGGAAGAAGGCAGGGAAGCGGGGTCGGCAGCTTGGAGCAGATCCCCACGGGCAGGCTGGGGTCTGGGGCCAAGCCGCTGTCCACTGGCTTCACGAACCAGAAAAGAAGCTCTCGTAGTTTCCATTCCTGGTCAGGAAAATACAGAAAACACCTTCTTTAGGGTGAGTGAGGATGTGAAACAAGTGACCGTGTTTTGTACACCGTAAAAGCATTGTGCCTGTAAAAGTTTATTTTTCCTGCTCTTAAGATGAGCATCTGAAGGGCTCCTTTAGCCACAACCCATATTTTCTAAAAATATATATATATATATTTTTGGAAACTTTCATTTAGCAGAGGACTGTGCATAAATCCGGCCTTAATAAATCCTTATTAAGTGAATGAATAAATACTGTTAACATCTGGCCCCAGACCTGTTCAGCCCAAATTCCTGAGGGTTCGTTGCCATGACTGCTGCGAGCTGAAAAGAAAGGGAAGAAGCAAAACCCAGGAGCCTAGGATCTGAGGTCTGGGGGCTGAACAAGGATGCAGATCCCACGCACCCAACTTCGGTCTCCCTGAAACTCACCTACAACGAGACCAAAATACTAGCGAGGAAGACAACAGTTACTGAAGGGAGGTTCCTGCGGCCAGCTCTACAGGGGCTCAATCGGGAGACAAGACAGGAAGCTAATAACGTGGTAAGGTCGCTCACCACTGGCAAAAAAAAAAAAAAAAAAAGACCCTTAGCATCATCCAAAAGCCCTTTTGGGGGGTGCCTGGGTGGCTCAGTCAGTTGAGCACCCAATTCTTGATTTCGGCTCAGGTCATGATCCAGCGATTCTGAGAGCATTCGGCTCAGAGTCTGCTTGGCATTCGCTCTCTCCCTCCCTCTCTCTGCCCCTCCCCTGCCTGCTCTCTTAAGGAAAAAAAGGCCCTTTGGGAGATGAGGCCAATGTCCAGATGTCTTAGAACATTCTGGCATCAGTCTGTCAAGCTTATTAACAGGGATCAACAGAGAAAGGAGGTCCTTGCCAGAGTACAGGTAGAATTGGGAGGGAAGAAAAGGAGGCAGGGTAAGAGTGAGAAGCCAGAGGTCAAATCTCCATTTCTGCCGTGACTAGTCCTGACTATCTGTGTCATAGGACAATAGGAACACTCTAGAAAAAGGGCCAAATTCTCAGAGTCTTCACATACACAGCGTCACGCTCAAGACAACATTCAGAAGACTGGCCATTTTATTTTAATACTTTAGTTTGAAGTAATCTCCACACCCAACATGGGGCTTGAATTCATTGACCCCTGAGACCAAGAGTTTTGTGTTCTACTGACTGAGCCAGCCAGGCAACTCGGAAGACTGATTTATTTATTTACTTTTAAATGTTTGTTTTTGAGAGAAAGACAGAGCACAGGCGGAGGAGGGGCAGAGAGAGAGGGAGACACAGAATCTGAAGAAGTCTGAGCTGTCAGGACAGAGCTCGATGTGGGGCACAAACTCATGAAACTGTGAGATCATGACCTGAGCCAAAACCGAGAGTCAGACGCTTAATCGACTGAGCCGCCCAGATGCCGTTATTTTTTAAGTTTATTTATTTATTTTCAGAGAAAAAGAGAGAGCATTATCAGAGGAGGAGCAGAGAGAAAGAATCCCAAGCAGGCTCTGTGCCGTCAGTGCAAAGCCCGGTGCGGGGCTCAAACACTCAAACCTGAGGCAAAATCAAGAATCAGATGCTTAACAGACGGAGCCATCCAGGCGCTCCTGGAGACAGATCATTTGAAAGCATGGTCCATGCCTGGCAGAGGACGCCTGAAGCTTCTTTGGATTCATTTCATTCTGAACACTTGTTTGAGTAACGATTTTAGAACATTTCTAAGGGGGGTATTTTAGTTAACAAACCAGGCAAAGGCAGAGAGCTGTCCAAAACACTAATTAAGAAAAGGGATTAGACAATCCCAGATCCTGGCCTTTTCTGGACATTCCTTACAGAATCAAGTATACAGAAATACCGAGCTTTTAACAATGGACAACTATCACAAGACTCAACCTACAAGCTTCCTGTGGATTAAAAGAGCACACGCGCGCGCGCACACACACACACACACACACACACACACACAGGCTTGAGCTGCGCCCAGTCAAAAACAATTTTTCTGGGAAACATGGAAACAAGGTTTACTTCACCTTAGTCAGGCTGCCAGCCAGCATTTTTTGTTGGACTCAAGTTCTTACAGATTTAAATAGTTCCTATTCTTAATCGCTGGCTTCGGGCTAAATACTTAACGGTTCTTACCTAGGTGCCCTACTTGCTAAGGACTTAGGAAAACATACTAAAAAAAAAAAAAAGTTTAAGCAAATTTTTTCATGACAGCAGCTGTCTTTTCCTCCTTGAGGAAATCTGGCTCTTTTTCTACAGGGATTTGTTGCCAAAAAGGAGTTGCCTCTGTGAGTTTAGGGGGTCTGCCCTGGTCATTAACAATCCTAAATGCCATACACCTTTGGCGGGAACCTCCTGATCCCTGAGCACCTCAGGGATGCCAATTTTCTAGACGCTTATGCTACATTCCGCTGCCATTTTATAATTTAGAAATTGAGGAATAAAAAACTTCAGTAGTTTGTCCAAAGGCATAAAGTAAGTCTGTGTCAATATGTAAGCTTTAGACTAAAGACTGGGTGCGGGCCTCTTTTTTATTTATTTTACTTTATTTAACATTTATTCTCTTTTGAGAGACGGAGAGAAACAGAGCCTGAGCAGGCGANCTTAAGTTTTTTAACATTTAATTATTTTTGAGGGACAGAGAGAGATAGAGCGTGAATGGGGGAGGGGCAGAAAGAGAGGGAGACACAGAATCCAAAGCAGTCTCTGGGTTCTGAGCTGTCAGCACAGAGCCTGATGCGGGGCTCAAACCCATGAACTAGGAGATTGTGACCTGAGCTGAAGTCAGATGCTTAAATGACTGAGCCACCCAGGTGTCCCTCTTTTCTATTTTAAAAGATATATTCCTTTTTTCTTTACCTTCACAGGACAGGTGAAAAAATTAATACTTCAATCTATATTACGCTTCAAAACATGAAATGTTAAAACAGATTCTTATACTAGTAAAATGAGCCTGATTGGTTGAATAAGCTTTTACAGCTAAGGTGTTCGTAGCCCGAAGTAACCATCCAAGAATCCAACAGAACTCTTGAATTATTTTTATCTTCCCCTCTCTGTGGTTCTATGCCAGTGAAATCTGTTTAAATGTACATGTATTATTCTTGGCAAAATGATAGTTCTGTTTTTTAGATGCAGATTTTATGGGACATGAAAAACTGGTGCAAATAGGTCTTAGACAAATTAAGAATCTCAGGATACTGAAAACAGTGCTGACAGGGTCCATGGGGACATGGACTCAAACAAGGTGGGTTCAAAGGGGGAGGTGTGGAGCCCTGGCACTACTCACAGTCCCGGGGGCAGAAGCGAGCTTCAAGACACCCTGGGGCTTTGAGGTTGGGTGGTCCAGTGTTTGCTTTCCAGCGCTGTCACTAGCTGTGCACTTAAACTTCCCTGAGGTCTTCGTCTCTGCACAATAGTGACTAAAAGCATACTCTGCAAGGTGATAATATAACACGAAATCATATAACGAGGGGAATGTTCTCTGAACGGCAGTGGCTTACAACCGAGCACAAGCCTGGGTCTCCAAGAGCATTTACAGTGCCGTGTAGTAACTGGACATCTACCCTCCTGCCTCTGACCGGGCCGGGTCAGCTCGTGGAGGGCCAGCAGCCCCGTACCAGCTCGGCTGCAAATTCAGGAGACTCTGATTCTGTAAGTCTGGGGTGACGCCCAGGCCAGTAGTAGAGTTTAAACGAACTCACAGATTCCGATGATATGCAGCCAGGGTTTATTTTATTTTTTTAATGTTTATTTTCGAGAGACACAGAGCCTGAGTGGGGGAGGGACAGAGAGAGAGGGCGACACAGAATCTGAGCTGTCAGCGCAGAGCCCGAGGAAGGGCTCGAACCCAGACTGTGAGATCGTGACCTGAACCGAAGCTGGATGCTCAACCGACTGAGCCACCCAGGCGCCCCAGTCAGGGTTTAGACACACTGATCTAACCCAGTATGGAAATCCCTGTCTGCTCAGGACCGAAGAGGCAAGATGGTACCCAACAAACGGGTTCACAGCTCCGCTGTGAGGAAAAGAAACAGCCTAATAGTTGGGCTAATTTTGCCGGCCGCAGAATTAATCCACCCTCTGCTCTATGCTGCGTGGGAGCCCGAGCTCACCCATGCCTGGGAACAGAAATATACCTAGAGGACCTCTTCCGAAGATCTGTCGCATCTTCCCCTGCAGGCTTTCTCTCCAAACAGGTGAGGGGACTCGCTATTTGCCTGACCAGCTCTGAAATGGTTACAAAGCCAAAGAACCCATAGGTGAGTGTTTAGCTGGAACCTGCCTGTCCCATCAGAGTCTGTCAGTTACTCCTGTNGAAATCCCTGTCTGCTCAGGACCGAAGAGGCAAGATGGTACCCAACAAACGGGTTCACAGCTCCGCTGTGAGGAAAAGAAGACAGCTAATAGTTGGGCTAATTTTGCCGGCCGCAGAATTAATCCACCCTCTGCTCTATGCTGCGTGGGAGCCCGAGCTCACCCATGCCTGGGAACAGAAATATACCTAGAGGACCTCTTCCGAAGATCTGTCGCATCTTCCCCTGCAGGCTTTCTCTCCAAACAGGTGAGGGGACTCGCTATTTGCCTGACCAGCTCTGAAATGGTTACAAAGCCAAAGAACCCATAGGTGAGTGTTTAGCTGGAACCTGCCTGTCCCATCAGAGTCTGTCAGTTACTCCTGTCCTAGGTTTCTGAAGGCAGTTTTGTGGCTGTGTTCTCTCTCTCTCTCTCTCTCTCCCCCCAGGGGGGTAATGCAGTAACAGAACCCGCCCCCTCCCCNAGGGGACTCGCTATTTGCCTGACCAGCTCTGAAATGGTTACAAAGCCAAAGAACCCATAGGTGAGTGTTTAGCTGGAACCTGCCTGTCCCATCAGAGTCTGTCAGTTACTCCTGTCCTAGGTTTCTGAAGGCAGTTTTGTGGCTGTGTTCTCTCTCTCTCCCCCCAGGGGGGTAATGCAGTAACAGAACCCACCCCCTCCCTGCACAAATCAAAGCTATCCTGCAGAGGATCTGGGTCTTCTCATCCCCTGTGTCTGGAATGGATCCGCCCCTCGGGCATGGGAAGGTCACCAGCAAGATGCCACCATGGGCAGTGTAGGCTCAAGAGAGGAACCAGCGGGGCTGGAATGGGGGATGGGAGCTCCACTCACAGCCGGGTCCGCTCGGGAAAGAAGAGGGGACCCAGGCTCTCCCTGAGAGAAGAAGGAAGAAATCCACTCCGGCTGCAGGAAGGTCTGTCAGTCAGGGGAAAGGAAGGGATCAGTTACTGCGGGGCTTTGACTTTACATCTCCAGCTGCCTGGGAACGGCTGCTCCTTGAAGATGGGACAGCAGAGATTTACCAGAATGAAACGCCTGAGGCCTGAGAGTAATGCCTCCCGTGGTCTGTAATCCCTGTGTCGACTCAGATCCCTTTGTGTCATGAGGACTTCAGAATTTCCATACCTGCTAAGTCAGTATTACGTGGAACTCAAACCTGACTCGAGTGTACCCTGAGGCTTTGCTGACACTTGTTTCACTCTATAGTCAGTAATGCTTCATAAAGCTCGAGTGTAATGATATTAAGTTTGGCAGCTGATATAAATAGTTTAAAATGATTAATTTGCCTTTGGTTGCACGGACTATCCAGCCTGCTAATGCGTTATCCCCAAAGTAAAATTCTTAGCCAAATACGCTAGGTGCTCCAAAGGATCTGGCAGGTTTCAGGTAAGGGGACAGAGAGGCTGAATTAAAATACCTGAGATTTCTGGTACTGGGCATTCTGGAAGTATTTGTGCAGTTTAGCCCTTAAATGAGATTTGAGCTAGAACAGATGGGAGACAGCAAATTAGGGAATTTGACCCAAGAGGCATACCTCCGGGAAATCGAATGATGATTAATTTCCAACATGGAATTAAATCAATTCAATTAGCAAACGGAGTACCCCACCTTTAGGACCAGAGCAAAACTGTTATTAGGGCTGCACTCACTGAAAAAAGCCACGGTACTTTTTATTTCTTCAAACCTTATACTGCTAATTCTACACCACCCTGTTATTTTTTTTCATATGATTTTTTGCTTTTCCTGCAAAGAATTACTTGTTGCTCTCGTTGGCCTCTAAGATCAGGTTTCAGGGGACGGGTGGTCAAAGAGTTAAGGCTCCATTCCGAGAGCAGTGGGATGTGTTAATGACCCTGAGTAATACAGAGGAAGGGCATTTCAGAAGACACCAGGGCCTCTGGCCTGCCCAGACCTGACCTAGGCAAACAGGCGCACAGCAGGAGACACTAAACCAGCTACATACACCCAGTGAAATGATCCCACCCAAGGGAGAGTCTCTTTAAAGTATTTTCAAGTTCTAGCAAATGGCTAATATTGTAACATGGGAATCTACTGTATGTAAAACCTTCGACAATTTCGGGAAGGCTGGCTTGAGGCAGTCTGTGATGTGTGGTCTGTGTGCATCCTATACACTAAAGGCAAGATTACTTGTGCATCCGGAAATGTCTTCATCCACTCTGCCCCTAGCTGAATGCTCAAAGCTACTGTGATTCCGGAGTGGCTCTTCTGATTCTAAAAGAATGGCAGATTTAGCTATTCTGAACTAATGTCAGCTCTTCTGTGTGTAAATACTCATACGTTTTCTTTTCTAAATTTTTAAAAAATCTATCTTTGTTTTTGAGAGAGAGGGACAGAGCCGGAGCTGGGGAAGAACAGAGAGAGAGAGAGGGAGACACAGAATACGAGGCAGGCTCCAGGCTCCAAGCTGTCAGCACAGAGCCTGACGTGGGGCTCGAACTCACCTACCACCAGTTCATGACCTGAGCCAAAGACAGACGCTTAAGGGGCTGAGCCAATCAGGCGCCCCAATACTCATACATTTTCAAAGCATAAAGGCAACTGGGCTGACCCAGATTTGAGGAGATGCAAAGGGTCAATTACACTTAACATCTGCATGGAGGAAGAAGTTGCTAGGACCCCAGCCTGCTGCTGAGGCTGCGGCTGTGAAGTCTACCTCATTCTTTCCCGCCCAACCTTCCACCCAACAAGTGAGATTGAGCATCATGCCTCTAAGTACTGGATGGTTGGAAAAATAATGTATAAAAACTATTCTCAAGGCATAGATAAGACACCCTCACAACCCCCACGCAGCCCCCAAATTCAATAGTACTCCAAATCCTACTCCTTTGACGCAAGTATTGACTCTAAAAAAAAGAACTTGAGTCAGCTCTTCAAGGGGACTTTTAATGGAATGGGTAAGTGCTTCTTTATATAGGCTTGCACTCAGTTATGGCCATTTTTTTTCTCCCAAGGGTGCTGTGGATTTTTACCAACAGCTACTGGACAGAGGTTCAAAAACGGTGCAATCCACATTTAAAAACGCTCTAAGGCATAGTGAGAAAAGTCTGGCCATTAATTCCCTACTTCTTTTCTGGAACAAATTCACTCTGTTTCAAGGTGACACGTTAAGCTTGTTCAAAGTACTGGAAGCAGCAGAAAGTACTCGTGGTAAGAGGCTGGAGCCAATGTTGCCTCAGGACAGACAAGAGCTGTGAGGAGTCAGGAGAAAGTCGGCCTCCCCACCCAGTGTGCACACGCTTTCCTGAAGAACCAAAGCAGCTCTTTCTGGAGGATCGATCTGGGGTTTGCAGTTGGAAGATTTAAAAAAAAAACAAAAACTGAACAAGCTCGGGGCGCCTGGGTGGCTCAGTCAGATGAGCAACTAACTTCAGCTCAGGTCATGATCTCACTGTGGTTCAAGCCCCGCATCAGGCTCCGTGCTGACAGCTCAGAGCCTGGAGCCTGCTTCAGATTCTGTGTCTCCCTCTCTCTCTCTGCTCCTCCCCTGCTCATGTTCTGTCTCTGTCTCTCAAAGATAAATAAAACTATATTAAAAAAAAAAAATGTGGCCTGGAACTGAGAACACTCTGCCTTTCTCAAAGAATGCCACGTGTTTACTAAAGCACAGGAGGCCTAGAAATGCCCATTTCATCCCTGGGAATACTCTTTACCCAGAGGAAGCTGAGCTCCAGGGCCAGTATTAGGAGAAACTGGCGGGGGAGGAGGTCTTCCGTGCAGGGTGGATGAAAGGAGGAGGCGGGTGGGCCAAACACATGCCTCCGATAACCGCCCACAGTCAGCTGGGCATCCGGAGGGTGGTTCCGTAAACACGGCTGCCTGACAACAGCCAGGATTCGCTTCTTCCTCCACTCTGCCCACACCCTCTTTCCGTAAGAGACTCCATTCTATCAACGGGTGTTGTCTCTTTGACAAAAGTATTAAGTCTGAAGTGGGACCCCCTCTGCGGGGAACCTGAGCAGGAAACTGAACCACAGGGGCACCTGGGGGGCTCAGTCAGTTAAGCGTCTAACTCCTGGTTTAGGCTCAGGTCAGGATCTCACCGTCATGAGATCGAGCTCCGCATTGGGCTCTGTGCGGACCGTGCAAAGCCTGCTTGGGATTCTCTGTCTCCCTCTTTCTCTCAAAAATCAATAAATAAACATTAACAAAAAATAAACCATCTGTCTTTAAGAAACAAAAAAAAAAAAAACCAAAGGAAAGTAGAAAAGGGAACAAGCAAGTCAAAGTGCGTCTAGTACGTGTCCACAACTGGCCTGTTTGGGTGAGGTTTTGACAGAGGTTTGACAGGTACAGAGCATCAGCCTATCTGCCCTAAGTTGGTGATAAATTCAGCCCAGGAAGCGATATTTCTCTACCAGCCAGTTTTGCATGTACCTCCCCCACAGCCAGATGAAAGAAGAGTTGCAGTAAAGTTGCCCCGTGACGTCTCCTGCCAGGCTGGCTTCTGGCCAAGACCAAAAGAGATAGACCCACAGAAGCAAGGGCTGACATCTTTGAGAAAAATTACTATGGAAATAAAATCCAAGATATCAGGCACCTGTATTCTATTTCTTCTTCCTGATGCCTCCCCTCAACAGACTCCATTGCCTTGTGAACGTGGCGGACATGTTTGGTTTTTGAAAAATAAATGTTTAACGGCAAAGTCAACAAGTGACCACTGTAGAGCGCACACTGTTAAGCCATGGATAAAAGAACTGAACAAAGTAAAACAGCTTTAATGTTAAACATAGTTCAAATAGATCATAATTTTTTATTACACTTTATTAGATTTAACAGTAGATTCTTTGCAGGAATGAAAAAAAAAATCAACCTAACGGACCCACCATACACTTATGAAACTATATTTGAAACATGAAACAAAAACTACTCTCTTAGAATATTATGATCTTGTAGGGTAGAAATTACACTTCTATATATGTGGTGGTGACATGACTCTTCACCCAAGTTTCCGGCCCTTTCCTAAGTAGGAATCACACATCCATGCCCTGCTGAATCCAAGTGTGGTCACGTGATCTGCACCTGGCAATGACCAGGTACTGCTTGCAAGAGAAAACATGAAAACCTGGCATGAACCTTCCTTCACTTTGCTCTCTTTCTCTTCTGTTTCGAAGACTAACAATGATGTAGACAGACTGTCCCATCAACAGACTGGGGTCAACACTGAGTACAGTTGCAGCTGACCCACAACAAACGTGGAACCCCAATGAGAAATCAACCTTCATTTCGAAAGCCACTCAGATTTGTGGTCATTCAGATTTGCACTCAGTAATTACTGTCTCGATTGATTTTGAGTGTTACATAGGGCTCTTCATAAAGCTTGCGTGGATGTCTGGATGACAGGAAGTATTCAGGAAATTCAGTGGTGAAATTTCCTAGGTATCAGTTGAACAGAAATCAGATATGTCTTTACAGGGTGTGGAGACAAGAAGCTGTCAGGTCAAGTGACAGCTTGGAGGAGCAGCAAACAGAGATTTTGTGAATTGACATTAAAACCTGGGTTATACAGTTTGATAGCAATTTGAGCAGCACTGTCTAGTCTAACAATCAGCACATGATCTGCCATCTTTAATCTAGTGGCTCCAGACATGAGTAGATAGTATATCAACCAGCTCCTGAAGGATCAGCGAAGTAACTGCCAAAATAGCTTTGCTTTCGTCCCCATGAATATACTTTGTAATACAGTCATTCCAGGGACTGGATCAAAGTTAAAAGCCTAGTAAAACCAAACAAGTCCCCAAGATCGCCTCAACCTTAAACACATTTGGTGCTGGAAGAGCCTTGTCGGGCAGGCAAAGATGATCAACTGAGGCACAGAACTTAGGTCATCAGTTGGCACAGCCTTCAGAACTTGGCATCCCATGGACCAGAAGCAGGCTCATAATCTTCCCCCTGGACTGAGCAATTGTTTCCTCCTTCTGTCCTCCATTATTCCCTTGGGATCCCTTCTACCCCTGTCTTCTGTCTTCAGACATCAACGGGAAGATACGAAATTTGCTCCTGATGTCTCGGCCATACCTTACGGTACCCTAACCTATATCCACAATCAGGTATTGACTGGACCAAGGCAAAGTACAACCGGGAACACAGGTACTAATCAAGCCTTTACCAAGAGGATATACCCAGGTACCACCCTGTGGTAGGTACCATGGGAACATTTAGGAATCCTCAGGTCTAGGTCTTAAGCTCCCAGGGCCAGTTTTTAATCTAGATGAGGAGAAAAGATAGAAAAAAAGGAAACACACTCTTCTCAACTAGCCCATTTTACAGAAGAATACTCTGGGTAGCAAACCATCATTCAAGGGCAGATGAGATCAGTGAGAGGGAAGGCTTCCTCTCACCCAATTAAACATTCAAGGGAAGGAAAAAGATTAGCAAAAATGGAAGAATCTAGGATGTCAGAAGGATGAAAAGAGCAAAGAATACAATTCACCCCTGTGTTATTTGTGTGTTAACAGTTTCAATTGAAAATGCCAAAAAAGACACTTCATAGTTCTTAAGAAAATGATACTAAAATTCACTTGAGGAAAAAATAAATGGTTGGAACTTGGTCTTTTTTTCAATGTTTGTTTATTTTTCACAGACAGAGCATGAGTGGGGGGAAGGGCAAAGAGAGAGAGTTGGGGGGCGGTGGGGGAGAGAATCCAAAGCAGGCTCAGCGCTGTCGGCACAGAGCCAGACGGGGGGCACTTGAACCCCCAAACCAAGAGATCACGACCTGAGCCAAAGTCGGACACTCAACCCCCCGAGCCACCCAGGTGCTCCATGACTGAAACTTTAAAAAGGGGAGGGGGAAGCAGGATAGAAGAGGATGAATTATCTGGACGTGACGCAGAGACTAAATAGAAAGACAAGGGGTCCAAGAAAAGTATAGGATGAGGTTATACAGAAAGCATATCAAAAAAATTATACATGTGCAATTTTATACCAAATAAAAAAAAAACTGGGCTTATGTACAGTTGACATGACAACCCATAAACAAATGCAAAGGAGTGGAAGTTTAAGGTGACATGCTGGTGCTTGTGATTTTCTTAAATATAAAAGTTATTTATACTTATTTCCTTAAAAGATCATGCCCAGTAAATTCCACACCCCCACGACTTACCCGGAACCCTCCAGTCTGCGGCTCTCCACCCCGGGCAGTCTCACCTCCCCCGCTCTGTCCCCGTAGGGAGGCACCCGGACGTCTGTGTTACTGGGTGGTCACAGCGGCTACAGACGCTCCTGGCATTTCGTGGACAAGGACCAGGGACACGGACCACCCTACAACACACAGGACGGTCCCACACAGCGCGACACTGTCTTACCCAGAACACCGGCAGAGTCGCTGTACATAAAATGCCCCAAGAAACAGGACAAAGACCAGTCTTTCTAACACTTCTCACGTGCTACCTGAGATGTACTATAAAAATCCCAAACCTCAACCAAGTGCCTTTAACTGTGTACCATCATGATCTTAAAATAATTCTACCTTTTTCATTAAAAAAAAATGAGAAAGAATATAATCTCTTCTCAAAGAGGCAATTGAGCAACAGATTTTTACATAACTAGAACACAAAATCACATTTCCTGAGCGAGATTATATCGTGTTTGATGCTAGATACGATGCAAGAGCAAGCACTGAGGGTCTAACAATTATCCCCATGTGCTAAACACATGATTGCACCCTTCCGGTAAACCATTATCCCGCAGCTGGGCCAGAGCTACTGTGACCTGGGGAGGCCCAAGTCAGGACAACGGCTGGAAACCAGAGCCCGCTAGACTGGTGGGCTATCCGCTTCTTGCCAAACGTGCTCGTTTGGGCCGCCCAGATGTGCTCGCGCTAGTGAAGACATGCAGAAAAGGGGAGGGGGAAACAGAAATATTCTTTCTAGGTAGGGTATAGAAAGGAGATTCTGAACATTCAATGAAACGGCTTTCCTACTTTTATGCATTTTCAGCGCCTAGGAGACTCCTGGACAGAATTAACTTCCCAAAGGGCTGTGGATACTGCCACCTAGTGAGCACAGTCCTTTTTACACTAGAAAGTCGGAAAATTTACGGGCTCATGGATTCATGCTTTCTTAAAGTGAAGTTCAGGAAGTAGACGTAGCCTGGTGTTAACACTGTTGAAAGTATCGCTTATTGTATGGGGCGCCTGGGTGGCTCAGTCGCTTAAATGTTGGACTTCAGCTCAGGTCATGATCTCACGGCTCATGGGTTCGAGCCTAGTGGTAGGCTCTGTGCTGACAGCTCAGAGCCTGGAGCCTGCTTCGGATTCTGTCTCTGCCCCTCCCCCGCTCACACACTCTCTTTTTCAAAAATGAACAAACATGAAAAAAGTAAATAAAAATTAAAATGAGCACAAACAGAGGCATACAGGCAAATTCTGTTTTCCCATTAAGCAGGCAGGCTCTGCTCTCTGCCCAGCAGTGACTGTTGCAGCCTTACTTAAGGTCTGCATGTCAACAGCGTGGCCACTGTCCCCTGTGTGGGGAGTACATGTGCTCGTCCTAAGTACTCATCAGCTGTTAGAGGGCATGGAGCCAAACCGGTGGTCTGTTGTCAGTGTATTTACAAGACACAGCACATGCTGGCCCGATCTTCTCACTCCTTCTTCTTGCTACTTCCCTCTGTCCCTATGTCCTCACCCACGGAATTCTAATGTTATTTTGCATACCTTTTTAAGTCACCATGAACTGTTTTCTGAAACAAGACTGGAGAGGTACATAAACGACATGTGTTTCCGTTATCAATCTGTGTACCATGCCATTGCTGGGTCCACAGGGAAGGTCAAGTTCAAGGGCCCCGGCATTCCTGCCTTCTGGGACCCTTGGGGCTCCCTTCCCTCTTGTTCACTCATTAGCAGAACCGCTGACGGTCTAAGCTGGGGTTCCCGCCAAGGGCCATCATCAAAGATATAACTCAATTACTCACTTATAATTGTCTTTCTCTTCACATTCCAGGATGGCCTTGTAAGGTTTCTTCACCTTAGGATTTCAGGCTAAATTCCCACAGCTTCTTCCATTGAAGGCACTGCCTTAATTCCCATGCCCACACCCCGACCGCGTCTCACCGTTTGTACCTTGTCCCTTTCCTAAGTAAGTGGCCCGTGTATTCCAAATTATAACACTGTTTATATGAAAGGGTTTTGTTTTGTTTTTTAATACAAAAGCTTGTTGGAAGGCAGAATAGAAACTGTTACAGCAACAGGCGTGAAGATAACACCCAAATCCCGAAGCCTCCCCTCCTCGCTCAAGAACCACATTGGACGAACCGGCTAGCTTATCACCACCACGGCCTCCACCATGCTTATCTACAAGTCCTACGTGCGGCTCAACTGCATTCCACAGCTGGTGCCTCCACGCTGATATCCCGTGAGAGTTCATCACTGGGACATCTCAGACATATTGAAATTCCCTCTCTTATTTCTAGTAATTGGCTTCCGGGGGAAAAAAAAACCCAAACCCACAACAACACAGACTGTAAAAATTACATTCTCAATCCTACACTCAAGAGTTACAACACCTGGCTGTGTATTTTCTCCACTACTGCCCAAAGCACAAAACAACACCTACTTTCCTGGTAGCAAAGCAGAGTGGAGAGGGTGGAGGGGGTGGGCGTGTGAGGTAGTATAGCCAATATGTGTGTTCGTGATGCAAATAAAGACAGATGTTATGTCCAAACCTCCTTGTTTTCTACATACAGGTGCACACAAGTTACATGGTAAACATGATGGGGATACATGAAAAATTACTGCGAAGATAAATGATCAAAAATGCCTCGGAAAGGAAATCTGAAGGTTAGAGAATCAGTATACAAGGTTCTGAATTTGAGACTTGATTCCTATCTGATGAGATAGACACTCTTTCATTATAAGCTGAAGGGAAGGAGAACTTTTTATGTGGCTTCTCTATTTGGAGCTCAGCCTATGTGCAGGCTGAGGAAAGAGGCCACAATGTCTCGTGGCTTTTATTCCGGCTTCCATCATCACTTGAAGCCCCTACCCCTTCCTATCTATGTCCTAGATAGAATCTAGAAGATAAGTCCAGACACCCAGAGTTTTACAAGTTGGGAACTAAGGCTGAGTTGGTGAGGAAGCCGGCCTAGGAGGCAGGGCTCGCTTCAGTGACAACGGTCTTACTAAAAGATTCTCTAGTTTACTACGGTTTTTCAGGTAAAAAGCTGTGAGCTGGGCCCAACGCTAGCAAATCAAACTCTGGGAACTGACTGCCAATGTCTCCAAAGACCAAAACCCCACCACACATGTCAGGCTGATTTTCCCTTCAGATGCAGGGATGGAGACAGGGCTGGGGGACAGAGTGACAGGTAACCTAATTATACTCAGGCCAGGGTAGCAAAGTTAGTGAACACCTACAGAACACGGAAGGTATCTCCTTTCAAAGGCAAAGGATTCAAAAACAACTCAATAAAGAGAAAAAAAAAAAAAACCCAAAGGGGGGAACCCCACTGTATTATTCTTCTGCAAGCTCATGGAGGAGATTAACGCATTTGTAAGAAGCAGTCTTATATACTGGTTTCTTCCCCTTTGCTCTACCACGTTTCCTAGAAAAGTGGAAAAGATGTCAAACGTGATTTCTACCTATGGGTCCAGAAGATGAAATCAAATGTCAGAGACACTCAGGTCACGGACGTGTAGCCAGGAGCGTGTTCTTCCCTAAACACACCTGAACCGCCTCTCCCCACCCCCACCCCCAGCTTCTGGCCCGTCAGCACTCTTGGGCCTGGGGTGTACAGTTCCTCTCTTACCTGCACCGATTCTTCCAATGACCCTCACACCCAGGAACGTGGGGGGCGGAGGGGGACTGCTGCCTCCAGCCATATCTTGATCACAGTCAAGAGGGCATGAATATTACTAATACAGCAAACTGCACTGTGTCCAGCCAACAGCTATAGAAAACCAACAGTGGATTCCTCTACATCTCCCAAGAGCCATTCCATGGCTCACTTTGGAAAGTGGGACTGAGGTTCCTCCCCAGAAGAATCTTAACTTTATATACTTCTCTACCATTCTAACTTAAAGAGCCTTTGATAATTATAAACACCTTAACCAAATCAAATCTTGTTTGTACGTCTGACCTAGTTACTTCTGTGAATTTACCCCAAGGAAATAAGATTTTACTGCCAAGGTGTCTAAAGTATCAAAGAATTAGACAAAATTACCATTTTTAACATTAGACAGATGTTTTACAAATTCTAGCACATTAACATGATTCAACATTATTTATTATCATTATTGTAGAGGCTTTGTCAACGAGTTGGAAAACGAGGCCACTTTAAGTGAAAGTAGTATGCCAAATACACCACATAAATAAAATGAAAACTAAAACATGTAAGAAAGATGAAATCATGTTTATATGAGAGAGACAAAAATCTGTATGTAATTTGAAAATATTTTAACTAATAAATACAAAATCCGTGCTAACCAATAGTGTGAGGAAAACTAATTTTGTTCTGATTTCCAACTAAGATATGGACATACTTCTCCTTTATTTACAATTAATCCTAGTGGAATTTATAAGCTTTCCTAAATTTCACTGAAGTCCATTAAAGGAAATGAAAGTACCACCAATGGGTTCTAAGGCAAAAACATGGTAGCAGCAGCAATGTCTACTGACTCTCTTTGACATGGATTTGGGCTTGCAAACAAATCCCTATAATGTATAAGTCAGAAACTTATCAAAGTACTTCCCAAATTAAAACACTGGAGTGGCATCATACCACCACCCCAATTATCAGTTTAATAACATGGTAAATTTATACTGCTCAAGACCAAATGCTGTATGTGTGGATAGTCCAGTTTTTAAACTTTAATTTACTCTTGTGGGCAACTTTCTGAAGGGGCAGGAGTCAAGTTTTCCCTTGGGTTTTCAGAACATAAGCATTTTCAACGATCTTACGAAGGCTCAGTTCCTAAAGGTAGCTGGGCAAGAAGGATGGCCAGAAGCCAGCCATGACCCAGAAAGCTAATGAGAAGTGTGAGTGTGTGCTCGTGTGTTATTTCCCATGGTTCCATACAAGAGAATGCTGTACTGAAGCTCTGTGTATGAATGCACCCATTATCCACTGAACATCTTAACACTGGTGCAGGTCACTCCCTTGGAGATAATCTGGACCATCAACTAGGGTGGAGGCTCTTAAGTAGCTTTATGAGTTGGCTTCATCTAGGGAGCTGCTTCTCGGGTGTGGTTCAACAGCCACACCCTCAAGACTGATAACCTTTTGTGAATAATTTATCAGGTCTGTTTACCCCCTTGGCTTGAACAAAGACAGAGGACGCAATCAGCCTGGATGATGTCCTGGTCCCGAAGTAGAGCCTGCAGACAGAGCCCACCTCATCCACTTCAAATTCGTGGATGGGGCCTCACACACACGCCCCCACGCTGACCATCGTCATCTCCTGTGCTCTCCAACAATGGCATTGCCCTCTTTGTAATGCGGCTCAACACGGGGATTTCTTTTCGGTCTTGAAGAGAGTACATAAATATTAATCAAGGAAAGTTGTTCTATGCTCATGGGCTAACCATCAAATAAAGTCACCCTTGTGACAATTCTGAAAGTTTATGCTCTCTCCTTCAAAGATTCCACGGTAGTGGGTGATTTAGGAGCACACATAACCAGACACAAACACGGGTATCCACAAGGAAGCACATGCGGCACGCACACGACCCGGAGAGGGTCACAGGAACCACAGAGTGTTGTCCTGGCGTTTCCTGGAGATCAGCCTCATTTCCACACTACACCCGTTTCAGTGCTTTTTCTTGGCCTAAAGATCCTTGAAACGCCTACCGTGAGACTCCGTCCCTGCACAGAAAGTCAGGAGCAGGAGGAGGGTTTCTTACAGCAAAGGGAGCACGTTTTTCTAGAACTCTGCTCTGGGCTCGGTGAAGACAACGTGGCTGGCCTCCTGGACTGGGGTGAGGCAGGTGTGGCCTTGGGACGGGGTGGAAGCAGGAATCTGTTCGAGAACCACCTGAGAGGCACCCGATTGAGCCTGTGTTGGGCACTTAACCACCCGTCCTCATGTGGATTAGGAAACGCCAATGTAACCTCAGTGCCAAATGGCCCAACAGCAGGCAGAGGAATTAAGGAGGGAAAGAGAGGGTGTCGTTCACGAATGACCAGTCCAAGGGCTGGTTTTAACGAATGACCCATGAAAACTCATGAAACTGGGGCACCTGGGTGGCTTAGTCGGTTAAGCGTCCGACTTTCGCTCAGGTCATGATCTCGCGGTTCGTGGGTTCAAGCCCCGCGTCGGGCTCTGTGCTGCCAGCTCAGAGCCTGGAGCCTGTTTCAGAGTCTGTGACTCCCTCTCTCTCTGACCCTCCCCTGCTCATGCTGTCTCTCTCTCTCTCTCCTAGAAATAAATAAAACATTAAAAAAAAAAAAAGAAGGAAAGAAAACTCATGAAACTGTAACTGATGCGATAGCCCCCAAGTGTTCCTTGGGTATAAAACACTCCAAAGTGAAAATCGGGGCGAGCCACTCCATGTCACTAGTTTCTTCTGAAGTTTCTAAGACAACGCAATAGAAGGTTGTCGGTCGTCCAAATCCACCGGAATGTAAACATCGCGAGAGCAGGGGTTTTGTTTTTGTTCGCTGTTGCTCTCGCAGTAGCGAGAACAGTGCCTGGCGCACAAAAGGAGCTCAATATACGTGTGCCGAGTTGAATGAATACACGTTAAGACCTCACTAACTCCGGTTCTCCTTTCCAGCGGCACTGGCTACGTGAAAGCAGGAACCTATTTTTGCCTCTGACATCTTCAAGTTTCAAACCTTTTAGACAACGTGTCTTAAATTCATTTAAATATACTTCAATTAAACATTCCTCACGTGAGAGTCAGTATGACACAGATCAGGGGAAAGCAACACGGTGTTTCCTCCCCTTCTGGTCTTTTCAAGAGGAAAAGGTGCTCACGCTAAGTTGATGAAATGGGCTGAATGGTCAAAGCCCCAACTGGAATCCAGCGTATGGCAAAGCTGGTTTAACTACCACGCACTTCGCGGGAAGGGGTGCAGGACACAGGGACATGTGGCACAGGCAGACCCGATGCTCCCCTCAAATGCCACCTGGGGCAAGGAGACAAGTTATTTTATTTTTTTAATGTTTTATTTATTTCTGAGAGAGAGAGAGAGAGAGAGTGTGAGCAGGGGAGGGGCAGAGAGAGAAGGAGACACAGAATCTGAAACAGGCTCCAGGCTCTGAGCTGTCAGCACAGAGCCCGACGCGGGGCTCGAACCCACGAACCGTGTGATCATGACCTAAGCCGAAATCGGATGCTTCCCCGACTGAGCCACCCAGGCGCCCCACAAGGAGACAAGTTAATCTCGTTACCACTCTCTCTCCCATCCCACTCACGGCCTAGGCCATAATAAAATCATTCTCACCAGGAATCCACCCACTTACCAAACCGTTCTGGGCACAGTGGCTCTCTGGAGCAAGAGAGCTCATTTCCTCATATTTCAAAGCGCTAAGGGAGAATTGGCCCTTAGAGAGCTTCCCTCTCCACCCCTCCTTTCCCCTGCACTACGCTCACTGTCACTAGACGGCACCATCCCATTCACTTCCTGGGTAAATCAGAGCCTGTTTTGTTTTGAATTAAACTCAAGAGTTTTCCTAGGGCGCGGCATTCTGGGCATGCATAGCCCGTCTCCCCCCACCTCTCCAGCCGCAGGGGACAGTATATACACAGGTACGTATGCAAGTTCCCTCCCAGCGGTGATGTCCTCTAATCCTCCGTGTCTTTGCTCGGGCTGATGGCTCTGCCTGCCACAGGAGGGCTCCGTCTGCTTCCCCCCCCCACCCCTCCTGCTGGGAGACCCCCTTGCAGCCACTTCTGGGAGTCTTCCCAGTACGCGCCTCTTCCCTGGCCCTCCCTGGCATCCTGTGTGTGACTTCCAGGAGCTTAACATACTGCTGAGATCTTGTTTTCACTGCCGTGCTTGTTTATTTTGATTCTTTCTTCAATTATTCCATTCGTTTCTCTGGGAGATGGGGTCTTTCTTTGGTTCAATTAATGGCCCGTCTAGCACTTAATATCTTACCCCCAAGATGCCTGGTAGACGCATGAATAAATGAATGAACTACAGTTTGCTTGTACATATGTTGATTGCTTACTGTATATTTTATGGGGAACAGCACACTTCAGTCACTCCTTTTTGTCACCTGAACATTGAGTATGAAGACTCCCTCCTATGACTGAGGAATTGCCTTTAGGGAAGATCAAAGAGTGACTGGCAAACAGGAGTTCAGCCGGTAGTGACATACTGTGTATGAAGCATCTCCTGCGCAGCACTTTCATTATAGACTTGTAGTACACGCTTATTCCAAAACAGATGAGGACACATACTTAAGGCTGGATTATTGTCTAGGAAACTGTATTTGGCACTCTCCAGCAGACGATCCGACACACTGCAGCCACGCTACCCGGAAGCTGCTCTCTCTGCTGCTTGGGAGTTCCATTTCCTGGATCTGCCATTCTTGCTACTGCTCATTCTTCGAGACCCAGAATCAATTGCCCTCTCTTCCAGGCAGCCTTCCTTGATCACACTGGACAGAAAGCATCCCTCATGTCTCTAATCTCCTACGGCTCCCTGGTCTTTGTTTCACTTGTCACAGCATCCGACGTCATGTTCAGCACGGACAGCAGACGCGCCACGATCACCACAGCAAGAATGGCCCTTTCTAGAGGTCCCTTCGTATTTTTAATAGAGAAAACTAGAAACAGGCTGAATGCCCAACCTCAGGGGACAGATTCGCAAGAACCACGGTACATCAGCACAATGGCTATTACGTTCCTCATTAAAACGAGCACTAGAGGATTTGTGCCCCTTTGTGGAAATATTCCTGTCATACAATAGTTTACAGAAAAAACAAAACACACTGAGTACGAACCATGCCTCCAATTCTAAAAATTTATGGATGCACATTTTACAAGGCAATTTGGGGTTAGATAAGTAAAGCTGACCTGAATTAGCATTTTTAGCCTACATTCACAGTATCCCATGGCATCTTCAATTCTCCGGCATTACACATGTAGCCAGAAGAGCCTTACTACCTTAGACCTCATCAAACAGCATTGCCAATGGCTAGGAATCCTCTTAATCGCCCTAATGCTACACTGTTGTTTTAGTCCAAATTCTTGAAAACAGACTTAGAGAAGCTTTACTAGCTATTCCGTACCTGGGTGAAACATAGCCTTTCTGAAACCATCAAGCCAAATCATCCAGTAAGCCTTATCCTCAAAGCTGACCCCTGTGACCCTGGGTTTGTTACAAGGAGGGGCTTTAGTAAATAGGAATGAGAGCTCAAGTCAAGGAGTGCAAACAATTCAAAGAAGCGGGGCTGAGAACAGCAAGAGGGTGGGAGGGAAAGTGGTCTCCATCATTCCGCAGCTGCCCGTTCCCTGGGGCCCCTTGCCCAGTCCCTGCACGGGGAAAGGGGAACAGAATCCGGTCTCCCTCCATGCCCATGGGAACGCCTCACTGCACCGGGGTCGGTGCCCCCAAATATTCCAAGACTAGGAAATTCCGGGACATCTGGGTGGCTCAGTTGGTTGAGTGTCCGAATCTTGGTTTTGGCTCAGGTCATGATCTCGCAGTTTGTGGGTTTGAGCCCCGCATCAGGTTCTGTGCTGACTGCTTTTCCCTCTCCCTCTCTCTCTGTCCCTCCCATGCTGGCACCACCTCCGTCTCTCTCAAAATGAACTTTGAATGAATGAATGAATGAAACAAGGAAATTGTAATAACAAGAAGTCTCCCATGTCAGAATGCCTCTGACTTCAGGGAAGCCGTCTCCAGTGTTTTCTACTTATGCCAGACCTCCCCCATCCCCCACCCCCGGCGCCAAATTTTTAAGAATCTGCACACGGCATATGTATCATTATAACAATCTTCTGCAATTTCAATTTCTAATCACTTCCTGAAGTGTGATTTAAGAGATAAGGTAGTAACAAAATAACTTTCCATCAGCAACAAAAAACAGACCAGGACCTTACTGCTTCTTACCAACACAGCCTTTATACTTCAGCCGTTAGACTAACAGGACAATAAAACATCAGTGGTGAGCGGTCCTGCTACCCACCTCGGAGGCATGCACAGTACACAGAGAACAATGTGACAATTTTCTGTCTCATTGTCTAAGCATCACTCACATGCAAGTCACATGGCTACTCTACACTCAAACCCAATAGCCAAAGAGTGTCTTTTAGTGTCCAAGTTATTTGTGACTACTGTGTTTATAATGTCCACCATGTCTCTTCTTAGCCCAAGAAGGAACTTTCAGACTATGGAAGCGGGATAGCTCCTTGAAGTCCCAAATCATCCATTCATTACCCAGCAAAACCCTGTCACATCTTAAGCCCAACACCTATGACCCCAACTTTTCCAAAACTTGTAAGGCAGGTTCTTAATTACCTGCTGGATGAAAACCCACCCTCGCCCTTTCTCAGGACTTCCTTCTTCCAAAGATGATCTCATCATGAGCCCAGTACAATCAGAAGCTTATATCTTAGAGATTTAGGAAGTATAAATGCAAGGGAGGTTGAAGTTAGGACTTTTTATCTATTCCAGCTAAGATCCCAATTGCACTATTTGCCGGGCTTCCTGAATCCAAACTCCACACACTGTTGCCGGGTGCAGGTAGAGCGGGGCCACTCACACAAAAGGTCAAGGAAGTTACAAGTGACTCATCCGCAAGGTCTGCATACTGTCAAGTTTAGTGTTTAGTGCTTAATCTCTTCTGCCATTAAATATAATACTCCACCAGCCCAAAGCCCCAAGTTTCTACTCACAGTAAAGCAAGAAAATCTAAGAGAGAAGTCGTATTCAGCTTCAAGAAAAGGCATGACTGCACCATGCGGGAGCAATTACCTTTCCTCATATCTATAATTTTATGCCCAGAAACCAAAGGTGTGACAATAGCTGAACCTCCCAAAAAACAAACATTAAAAATAAATTTTTAAAAATCCTCTGAAATGTTTTAAAAATTTAAAGATACTTTAGGGGCACGTGGGTGGCTCAGTCAGTTGAGCATCTGACTTTGGCTCAGGTCATGATTTCACAGTTTTTGGATTCAAACCCTGCATCAGGCTCTGTGCTGACAGCTCAAAGAGCCTGGAGCCTGCTTCAGATTCTGTGTCTCCCTCTCTCTCTCTGCCCCTCCTCCACCTGCGCTCCCTTGCTCTCTCTCAAAAATAAACAAACATTAAAAAAATCAAGAATACTTTGAGGGAATGGCAATCCTGAAGGCTTACCCCACTTTAGTGACATGAGGACTGTCACAGAACACTGTCTGGGGTGAGCACTGACCTTAGACAATCCACAAGCAGGTCTCTGGTCTACTCACTATACAACCTTGGGTGAGTCACTCAATATTTCAAGCAGTGGGTTCTGTCTCTGAAATAATAGCAGGTTTCTATTAAGATCGAATGAATGCTATTTGCAAACTACCCCCAGACTTCCTGGCACATAGTCCTGGTTCAATAAATGGTTACGCATGGCTGGCATCACTGTTAATATTCCCCATGTCTCCAGGAAAGAGATGGAATAAAGAACCAGAGTAATGACAGCATGACTTGTTTGGTGCTTTGAATGCCAGCTCTGTTACCCTAGGCACTACTAAAGCATCTATGAATTGGTACCTGAAAGTCAAGATTCTATAGGATGAGAAAGCTTCTTGCTAAACTCAAGGACCATTGACATGCCACTCACCTCCTCAACCATGACTTAACTAAAAAGAAAGAAAGAAAGAAAAAAAGAAGAAAAGAAAGAAAGAAAGAAAGATCAAGCATATTAAGGTGGAATTTTTAAATCGGGAAAAGTTAAGTCCATTTTTTATTTTAATTAATAATAGGACACACAGTAATTATTAATATGGCAAGTAAAATATTCCTCTGTTCTAGAATGAGGGAAAGGTAAAGAGGATGAAGGAGGGGACTATACAGAGTAAAGAAATACCAGATGTGATTGTGTGTCTCTCTACACAACTAGAGTTACAGTCTTACACTCTCAACCTTTCAACCGGAGGCAAGACACGCGAGTTGTTCTTAGCAAATACTTGTGGCTGAAGAATGTCACGATGAGTGATCAAAACTACTTCAAGCTCTTCAAGATCTCTTATTGTTGCAAAGATACGTTGCACATTCAGAGGTCAGGGTCAGCCAGGCGTATTTTCAAAACATTACAACACCAGGCTTTAACTGGCCAGCTGGGGTTTGTACCAAATTGTACCTAACCCCACTCCCAAACCCAAGGGTGTCAGGGGTGAGAGGAATATGGACACTTCTTACAAAATGTCAAAGGCAAAAGGCAAAGGCCCTTGAAAAAGACTGACCTTCTTAAGTCCTGATATCAAGCCAATAAACTCTTTCTCCATATACAAGAAACAGGTGGTAAGACCCAAGAATGAGCTTTGACCCAGAGCAAAATGCTCACGGAGATAAAGTGTAGCTATTATAATCCCACCAATCACCGGCGGAACGTGCTTTGACTTCATGCTTTGTTTTCACACAAACTGCTGGCCAAAAGAGCTGAGAAGTAGTAACAGAAATACGAAAAATTACAGAGGGCAAGAGGAGTCACACTAGATCGTCATCTAGGCAAGCTCTATTTTCAAAGAATTAAAAGCAGCCAAGAAATCAGACCAGCTCTTCAAGGAAAAGGGCCTCGAAGCTCACAAGCAGTAAAGGTATTTTACCAATGGCTTCCGACTGTAAGATTTCATAAGTAAAATTATAAGGACTTAACTAATTTATCAGAAGTTGTGTGCCACATAATATGTATGCAAAAATAATTTATTATAGGACGATCAATCTGTACTTAGACATGGAGTAAAACACTCATAAGAATACATCAGGTAGTATTTACTCTCCGTAACTAACAGAAGGACCAGGAGTTACTCCTATTACCATAAAATATGGCACAGGCGAAAAATGAGAGTCAAAAACCCATGAAAGATTACAGAAGGAATCTTAGGAATGTTAGGAGGCTGACACTGGCCCTTCAATGTAAGAATGTGTTTCCACAAAAAAGTTAACCCGTTCCATTTAGAGGCAAAATGCCTACTTGTCTACAGGTCTCTATGTGCAGTGATTTTTAACAGGCCACCATTAAATGGTCTGGTCGAAATGATTTGACACCAAAATGATTAACTGCCCAGCAGAGTCAAGATCAAGTCTCAGGCAGGCCACAATCGTGCTCACAGGGAAGGGCTCATTGTAACGTTTATTTATTTTTGAGAGACAGAGAGACAGAGCATGAGCAGGGGAGGTGCAGAGAGAGGAGACACAGAATCTGAAGCAGGCTTCAGGCTGTCCGCACAGAGCCTGATGCGGGGCTCAAACTCACAAACTGCGAGATCATGACCTGAGCAGAAGTCGGCCACCTAACCAACTGAGCCACCCAGGTGCCCCAGGAAGAGCTCATTTTAAAATGTGACCTACAATGGATGCTAAAATCAGGAGGTGAAAGCCTGAGAAGAAACAAGACCTTTGCACAGTCTCAAAGGAACTGCCCCGGAAGATATTTGTTAATTACAAAGACTGATTTATTAATTAAAACAGCAACTTCCGAGTGGAGAAACCCAGAAACCACTTGAATCAAGTGATCAAGATTACCATCACCAGCAATGAGAAAAACTGACATCAAGGGGTGCTTGGCTGGCTCAGTTGGTGGAGTGTGCGATCCTTGAACTCAGGGTTGTAAGTTCAAGCCCCACACTGGGTGTGGGGCATACTTAAAAAAAGAAAAAGAGAAAGAAAAAGTGACATCAAGTAACCACTCTCTGAAAAGGACACAGCATCACTTGTGTGGTATTCTTCCCCCAAATGCATAGCCTTACAAGCAAATATTAGAAAACATCAGAAAACCCCCAAATTCAGGAAATTTCATTCAACAGAATTACCGGGGGTGCCTGGGTGGCTCAGTTAGTTAAGCATCTAACTTCAGCTCATGTCATGATCTCACAGTTTCTGAGTTCAAGCCCTGATATCTCACAGCCAGGAGGCTGCTTTGGATTCTGTGTCTCCCCCTCTCTCTGTGACCCTCCCCCACCTGCTCTCTGTCTCTCTCTCCTTCCAAAATAAACATTAAAAAACTGATAATAATAACTGACCAGTACTGTTCAAAACTATCAAGACCACGAAAAAGAGGGGAAGACTGACGAACTGTAGAAATCTAAGGGGGCAGAACAAATAAATCCAATGTGGATCCTGGACTGAATCCTAGAAAAGAAAAAGGACATGAGGGGAAAATTGGGTGGGAAGCTAATAAAGCCTATAGCGTGGCTACAAGTAGGGTAACAATTTAAATCTCCTGATTCTCATCATATACTATGGTCGTACTCACATTCAAAGAAGCTGGCTGAAGGGTACATGTGAACTCTGTACTAACTTTGCAACTTTTCTCTAAGTCTAAAATTATTTCAAAATAAAAAAAGTTTTTATTTTATTTTATTTTAAATGTTTTTTATTTATTTTTGATAGAGAGAGAGAGACAGTGTGAACAGGGAAGGGGCAGAGCACCAAAGAGATGCTGAAAAACAACAAAGTTGGTAGATTCACCTTTCCCAATATCAACACTTACTACAAAGCTACAGTAATCATAAGAGTATAAAAGGGGTGCAAGGAAAGACATACAGACTAGTGGAAAAAATCTACGGGGTCCAAAAATAAACCCCATATGATCAATTCATTTTTTTAAAGTGTGCAAAGGCCCCTCAATGGGGGAGAGAGAATCCCTTCAATAAATGGAACTAGAGACACACATACAAGAGAATCAAGTTGGACTCTGACCTCTTACCTTATAAAAATGACATCAAAACGGATTAACAGAATAAATTTAGAGAGAAAAATATAAAATTCTTAGAAGAAAACATAGGGGTCAGGAAGTCGGAATGAGCAACAGAAAAAAAAATCACTTGAACATCATCAAAATATAAAAACTTGTGTGTGTCAAAGGACATCAGCAAGAGAGAGAGAAGACAAGAATGGGAAAAAATATCTGCAAATCATGATTCTGACAAGGGCCTGGTATCCACAATATATAAAGAGCTCTTACAACTCAACAACAAAAAGACGACCCAATTTATTTTAAAGACAGAGCAATCTAAAAATGGGCCAAGGATCTGAACGGACATTTCTCCAAAGAAGATGTGCAAATGGTCAGTAAGCACAGGAAAAGATGACCAATGTCATTTGTCATTGGGGAAATGCAAATCAAAACCACAATGAAGTGCTACTTCCTATTCCTAAGGATGGCTACAATAACGAAAAAGAAGGAAAAACAGCATGTGCTGGTAAAGATGTAGACCAAGTGAAAGTTATACTGTTGGTGGGAATGTACATGGTGGGAAAACAGTTTGACAGTTTTTCAAAAAAGTTAAGTAGAATTAGCATATGACCCAGCAACTCCACCTCTAGATTTATACTTAAAAGAACGGAAAACAGGGACCCAAATGCTTATATACCCATGTTCATGGCCACATTTCACAGCAATCACAAGGTGGGGGAAACCCAAATGTCCATCAGATGAAGGAATAAAAAAGACTGGCGTGTCCATACAACAGAATGCTATTCAGCCACATGCTACAGCATGGATGAGTCTTGAGAACATGCTATGTGAAAGAAGCCAGACCCAAAAGGTCTCATATTACATGATCCCATTTACAGGACACATCCAGAATCAGTCAATTCAAAGAGAAATCAGATGAATGGTTGCCAGAGGCTGACGGAGGGGGAAAAGGGAGTTACTGCTTAATGGGTACATGGTTTCCTCTTGGGGTAATAAAAATGGTTTCAAACTAGACACAGAAGACAGCTATACGACACTGTGAATGTACTAAAATGCCACTGAATTGTTCATTTTTATTTTTATTTTTATTTTTTTAAGTTTATTTATTCTAAGAGAGAGGGAGAGCACAAGAGCCGGGGAGGGGCAGAAAGAGAGGAAGAGACAGATTTCCAAGGAGGCTCTGAGCTGCGGCACAGTGCCCGACATGGGGCTCAAACTCACGAACTGTGAGACCGTGACCTGAGCTGAAACCAAGAGTCAGGTGCCCCTGTTCATTTTGAAATTATTCACTTTTCTGTTATGAGCATTTCGAATCATTAAAAACAAATGCAGTTGAAAAGAAATAATACACAGGTAAGATCCAAACACTAATTCCCCAGTAAGTGACCTTCCTCTGGAAGAGTATGTGACACTAGTGTAGATGGGCGTTTTCTGCATCCAGACACCCCCTCCCCCCCCCACTCTGGATAAAGGACTGTCACTGGGACAATGACCCATACAAAGGGGGCGGCTGTTAACAAGCACCTGCCCTGGGGCCGCAAAATGACCCAGTGCCTGAGAATCAGCCCCGAGTCAGAGACGGACACAGAGGGACGTCCAGAGAGGTCCCACCGCCTCCTTTATTTACAGGGACTGAAAGTGAACTCCCGTTGCTCCACAGCCCACACACAGGACCCGGGGCAGGGACTTGGAGAAGATTTACTGAGCTGGTTTAAAAAAGCCGTGTGTTACCATTTTATCAAGCTCTGGAAAGGTACATTTATTTCCCGGTTCCCTCCACACAAATCTTCCTGGGCATCCTCTCTCAGGAGGCGCACCTTCAACAGCACCGCGATNGATTTATCCCATGAAAGTGAGAATTCTCCGCTTGCGAGTGACTTCCCGGCAAGAGGAATTCACACCAGAAAAAGTGCAGCTCCTTCGGCCCTTCATTTTCTGGCTCCTAGAAATTAACTCTGAGTCATATTACTCTCTCTCAATAGGGAGCAAGGACTGCCCTGTAATTGAAGCTATTTGCTTTGACCATTTCAATGGGGTTATTACGAAACAAGAGAACTTCCGATCAAAAAGCAGCTTTTCAAAACTTCTTAAAGTCCAATTGTTTCTGGAATAAGAAGGCCAACTTCAACTCATGTATCTTTACTTGTCCAGTCTCTTGTTAGAATAAACAGGTCATCAGCAATATAAAGTGGCTAAATCAAAAGTGTTTCTTTTATATGTTGGAGGCGGCTGGGATAAAGGCGCTGGGCATCTCAACTCTCCATATTTTTGTGTTCAATTATCTACGTTCTTCCTCAGTTTAAATGTCATGATTAAGTATTAGGAATGCCATTTTTTTAATGTTTATTTATTTTTGAGAGAGAGAGAGAGAGAGAAAGAGTGTGTGCAACCAGGGGAGGGGCAGAGAGAGGGAGGGAGACACAGAATCTGAAGCAGGCTCCAGGCTCCGAGCTGTCAGCACAGAGTCCGATGCGGGGCGCGAACCCACAAACTGCAAGATCATGACCTGATGTTGACCTGAGCCGAAGTCGGATGCTTAACCGACTGAGCCACCCAGGCGCCCTTACTAACGCTATTTAAAAAACTCTACACATTGACCGTTGAAACCCCATTCGATATTTTTAAATATCCAAAAATTTCTACCCTTGTGGATCTGAGTCGACGGAATAAAAAAAGAAAAAGGCTCGTGAATCCTCTACTTCATTTCATTGGATCTTAAGACATTTCATAAAATATAAACAAGTGCGAGCTTATTAGCAAAGTGAGAGATTTTACAGTGTTTCTGCTTCACCTCAATCCTGGGCAGAGTGGTTTCTATCACTTCCTCGAGAGCTCCTAAAATGAGAACTCCACGTTAAGGTTTAGATTTAGAGACTTACAAAGTCGAAAAGAAATCATAACTCCTGCACTTTTAATCATCCATTCTCCTCGTCGATGATTTATCCCGTACTTCCCACCAGGAAATGAAGAAAGTTTTGAAGAACGAGTTATTCCCAATGTAAATCTCGAGTCAGCCTCTGTCAATCATGTTAGCCTTTCCCTCGGTTAGCCTCTCTCCACCTCCTGCCTGAAAACTACACTCCTGTTTAATTGCTTTGTGACTTCACATTTTATTAAGGGGCAGAAAAACATAAAGAGTGAAAACAAGGAGATAAGCCCATGGCCATAAATTGTCCCCCTAAGCAATGAAACTTGCCTCTCTGGTGCCATTAAGGTGGGCACGGAGCAAACCCCCGGCAGGGGTCCCCTGCCCAAGCGCGGGGTCCCCATCACTTACAGAAACCCCTCCAGCTCTCCGGGGTGCCGTGCCATAGATCAGAGGCCGGGCGGTCAGCGGCTCGCCTCCTGCCCCTGTGAAGGGCAGAGGTCTCTGCCCCAGTTCACCCTACACTGCCTTCTATTCTCACAACCCCCCCCCCACAAAAAAAGGCAGAAGAGAACAAAACAGTGGTGAGAAATTTTAGAATGCAGAACACCCCAATCTGTGAGCCTCTTTCCCCAGAAATCAGCTTACAGCATGTTCTATCACCCAGGGAAAACATTTTCGCTTAATGTTCATTCCCGTGAACGGAGAATTTCTCCTTCCCAACCCCATTGGCTTCCCTTCTAAGTCCCTATTTCTTCTTTTACAGTGAGAAGGAAGTCATTATCAGATGATAGCACATTCTTGAGGGAGCCCGGACCCCTGCCCTCTGGAAGATTACCTCCAGTGACTCACACAAACTAAGCAGGACCTGGTGATTAAAGCCCTGGGAAAAGATCAATTAGTAATTTCTCGAACATGCTGCCAGCTAGAAAACAAAGGCTTCAAGTGTTTTTGAAGCCCACTGATGTATGTAAGAAAGTGGGTTCCTGATATTGTTCAGAAAAGGCGTGCAAGTATTTGCAGGGGATGGGGGAGGGGGCGGAGAGAGAGAGTGTGTGTCTGTGTGAATGTGCAAAGATCAAACATATTTACGAAGCATAAAAAAATCCTGGGGGCGCCTGGGTGGCTCAGTTGGTTGAGCATCCGACTTCGGATCAGGTCATGATCTCATATGACATCCAGGGTCATCCAGGGTTCAAGCCCTGGATTGGACTCTGCTGACAGCTCCGAGCCTGGAGCCTGCTTCGGATTTTGTGTCTCCCTCTCTCTGCCCCTCCCCTGCTTGTGCTTGGTCTCTCAACTATAAATAGATTAAAAAAAAATTTTTTTTTTAAAGCTTGACAGGACACACAAAAAATTTAGAAGTGGCTCTATTAAGGGCTGATTCAGAAGATGAAACTCAACTGTCCGTTTTCTTCCGTATGAAAATGTTCTGCATACATGTTTCATGGCAATGGCGAGGTAGTTTTTGTTATTAATTTTAACAATGAAAGGTAAAATCAGGAAAAGAACGGTGGCCAATCTTTCCAAACCAAAAATCAGGAAACACGGTCTACCAAGGCATATTTGGCTCTTATCTAAATGTGAGCGGCTGTTAAGGAAAAGTAAATTTAGTCAGTGGAATGCTGAAGTTTCAAGATTTTACTAGGTTTTTCTTTTTTTAAATGGGAGACAGCACATCTATAACAAGAATGCCTAAAATACGCAGCTGATTGAGTAGCATTTGATACTGAGCAAATGCAAAAGGTCCTTAAGTTGGCAATATTATGTCTTCCTTCCTCCTTGGAAGAAAGGCCATGGGAAGTGACCCCAGAAACATCATTCCTGCTACGGGGCCAGCAAGCGCAGGAGGAATTTGGCCCAAGTCAATGAACCGTTTCTCCATTTACTTTTTGCAAAAGGACTACCCAAGGAGACACAAACAAAGAAACAAAGAACAGCATCAGAGACCCTAAGGAATTTGGGTCTGGACTGTCTTTAAAAAGATTATATACTGCGGGGCACCTGGGTGGCTCAGTCGGTTGAATGTCTGACTTTGGCTCAGGTCATGATCTCATAGTTCACAAGTTCGAGCCCCACATCAGGCTCTGCACTGACAGCTTGGGATTCTCTCTCTCTGCCCATCCCCTGCTTGTGCACACTCTCTCAAAATAGATAAACTCAAAAACAAAATAAAATAAAATGTGCAACAAAACCATAAAACAATCAAAATACAACGTAGGTGAATTTCTAAGCAGTCTTGTGGTTCGACATGTTGCTATGCATTCATTCTTTCTCCAAATGCTCCACGCAAAACACCAGAAACCTCACTGTGGATACAGCTAAGCCCCTAGCCCTAGGGGGCCACAGGCTAGAGAAGAAAACAGGACAAAGTAAGTCAAACCAAAACCACTTGCATACTGGGGTGCCTGGGTGGCTCAGTCGGTTAAGTATCCGACTCAGTTCAGGTATGATCTTATGGTTCGTGGGTTCAAGCCCTGCATCAGGCTCTGGCTGACAGCTCAGAGCCTGGAGCCTGCTTCAGATTCTGTGTCTCCCTCTCTCTCTGACCCTCCCCCACTTGCACTCTGTCTCTCTCTCTCTCCCTCTTAAAAATAAACATTGAAAAATATTATTAAAAAAAAAAAAAAGAATTGTGTACTGATAGTCTTAAGGGCAAAAAGAGAGGCTGGGGGATGGAGAATGCCCCGGGGAACGCCCAAGGCCAGACAGCACAGCACTGCCTCCCGCGCAGTGTGCACTGAGAACTGGCAAATGACAGTGACAGTGAGCCCCTGGTGTGCACCCCTGTGCATGGGCTAGATTTCTAAGAACCCTGCATAAACCCACCCCTGTACTCCTCTCAAGGCCGCTGAGATTAGTAAAGACTGTTCCAGTGGTGACTGTGACATTACAGGTGAGGAAGAGGTGACCGCGTTCCAGGACACGGAGGCGGTGAATGGGGAAGCCAGATGACCCCACGCAGCCCGCTCCAGGGCTCTCTCTCAGGAGCTGCCTCTCTGCACGAGATGGAGTCAGCCGGGAGAGGGGTGTGTGTGTGTGTGTGTGTGTGTGTGTGTGTGTGTGTGTGTGTGTGTGTGTGTGTGTGTGTTCAATGTGCACACGCACATGTTCGAAGCACAGGAACAGCACCCGCAGTTCTGGGGGTGGGAACGGGCTCTGCGTGTTCCATGAATTGACAGGAGGCCAGGGGTGCTGGAACACAGGGTTCGACGGAGAGTGACAGAGGTGAGGCTGGAGAGCAGGCAGGGAGGGACAGAGCAGGTGGAGCCTCACAGGCCTTTCTAAGGAGGCTGCTGTGACCCCCAGGCAGGGCTGTGCCCAGATGCGACACCCAAGACACGTCCTTCTGCTACATGAAGGGCCAACTGCACGGGGAATAATTAAAGGCATTCCTGCCTCCTAGTGAGTCTATATGGAAACCACGGGGAAAAGATTCCACTACCTAAATTAAGTAGTTACTTCTTTTTTTAAAAAATGTTTTATTTACTTCTGAGAGAGAGAGAGAGAGACAGCGTGAGCAGGGGAGGGTCAGAGAGAGAGGGAGTCACAGAATCTGAAGCAGGTTCCAGGCTCTGAGCTGTCAGCACAGAGCCCGACGCGGGGCTCGAACCCACGAACCGTGAGATCATGACCTGAGCCAAAGTCGGACACTTAACCAACTGAGCCACCCAGGTGCCCCAGTATTTACTTAATTCTAAAACCACCAGACAGAGGGTGCTTGGGTGGCTCACTAGGTTAAGCATCTGACTCTCGATTTCAGCTCAGGTCTCGGTCTCACAGTGTGTGGGATGGGGCCCTGCATTGGGCTCTGTGCTGACAGTGTGGAGCCTGCTTGGGATACTCTCTCCCTCTCGCTCTGCCCTTCCCATGTGCTCTCTCCAGACCCTGTACAAAATAAATAAACATTAAAAAAACACCACCGTACAAAAGGTAAAGGCAAACGACATAAAAGCTAATAATATTCTTATAATAAAAGAAACTTTACAATAAATACACTCTTACAGGGGTGCCTGGGTGGCTCGGTTGTTGAGCATCTAACTTCAGCTCAGGTTATAATCTCACCACGTATGGGTGTGAGCCCCACATCGAGCTCTGTGCTGACAGCTCAGAGCCTGGAGCCTGCTTCAGATTCTGTGTCTCCTCTCTCTCTGACCCTCCTGCACTTGCACTCTGTCTCTCTCTCTCTCAAAATAAAAGAATGTAATAAAAACAATTTTTAAAAAAAAACACTCATACATGGGGTGCCTGGGTGGCTCAGTCGGTTAAGTGTCTGACTTCGGCTCAGGTCATGATCTCACGGTTGGTGGGTTCGAACGAGCCCCCTGTGCTGAGCTCTGTGCTGACAGCTAGCTCAGAGCCTGGAGCCTGCTTCAGATTCTGTGTCTCCCTCTCTCTCTGACCCTCCCCTGCTCACGCTGTCTCTCTCTCTCAGAAATAAATTTAAAAAACATTAAAAATTAAAAAAAAAACCACTCATACAAATCAGTAACAAATAAGCACATATCCCTTTGCAGATATGGGCAAAGGACACGAACAGAGAATTCACAGGAGAAATAGAAAACGTTCGTAAATATATGACAAACATTCACTTGTCCAGAAAACTGGATAAAGGTTTTGGTTTTTTTCCTAATTCTATTCTCTAATGTTAAGAAGAATATGAGGAAGATAGCTCCTGTGTGCTGTCAGTGGAATTTGTCAACTGGTTCAGATCTTTCAGATAATACAGATCAAAAATCTCTTTCCTGAACAAATATATTAAATATTATTAATAGAAGTCTCAATAAATAGGAGGGTATGCATTGACATCTATGTCCAGAAGGAATTCATTAAGTACATTCCTAAACCAGAAGCCTCAGCAACCTTTACTAATTATGCTGATGACGACATTACAAACAGAAAGAAAACTACAGGGCAATCTCTGATGAACTCACATGCAAAACTCTTCAAAATATGAGCAAACTGAATTCCTCAATACAGTAAAAGGCTCATTTACCATGATCAAGGAGAATTTATACTGAGGATTCCAGGGTGGTTCAATACTCACAATCCAATCAATGGGATACATCAGATTACCAGAGGAAGAATAAAAACCATCTGATGATGTCAACAGATACAGAAAAAAAGCGTTTGACAAATTAACAGTATCTGTTCACGATCCAAACACTCAACAGAGTAGGTTTAGAGGGAATGTGTCTCAACATAATAAAGGCCATATATGAAAACCCCACGGCTGATACCATATTCAGTAGTGAAAACCTGAGGAGAGCTCTTCCTCTGAGATTACGCAGAACACAAGGATGTCCGCTCTCACCACTTCTATGCAACAGAGCACTGGGATTCCCAGCCACGGCAATCAGACAAGAAATAAAAGACATCCAAATTGTAAGAAACTAGTAAAACTCTGACTCTTTGCAGATGACATGATCCTCTGTACAGAAAACCTTAAAGACTCTGCCAAAAAGCTATTAAAACTAATAAATCAGTAAAGGTGTAGAATACAAAATCAACACACAGAAATCTGTTGCATTTTCATAACCTAATAATGAAGCATCAGAAAGAGAAATTAAGAAAACAGTCCCATTTACAATTATACTAAAAAGAATATAATACCTAAGACTAAACCTAACCGAGGAGGTGAAAGGCCTGTAATGTGAAAACTGTAAGATGCTGAATGAAAGAAATTGAAGACAACGCAAATGGAAAGATTAGAAGACGGACATACTACCCAAAGCAGTGCAGACGCAATGCAATCCCTATCAAAATATGAACAGCATTTTTCACTGAACTCGAACAAACAATCCTGAAATTTGTATGGAACCACAAAAGACCTTGAAGAGCTAAAACAATCTTGAGGAAGAAGAACACAACTGGAGGTATCACAATCCCACATTTCAAGATACACTACAAAATTGTAATGATCAAAACTGTACTGGAATGGTATAAAAACAGACACACAGATCAACGAAGCAGGACAGAGCCCAGAAGTAAATCCATGTGGCCGGTAATATGGCCAATTACTACTATATGACAAAGGAGGCAAGAATTTATGTTGGGGAAAAGATAGTCTCTTCAATAAATGCCATATGCACAAGGAAACTGGACCACTTTCTCACACCATACACACAAAAAAACCCTCAAAATGAATTAAAGACCTAAATGTGAGACCTCAAACCATAAAACTCCTGAAAGAAAACATAGTCAGTCATCTCTGTGACCTCAGCCTTACAGCAACATATTTATGGAAATACCTCCCCAAGAAGGGAAATACAAGCAACAATAAACTACTGGGACTACACCAAAATCAAAAGCTTTCGCACGGTAAAAGAAACCATCAACAAAACACAACCTACTGAATGGGAGAAGCTATTGGCAAAGACACAACCAAGAAGAGGTTATTACTCAAAATACATAAACAACTCATATAGGGCTCACTCCCCCCCATAACAATAATCTGATTAAAAAATAAGCAGAAGACCCGAGGAGACACTTTCCCAAAGAAGACATTCAGATAGCCAACAGATACAGTGTAGATATGAATGTGTGTAAATGTATGTGTGTGTAGATATATATGTGATATATGTGTGTATATACATATATATACACATACGTACATATAAAATATTACTCAGCCATAAAAAGGAATGCAATCTTGTCATTTCCAACAATATGAGGGACCTAGAAGGTATCATGCTAAGTGACATAGGTCTGAGAAAGACAAATACTGTATGATTTCACTCATATGTAGAATCTAAAAACAAACAGCAAAACAAATTAAAAAAATAGACTCTTAAATACAAAGAACAAACTGGTGGTTGCCAGAGAAAAGGTGGCAGAGGGATAAGGCAAAATGGAAGAAGGGGATTATGGTACAAACTCCTAGTTATCAAATACATAAGTCATGAAAATGAAAAGGCACAGCCCAGGGTATAAAGTCAATAATACTGCATAATGTTGTATGGTGACAGATGGCGGTGAGCACAGAGTAGCGTGTAAAATTGTCAAATCCTATATTGTACACCTGAGACTAATATAACACTATGCGTCAATTATACTTCAATAATAAAAAAACACAATGCAGCAATGACTAAGGACATAGAGAGAAGTTTACAACGTATCAAGAAACCAAGTTGCATTTCTGTATTTAAAAATCGTATTTAGGCAGATGCATATGGTAAAATCCTGGAAGAACATTAACGGTGGGTGTTTAATGGTGGCAGATTATGCGTGTTTAAATAGGTGTTTTTTATTTATCTACACATCTTCAAGTTTTCTACAGTCCACACACATTGCTTTTAATAGTAAGCAAAGAAAGGCTCTAGACCACAATATAAAAAGGCTGAACTGTCTAGTAAAGGGGGTCAGAGACAGGAGACGCAGGGTAGACTGAAAATGAATCAGGAAATGGTGCGGTAGAAAGGGACTTCCGGAAGCATCCATGGAAGTCTAAATCCTCATTCAGAGAATAAGAAACCAGCTACCCCATCCCCACTTCACTCACCCACCGCCGGGTGACAAGCACAGCTCTGGACAAGGTTTCTAGAACCTTGTTTGTCCAACTCACCCTAAACCCTGCACCGCACAGGAGTGCGTATATATATATACACGGCCACCGCAGTGCTCAACTTCTGAGTGAAGGGTCACCGCGCCGGAGCCCACACACTCCCTGGGTCCTGCCTCTTCTGCCGCAAAGGCCTGTGGCAGCCTTCCTGGTCCCTGGCCCACTTCACACACGGCTCCTCTCAATAGCTCCTCTTTCTCAAATCAAAACCCATAAACCCACTGCTCTTTATCAGGCCAAATACTTTCTTCTTTCTCCATTCAGGAGTCAGAGCCAAGCCCGAAGTTTTGAGCCCCCTCTTATGCTCCTTTCTAAGTCAAAGCACCTGTGTCTTCTACCTTCCTCCTCTTCCTTCCCCGCTTCCTCCTCCCTGGAAGGATGAAGCCCCTCCCTCCTCCGCCGCCCCCTCCCCCCCATCTCCTCACTGGGTCCCTGCCTCTTTGTCAATATGTCCCCGTTTCCTTATTCCAATATCAATACGTCCAAGCTCCCCTCCACCCTCACCCCGCCCCCAGTGTCACCCCACTTCCTTCCTTTTCCAGTACATCCTAGAGCTGGGTATCTACGCCTGTGCCTCCTCAGCTTACCATGATGTCCGGAAGCCTGCGGTACACACCCACCTCTGCCAATGTCCATCTCCATGACCTTAAGTGAGCAAGTCACTCAACCCCTCCTTCCCGTGTAAAACAAGGTGAGGAACAGCTCCCACAGCTGTGTTGTGAGGATCCGGGGAAGTAATGTGTGAGAAAGTGCTCTGTGAGCTCATAAAGCATCATCCCTGGGGCGCCTGGGTGGCTTAGTCGGTTAAGTGTCCGACTTTCGCTTAGGTCATGATCTCGTGGTTCGTGGGTTCGAGCCCCGCGTTGGGCTCTGTGCTGACTGCCGGCTCAGAGCCTGGAGCCTGTTTCAGAGTCTGTGACTCCCTCTCTCTCTGACCCTCCCCTGCTCACGCTGTCTCTCTCTCTCTCCTAGAAATAAATAAAACATTAAAAAAAATAAAAAATAAATTAAATTAAATAAATAAAGCGCCATCCCTTTCTACTGGCTTCACATTCTTGTTATTATGGTCTCCTTGCTACCTGTGACCCATCAGCACTGACGGAAGCAGGGATGGTGATATGTGACCCACAGGCTGTGAGCGGCGTTAACATTAACGATACAAATTTGAATAATAAATTCGATAATAATCATGCCATTCAAAACAAGTAGAACCCTTATTATTCTTTTTCAATTTTTAATGTTTGTTTATTTTTGAGAGAGACAGAGACAGAGCATGAGTGGGGGAGGGGCAGAGAGAGAGGGAGACACAGAATCTCAACCAGGCTTTAAGCTCCAAGCTGTCAGCACAGAGCCCGAAGCAGGGCTCGAACTCCCGAACTGCAAGATCACGACCTGAGCCAAAGTTAGACACTTAACTGACTGAGCCCCCCAGGAGTCGGCCCCTCCCCCCACCGTTTTTTTTTAATTATTGGAGCATGGACTTCGGGAAGATGGTAGTAGCTAACAATTAACTGAGCACACCCCAAGAGTCGGGCACTGATCCCAAGTACCTTCCATCAATCCTCACCTAACAACGTTACAAGAGAGGTTTTAGTATCATTTCAGTTTTCTGTTCTCTTGGGGAAGCTGAGGCAGAGGAGTACAGCCNGTGGAGAGCAGGGAGGCGGCCGCTGCTCTCAAGTATTAGAGGCAAGAATATGGATCTGAGCAAGGGCACCTGGAATCTTTTAAAAAGACAAAACTATTCAAACTGCTAACTACCCGTATTGCTGAGGGCTTAGCATCACCAGATACCACCAGTGAGAATATAAACTTTTGAGACTATTAGCAGAGTGAATCATACACCCAAACGCTCCCACATCCCCAAGGACTCAGCCAAGCCACGTGTAGTGGTTTGTCCTAGGTAAATAATGAAGGTGCACAAAGTTTGCACATCAGGAGACAGGGAAGGGACGTCATTCTATCACCGTGTAAGTGAATAGCATGTGCTATAGAAAAAAAAGGCATAAGCATCTTCTTAAGGAAGAGAAGTATGTGGAAAAAAGCCCACTGATATGTTCAGAGTGGGTTACTAGCTGTGTGAGACCATACAAGTCATTTAATTTACCTGACCTCAATTTTCTTATGTTTAAATGGAGATAAGAAAAAACCCGCTTCAGGGGTGCCTGGGTGGCTCAGTGGGTTAAGCATCCAACTTCGGCTTAGGTCATGATCTCACGGTTTATGGGTTCAAGCCCCACGTCGGGCTCTGTGCTGATGGCCAGCTCAGAGCCTGGAGCCTGTTTCAGATTCTGTGTCTCCCTCTCTCTCTGACCCTCCCCTGCTCACATTGTGTCTCACTCTCTCTATCTCAGAAATAAATAAAAAACATTAAAAAAAAAAAACTTAAAAACTCAAAACAACTTTGAAAAAAAAAAAAAAAGAAAAAACCCGCTTCACAGAGTGGCAAGAATTCATAAATTAATATATATCAAGTACTCAGGATAGACCCTAGCATAAGGCAGGTGTGTGATAAATGTTACTCGCTTGCAAATATCTAGCAACTTAACACACGACACACACACACATCATTACAAGCATCTGTAATATAAATACTGTAAGTCATGCAGTAAAATTTTCATCTGCATTAACCTTGGAAGTGGAATAATAGATTTTTTCTTTTATATTCTCTGTATTTTCTAGATTCTCTTTACTTGAAAACAGCCAGCAATATATTAATATTTAAATATCTCCATTTTTTTCCAAGTAGCCTTAATAATACTCCTTTCAATCTATTAAGTTTCTCTAACATAATCCACTTTCTGCATAGTATGTTTATGGAAATAGGGTATTTTATTGATTTAATCTGAAGAGTAATACATTTCCCCTTTATTCTTTAGAGCCAAACAGCTTGCTCATATTTCATCCCATAAAAGTCCTTTCTGCCCTCATACATTTACAGATGAAGAGTACCCCGAAAGGATTATTAGAGCATAAAAGGTAGGGAGAAAGAATGGATTAATGTCTCCACAGAGCAAAGTTAAAGGACACAACACGGCAAGTTAGGGATAGTCATACGGTAGGAGTATACCTTACCTCTATTACGTAAGGCCAGAAAATTACTGCAATCAATACTTCAATGCCATGGATAATTCCCCTATCGTGTAGCCAAAAGATGGAGGCAATTCAATAGTTCGGCAGTCTGTCCAGCGCTGCGACCATCATTCTGGAAGAAAAGGAATCTCCATGAGGGGGACGTGATGGAGAAATATCCTTGCCAGTCCCGAGCCCTCCAGGAGAAGAGAATCAATTACCAGAGACAGCTATAGAGTTGAGAAACGCAAGCAACGTTAAGCCATTTTCCATGGTTTGGGGGGGCAGGGGTGTGTAAGGGACGGGGCCAGAATGACAGAAAGCCTATGAGATCATGCAAACGTGGGTCCCCCTCACTCTCAGTAAAGCTGGGTTGCTTGCTCTTGGGGTATCTATCTCCCCATCACTTTGAAGACAAGGGCTGGTCCCTCCCCAGCCTTTCACTGGCACTTCCATTGCTGTTCATGTGTTTGTCAGTGGGTCTGGAAGCCAGGTCACGAAGGCCACCAATTTTCATATTTGGCATCTCTGTCATTTTAGAGTCAGACTACTCTGTAAGAAGCACATGGCCTTTCCCCGAAAACCAGCTCCACTGAGGATTTTCTCGGCATGTGGCAGTTCCCTGGGGTTAGAATTTTGGGATTATTTGCAAGCTATTCCCCATCCCAAGATCCCACTGCCCTGTGCCTCGCCTTTTTCACTGTGGTCCACCGCACACGGCGAATACCAGGGCACCCCCAGCTGCCGACAGCAGCGGCCTCGGAACTGGCCTTTCTCTTCCTGTCCTCCAAACTCTGTCACCCTCAACAGCCCCCTCTCTCCTGGGCCTCGCTTTTATGGACTGTAAAATGAAGAATGGATTAAAAGGTCCTCCTTACATCTTCACTGTGCTTCGAAGTCAGACATCCCTGCGCTTAAGTCCCGCCCCAGCCGCTCTGCAAAATTTGGACAAGGCACCTTTCCTCACAACTCAGTTGATCCTGTGTAAAAGGGGGTCGGTTGACATCTACCCTAAGGTTGCTGTAACAGGAAAAACTATGAGACTGTGGGTGAGGCATACAACACATGCTCGAGAAATATCAATCATTCCCACCCCACCTTTTAGGAGATCTCCAACTCTCGACTTCTCTGGTCTCCTGATTTCAAAATCGAGCATTCCTTACATGCAGATCCATGGTGGCAACAATATTCTCTTCCATCAGATATAAACTCCTTCACTGGCTTCCAGAGCCTTCCGTAATCTAGTTCTACTCATCTCCTCTTCCTCCAGCTTACCACAAATACTTCCCGTCCTAGTCAGGCTGAGTCTTACTATGTTTCAAACAACACACCCTTAGACCCTTTCTGTGGTTCATTCCCCACGCAAGATACTGCTTTTCTTATCCTTTCTGTCAAATCCTCACTGAGACCGTGGCCCCAGCCACACCCACTTTCCAGAAACTTGAACCCTCACCCAGCGGCACCATCCATCGTTTGGTGGTTATTAAGTATAGTGGTCTAGCCAGAAAGGGATTGCTCTGATTGTTTTAAGTTAGTTTTTGACCTTAGCACGGACCACAAACCAACTGGGCATTTTTTGGATCAGCTGGTTGAATGCTTTGTGAAATTTACATGCCTTTGTGTGTTAAGGTAACAAGACTTTTTTTCTTCTTCTTCTGCTTAGCTCCATTTTCATTTGCCTACAGAAGCTCAAACAGAAGCTTATTCCATCAGCAATGAGCAAACCACACACAGACCCTCCACGGGCCTCCTTGCGGAGCCAGGAGAGGAGTTCCAAGTGCGTCCAATGCCTGTGGGTGTGGTGTCAAAGCAAACGTGTTCTCATTTGAAAAGCCATCATGGGATCACACTCTCAGCAACGCCAGGACTCACAGCGGAGAAAGATGACCGGCTGCTAGACTTTGACCTCCAGAAAGATGAAGGCTGCAGTTCCAGGGCTAAAGAAACTAAGGATGATGACAGAAGTCACAGTGAAGGATCGAGGGAGATGGAGGAAGAAGAGCTTATGGAGGAGAGACAGAGCTAGGATAAAGAGTAGAGACTCGCCACGCACGTGCAGAGACGGCTGGCCCAAGGAAAGATGAGTGACATCGAAGGCTGTGGATGGGGGCCAACAAGATGTCACTGAGCTGAACACCTAGTGAGGCGGCCACCGGTGACCCCTGAGGACAATTTGCCATAGGGCTGGTCCAGGATGGGGACCACAGGGGACTGAGGACAAACCAGGAGGGCAAAGGGAGACAAGCAGAGATGCTGCTGCTAAGAACCGTGCTAATCACGCCACAGAAACAGCTGCTCATTTTGTATCCTGAAGTTTACCGGACATAAACCAATGAAATTACCTCGCCTCCTTTCCCTGCTCCTTGCTTCTCCATATGCACAGAGCTCAGTCACCAAGAGTAACGTACCGCAGACCCTTCCAACCTCTCTCCCAACACCAACCACGGGCACCTGTTTTTCATTCTCTAAGACATCTTCCAGAACCATTCAACAGCCACACGCCATCAACTCTGAGCATCTAAATTCTATTGCCCAGTTTCAGGTAAATGACAGTTATCTGTCTATCAGAGGGAAAAAATAAACCCAGACGCTAAAATGTGTCATCTGAAAAGGAACAGAAGTCCAGACTCACGTCTGATATCAACTATCTAATTTATGCTCAATTGTCAAAAACATAACTATAAACTTTTTCTTCCTTCAAAGTTGTGCTTATTCTTTAAGTTTAAAAAAATCAAATGTAAATAAGGAAAAAAATGATAAGTAGGAGTCTTTTTTTAATCTTCTACTTTGTTATGGGTGCGTGATACATTTATAAACACCATACATGAACGTGTCTCTATTGACCTAAAAAGAAACTCTGTAACAGAATGACTGCCAGCTCTGTTTTCGGTAACACTTCTCTCTTTTTTTAATGTTTATTTATTTTTGAGAGACAGAGAGAGTGTGTGTGAGCAAGGGAGGCGCAGAGAGAGAGAGAGGGAGACACAGAATCCGAAGCAGGGTCCAGGCTCCAAGCTGTCAGCACAGAGCCCGACGTGGGGCTCGAACTCCTGAACCTCGAGATCGTGACCTGAGCTGAAGTCAGAAGCTTAACCGACTGAGCCCCCGGGCGCCCCAGTAACACCAGCAGCACCAGGGGCCACCCTGTCTCCTGCCACGAGTAAAACAAGTGAACAGCTTTTGTTCCATCGGTTCTTCCGGTCTATGTTTTACGTTAGGACACCCTCTTCTCCCTCCTCTGTCACGTCGTTGCTGCTCAAGAGCCATTCTGGCCACAAGACAAATATTTCTGTTGAGGAACCGAGGCCACTTTATGAGCCACTACAAACTTAACCCCTGACAGTTTACTTTCCAACATCCCCAACACCCTCAAAGGGTCCTGCGCTGGTTACAGTGAGTGGCAGCTCGGGTAACAGTATACGTGTGAACCTACGCTTTTGTCGGGGGTTAAGAAGCTCTACTGCATAAATATTTTAAGTACAGCCTGTACTGAAATTCTAGATGAAGAGGCATTCGCAGGTCCTCCCTAACACGCCAGCTGCCCAAGGTAGTGTATTTTTATTACTGCTGTGCGCAAGCTTGGCCATCTGCTATAGGGTTCTCCCAGATTTTGTCCTAAAGTGTCCCCTTCCAAACCAAATGTTTTTATTTTTTTACTGCATTAGCTGCGCTGTGGGCCGGGCGGCACGTGCCACAATGGCAAAGCACAGTGTCTGCTCGGTACAGCTGTCTGCAGTCGCAATCACTCGTCAGGGAGAAGCCTGAAGGGCAAAAGTGCACAGCGGATGTGAGCCAGGTAGAGGAGTTTCCCCGCAGGAATATTACCAGACCTAAGTCATCCATCGCCAGGGAAAACGAAACCTCCCCCTTGCCTTTCATGCGTTCCCTGAAGATTTATGGAAACTGCTTAGGAATCTGAAGGCTACTTTTCCAGAACAAGCAGCTTTCCAGACTGCCTTTGGAAAGAGCCCGACAATAAATGCCTCTATCCCCCCTGCTGGTGCAGGACAGACACAGCCACCCACAACACCCACAAATCTGGAGCCGTGAGGACAAGCAGGAGATGCTCCCAAGTGGGGATCTGGCCAGAGGTGACCGCAGCTCTGTGAGTGCAGTGGGGACAAAGCCTAGTGGCTGCCCGGGTGCGGCCAGCACGTGGACAGTCCCGGACCTGGGGCAGGAGGCTTCGATGCAGGTCTCCCTCCACTGCCCTCGTGGCCGGGGCTGGAAGCTCTAGATTCCCTGCTTCGGGAGGCTGTGGCCACATTTCAAAGGAGAAAAGGGCTTGAGAGGAAAGCAATGGTCCCCAGGGAGAGTGTTGCAGGAGAGCTGAGTGTGAGACCTGGGGCAGGACCTCACCTGCCCGGGGGGAGGGGGGGGACAGAAGACACGCACACGCCCTGAGGGGACGGCAGGACGCTGAGCTTGGACTCCTCCTGGGACTAAGCACCCTCCCCAGCCTCAGTTCTCACCTAGAGGCAGCAGGGACCAGTGTGAAAAGATGAACTGGGG
>NW_027529428.1:12466452-12479334 GCF_008692635.1 Crocuta crocuta | reverse complement strand
CATGACATACAGTAATAACTTAGGAGTCTGGGGGTGCCCGGGGGGCTCAGTCGGTTAAGCGTCCAACTTCGGCTCAGGTCACGATCTCGTGGTTCAGGAGTTCGAGTCTGGCGTCAGGCTCTGTGCTGACAGCTCAGAGCCTGGAGCCTGCTTCACATTCTGTGTCTCCCTCTCTCTCTGTGCCTTCCCCGCTCACACTCTCTCTTTGGTCTCTCAAAAATAAAATCAATATTAAAAAATAAATAATACATTAAAAAAGAACTTGGGAATCTGGCACAACCTGGCAAGGGTGTGAGGGAAACAGACCCAAGGTTAACCCTTCTGCTGCCACACTGGAGTAGAGGGTAAGTGGATTGAGAAAAATATAGTATTTTTTGCACCCCTGAGTTTGTGCACCAAGATTCATTCTCAATTTGAATTAAGAGCTGAATGAGCAAATGAGCTCCTGAAGCCCAAAGGCTTAGGGGCTCGTAACCCATATATTTCTCTGACACTATCAGTTGAAATTCATCAATCTCCTTCAATAGATCTGAACAGTACTCAGAGGAAACGACTCTGAGAGCAGACACTCATGAGGCGTTTGCATCATGCAGGCGTTTACCGTGAATTGCAGCCTGGCTCACGGCCAGTGCTGTTTTTAAAGGGTCAGCACTGACAGACACAGGTGGCAGCAACGAGGCCGCATGGGGGGCGGGGGGTGGGGGGGAGTGACTTTGGAAAATTCACTGTCATCCTTGACCCTGATTCCCGGTCCAGCCCGAGAGTTTTCAGGTCCAACATCCAGATCTTCTTGGAGCCAGAGAGGATTCCTCCCCTAGAACACGAAGTTAATGAATAAGCCCACACAACACGTTCACGGTATGTGTGGGGGGAATGCTTCAGTCATTCAGTAGTCATGAACTACTCCCTTCTTTGGAATTTTTTAATCCAGCTACAGGGTCAGAGGGGACTCTCCCATACCGCCTCCCAGTCCACACACATCTCACCCAGCCATGGCCTCGATGGGCCACAGAAAGATGTCAGACCCGTGCTGAGCAAGATGCTTCTGTCCTAGGGCTTTTGGCCAGGCCCCGGATGCAGGTGGCGGAAAGTTGGGGTGAAGCTGAGGGCAGTCGAGACAACACAGAGTTCTCCAAGTGCCTTGTACTTTCCAGTTTTGGCCCTAGGTTTTCTGAGGGTCCCAGATTCCTTGGGGTTCTTTGGTATCCTGAGAAAGCCCTCCTTAAGTTGGTTTTGATCCTCACAGCCAAAGATGCCCCAGTGAATACTGTCCATTCCCTGTCACCACGTTCTCAAGCAAATAATCACAAGTACTGGGGGAGCCTGGAACCAGACCAGAGAGGGAGAGGGCCGGGGGCGGGGGGTGGGGTGGGGTGGTGCCTGGTGTAGCCCAGGCTCTGAACAGGGAACACCTCCAGGTCTAGGCCTCTCACCCCATTTCAGCGTGGCTCCCCTGCTAGACTGTGCCCCCCTGGATCCTATTTTTCTAGGCTTGCACGCTGAATATTCTACTTTAGCTGACGTTTTACTTACACACACATACACACACACACACACACACACACACTCCATTCTACCTCCTGCATTCAGCTATACTGTCTCCAGCTGTGGACGTTCTATAAATCAAGGTACACAGGTCAACCCCCAAGAGTGACCTCAGTGTGTACCCACTTCTGGTACAGGCTTGTCATCTTCAAGGCGGAATTGTTAGCACAGCTTGAGCCAAGTTACAAAGTCAAGTCCCACATCGTACAGAGCTGGGAGAAAACGGTCGTCTACAGTAACATCAGAAAACTGATAGTAACTTCTCCCATAAACACCCAGGTACAATTTCTTTCTCCTTTTTTGTAAGTTTATTCATGTATTTTGGGGGGGAGGGGGGAGAGNGGGGGGGGGGGAGGACCCCAAGCAGGCTCCATGTGGTCAATACAGAGCCTGACATGGGGCTTGGACCCACAAACCGTGAGCTCATGACCTGAACCAAAATCAAGAATCAGATGGTTAAATGACTGAGCCACCAAGGTGCCCCTACAATTTCTTGAGCTGATAAAGATTAGTCCAACTTAGTCGTGGCTATTTTTTTTTCAATTGTCATACTTGATTTTTCCTTAAAAATGTGCAACGATGTAATAATGTATACATCTTGCTGTTTATATATGTATGTATTTTAAAATAAACAATTTTAAAATATGCATTTTTTTTTTTTAAGTAGGCTTCATGCCCAGTGTGGAGCCCAATGTGGGGACAAAACTCAAGATCTTAAGATCAAGACCTGAGATGAGATCAAGAGTCAGATACTTAACCCACTGAGCCGCCCAGGGCCCCTGGTGAGATATATTCTCCAACTGTGATTCTGTCCTGGGGAGAGGGAGGAATTAAAACATATTTAAATTTTACAGTTTTATATAAAGGGCTCAAGAAAAAAAGCTTTTCTCTTTTAAGATTAACCAGAAATGAAATAGTTAACTGTGTAAACTATTTTCCCCCCTCCATGGTTTGACAAAGGTCAAACAAAAAAAAAGAAAGAAAGAAAAAAAAGGTCACACTCAAGGGACTGCACAGGGAGAAAGGAGCATTCAGTCATCCAAAGTATACTTCCTTACCTGATAGCTAGATTTTATAAAGGAGGAAGAACATTTCCACTTGAAGCAAAGAAAACTACTTGTACATGTGTGTGACCAGACTGAAAGTGCTTTTCTCTCTGATGGGGTTACCAAACTTGGCTCAGGTCTGCCCTTTACACCGTAAGTCCCCACGATGGAAAGTTCCATACCTTCTAGAGCTTCCTTTTTCAGTTCTCTGGGGAGGAAGTGACTACATCTGGGGGTCACCAGGGGGTGAGGGGACAGGGGACCCCTTTGCTGGACCCAGGGAAGGGTGTGCAAGGAGGTAACCATCAGCTATCAGCACTCTGGCAGGTGCTCCGGACAATGTCACACAGAGCCCCCAGTGTGCCCTCATCCCGACAGTCTAAATGTCAAACATCTTTACTTTCCTAGAAAATTGTAACAAAAGTTACCATTGAAAGAAACCCCAGGGGTGGGGTGCCTGGGTGGCTCAGTCAGTTAAGCGTCCGACTTTGGCTCAGGTCATGATCTCACTTCTCCTGGGTTCGAGCCCTGCGTCAGGCTCTGTGCTGACAGCTCAGAGCCTGGAGCCTGTTTCAGATTCTGTGTCTCCCTCTCTGACCCTCCCCTGGCCACGCGGTCTCTCTCTCCCTCTCTCAAAAAAAAAATAAATAAATAAAAAATAAAAATAAATAAAAAAAGAAACCCCAGGGGCACCTGCCGGGCTCAGTTGGTAGAGGGTCTGACTCTTGACTTCGGCTCATGTTACGATCTCAGGATTGGGAGATCGAGCCCTGCAATGAGCTCTGTGCTGACAGCGTGGAGGGATCCTCTCTCCCTCACTCTCTGCCCTCCCCCAACCAACCAAAACAAAAAAACTCAAAAAACCCCAAACACCTAAAACCAGTGGTTCTCAAATCTAAGCATCAGTCAAAATTAAAAGCATAAATCTATTAAAGCACAGACTGGTCCTCACCTCGGAGTTTCAGAGTCACCGGGTCTGGGGTGAGGCCTGAGAGCAAACCTTTCTAACTAGTTCCCAGCTGACAGNGGGAGGACCACAGTTTTAAAAAGAGAAGCAAATGAAGGACATGAGCTCTTTAGGGCAGGACACAATCATTGTGTTAATTTCCATTGTGTTAATATCCGCCGACGTGGAAATTCATTCAACAGCGGTTTACAAGCACCTCTACCTTAGGTGCGGGGAGTCTAACGCCTTCCGAGGACAGGGTCCCCCGTGCCCTCCCGCACGCCCAAGAAAAGCTACCGCTCCAGGAAGAGTAGGAAGGCTCTGTGATTCCGCGAAAACCGCGTGCCCTGTGAGCCAATGCACGGCCCCCAGAATGAATCGAAACAGAACTCCCAGCGATTAGCCATCCAAGACCAGCGCGAGCGGCTGGGGCTGCTGCTGAGAGGGAGATCCAGCTAGAGAATGCGGAAGCGGCGGCGGCGGGAGGGAAGCCGAGTCCAGGAGACCCCAGCCTCCAGACCTGTCTTTGCTCTGTACCTTGAACAGTCAGGTTCAGGGAGCCTGTACAGGTTTTCAGGGCCAGGGCCACCAAGAGAGCCGGCTACTGCTCCCCACTCTCTCTAGCCTGAGACCCCAAGCGGGGTATCACCCCGACACGTCTGCGCACTTAGAACCACATGACAATGACAGAGAGGTGGCACCAAACCGATGCATTTCAAACTTGAGAGTGGGTCACAAGCACGTGAAGGGCTTTAAAAATACAGACTGCTGGGCTTCCACCTCCTGAGTTTAATTCAGTAGATCCGGAGTAAGACCTAGAACTTAAATTTCTAACAAGTTCTCAGATGATGCCGGTGATACTGGTCGAAGGCTCATACTCTGAGAACCGCTTGTTAACCTATTCCTTGCCATTAACAAGAACACTGTCTTCTTTAATTTATTACATGCAAGAGAAACCTCTTCTTTTTTTTTAATTTTTTAAATTTTTTTTAAATTTATTTCTGAGAGAGAGAGAAACAGCATGAGCAGGGGAGGGTCAGAGAGAGAGGGGGACACAGAATCCAAAACAGGCTCCAGCCTCTGAGCTGGCTCTGAGAGCCCGACACGGGGCTCGAACCCACGAACCGTGAGATCATGACCTGAGCCGAAGTCGGATGCTTAACCGACTGAGACACCCAGGCGCCCCGAGAAACCTCTTCTGTAAAGGACTAAGACTATGGCTTTTGTCACCAACCACGTGATTTACTTCAAGCAGGTGTTGTACTTTCTCTGTGCTTCCATTTTCCATATGTGAACTGGTAACACCAACCTCCATCATATTGTAAGTCTGACTGAAGGTTATTACTGTGTCATTTAAACGACGTTACCAAGTTATCAGCTGCTGCCTTGTCTTTTAGAATATTCCTGACTGCTTTCATTGAAATAATTTGTAACATTTAACATAAGTACTCATACCCTTCATTCACCAGACAGGATGGGAGAAATCTTTATCTTTTAAAAAAGATTAAGCCCAGGATATGTGAGTCTTACCAAGCTCCACAATAATCCAAGAAGATGCTTTTGATTATTCCTCATGAAAATAAAAGCTACTTCAATCAAGTTCCATCACACGTATAAAGACAAAGCAAATGAGGCGCGTGAGTGGCTCAGTTGGTTAAGCATCTGACTTCAGCTCAGGTCATGATCTCACAGTTTGTGAGTTCGAGCCCCGCAACAGCTCAGAGCCTGGAGGCCGCTTCAGATTCTGTGTCTCCCTCTCTCTCTGCCTCTCCCCCACTTGCACTCTGTGTGTGTCTCTCAAAAATAAACATTAAAAATTTTTTTTAAAAAAGCAAATACACACAAGTTTCAATTTGAAATATACACATCAAATTTTTTTTTAAAAGAGTATGTACTTTAAGGAAAGAATTACAAAACATAATGGCTTCTTCCCAGTTAAGAACAGAGGGTGGTATGGGGTGCCTGTTTCAATATTAACAATCCAATAAATGCAAGATTTCAATCTTGGGAAATAAGAGCAGGAATCAAGCCTCATTTCCCCAGAGTGCCCGACTCAACTCGGTCAAGCAGCTAAGTTCGCCAAGGAAATGCTCTCTCGGCCTCATTAATTATCAGAGCCCAGGCTCTGGAATTTGGAGAGAGACAGCTGGCACTCTGCCCACCCACCATCCTACCGCTCCTCAGCCTTTATGGAATATTACAGGCACAGACCTCCTGTCACCTTTCTCAAGAGAGGAGTAGGCCTGGGGCGCCTGGGCGGCTCAGTCGGTTGAGCGTCCGACTTTGGCTCAGGTCATGTTCGTGGGTTCAAGCCCCGCGTCGGGCTCTGTGCTGACAGCTCAGCACCTGGAGCCTGCTTCGGTTTCTGTGTCTCTCTCTCTGACCCTCCCCTGCTCACACTGTCTCTCTCTCAGGGGAAAAAAAATTTGAAAAAAAAAAAAAAAAAGGAGAGAGAGAGAGAGGGGAATGGGTCTGAAGCCAGCCTTTCAAACATGGGCAGTCCAGGGGCCACACGGCTCAATGCTAGTGAGGATCAGGGAGTCCTGCTCCACAGGACAAAACGACTCCTTCTACTACAAAGGTCAGCCCAGGGGGCGCCTGGGAGGCCCAGTCACTTAAACATCTGACTCATGATCTTGGCTCACGTCATGATCTCGTGGTTCGTGGGTTTGAGCCCCGCGTAGGGCTCTGTACTGACAGCTCAGAGCCAGAAGCCTGCTTCTGATTCTGTGTCTCCCTCTCTCAAAAAAATAAACCATAAAAAAAAAAATAAAATAAAAAATGAAACCTCTAAAGCTCGAGTGTGGTGAGAAAGGACAAGATAATGCACATTAAGATGCACACCATGCCTGGCACATAGTCCGTTCAAAGAAACGTAAGCTATCATCACACAGGATCACCTGCGCCTCACACGCACTGGTCTGTAGTTTTAGTCCAGTTGCAATGTCTAAGCGTCGTCTTCCTCTCTGTAAGGTGGGAACGGCCATAGTTGCCTAACGGGGCATGGAGAGGAAATAAAACAGAGAACACCAGTGCGGAGCTCAGGCATTCCGTAAACGCTGGTGCCCTCCTGTCCCTGGGCTTCGGGAGACTGTCGACTTTGCTCATGCTGCACGGTTTTGAGCCAGTTCAAACAAATTAACTCTAAATTCAATACCACTTGGCCACTTGTGCAACCATCTCTATGGGAAGGACGTACTCATCCGAGGTCAGATCGTGAGAGGCTCGTGCAGGGCGCCAGGTGGTCACCGGCTTAGTAGGAAGGGGCCTGGGTGGCTCACTGGGTTAAGTGCCCGGAGGTTCTGCAAGGAAGGGGCCAAGGGGGGGCTTTGCAAAAAATCAACACTCCTCTCCATGCATAAATGGCTTTCACGTTCCAAACACGTGCTTCGTTTATAGGGCACTTCCCAGCCACGACGCGCTGCTCAAGTTTTCCTTGCTGGCTTTTGCCTCTGCAGAGGGGACTTAGGAGCAAGGAGTTGTGCACTGCACAAGAAATCTTTCCAGCCCAGGCTGCATGGGGCGGGGCCGATTGGGAGCACGAAAGAAAGTATTCTTTGCTACTGCAAGAGCTACGGGTTAAGTCTTTAAGATGCAGCTGCTAGCATTTTCTCCCCAGTTAGAACTAGAGAGGAAAGGTAGACGGGTGGGTGGGGAAGATCTTTATAGGAAGAAATCCTCTCCAGCTCCCGTTTCTTTAAATCATAAAGATTCTGCTGAATATGCCTGGTGGTCTTTTAAAGGATGGAGGCAGACATTTGCAAAAGAAAAAGAGGACTTCAGACTTCGGTGTCTCTTCAACACCCAGGAGCATCTGTACAAGGCCAGGCCACCATTCCAGCCTCACCAGGTCCCTTCACCAGGAAGCTGCCCCACCCACACTCTTTGCTGCCTGACGGCCATGCCACAACCACGGAGGGTCAGCTATGCTAAGTGTGACTTTGTCTCCCGCCTGCCCCAGTGACCTGCGGGGAGCAGCGTGGACTTGCCACGAGAAGCCAAAAACAATGCTGTTTGTCAAAGAGTCACAGGAGTTGACCTGACAAGATAAGGCAGAACTGGTAAACTGGGAGCCTGACTCTCAAGAACTTAGGAGCGCCTGGGTGGCTCATTCGGTTAAGACCCAACACCTGATCTCAGCTCAGGTCTTGATCTCATGATCAGAAGTTCAAGCCCTGCATTGGGCTCCACACTTGGTCTGAAGCCGGAAGGAAGGAAGGAAGGAAGGAAGGAAGGAGAAAGGAAGAAAGAAAGAAAGAAAGGAAGAAAGAAAGGGAGGGAAAAAAAATTTGAGGAAGAAAGAAAGAAAGGAAGAAAGAAAGAAAGAGAGAGAGACAGAAAGAAAGAGAAAGAAAGAAAGAAAGAAAGAAAGAAAGAAAGAAAGAAAAAGGATGTGAATTAAGTGCAGAGAATGAGGAGTTAGCAGTGAGGCCATCACTGGGGAGGGTTAGGAGGCGTGAGGGGAGCCGAGAGAAACCAGAGGTGGGCACAAGCCTAAATTATGAAGAGGCCAAAAGTCGGAATGAGCAGAAATGACTATATAGCATAGCTTTCCAGATGTTAGCCAATGTTAATATGAAGCCATCATGGTTATCAGTACATTAGAAAACACTGTTTTTCACCTTTCGTATTTTAGCACTGCTAAAATCACATCTAATTCCACTCAGTGTGGTTGACATCGTCAGTAGAACACAATCTGAGCGCATACCCTCAATACAGACACAGGCATGTATGGAATTTATAGTTAAGCGTCCGTTTGGAGGACATGGGCTCCAACTGTTTCGTACAATGGGAAAGTCTAATCAAAAAAGTTTCAAGACTTCTACCTGGGGGCGCCTGGGGGGCTCAGTCGGTTGAGCATCTGACTTCAGCTCTGGTCATGATGTCCCGGTTCGTGGGACTGAGCCCCTCATCGGGCTCTGTGCGGACAGCTCAGAGTCTGCTTCGGATTCTTTGCCTCCCGTTCTCTCTGCCCCTCTCTTGCTCTCTCTTGCAAAATTAAACACCAAAAAATTTTAATAAATGAAGAGTTCGACCTTGACAAATACAGTACACATTAAAACAAACTTTTTTTTAGGGCGCCTAAGCGACTCCATTGGTTAAGTGTCTGATTTTGGCTCAGGTTATGATCTCATAGTTCATGAGTTTGAGCCCTGCGTTGGGCTCCTCACTGACGGTGTGGAATCTGCTAGGGATTCTCTCTCTCTCCCCCAAAATAAATAAACTTAAAAAAAATTTTTAAATATTTATTGTGAGAGAGCATGTACACAAGCACGTGAGCAGGGGAGGGGCAGAGAGAGAGAGGCAGACAGACAGACAGAATCCCAAGCAGGCTCCATGCTGCCAGCAAGGAGCCCAACACAGGATTTGATCCCACAAATCACAAGATCATGACCTGAGCCAAAATCACAAGTCAGACACTTAACCGACTGAGCCACCCAAGTGCCCCCCAGTGTGGATTTTATAACACTGGGACAGAGGTGAGAAGTTAGGGTGCCAATGAATGAATACAACAGAGGCTCTGTCCTTTAGGAGTTCAGGAACTACAATGTGTTATAGATAAGAAGAAAAAAAAAGAACCTCTGATTTTTATCACGTCTCTGACAAATATTTGCATAGCACCTCTGAGTACCCTGCACTGGTCTGATATAAAGTGTTTATATTACTTTCTAGTGACCAAACAAGCTACCTGGGCTGAATTCAATTTGTACAGAGTCCCTAACCCTTCTGGGACATAGACTAATTTGAGATTCTCATTTTTTTTTACTNACCACAAACCTGGAGATCATGACCTGAGCCAAAGTTGGACGCTTAACTGACTGAGCCAACCAGGTGTTCCTGATTTTTTTTTAATTTTTTAAAAAAGTTCATGTATTTATTTGCGGGGGTGGTGCAGAGAGAGAGGAAGAGAAAGAGAAAATCCCAGGAAGGCCTGATGCGGGGCTCGAACTCATGAGCTGTGAGATCATTATCTGAGCTGAAATCGAATGCTTATGCTTACCCCATGGAGTCACCCAGGAGCCCTCAGATTCTCATTAAAAACAAAAACAAAAACAAAAACAAAACACCTCTCCCGAGCAAGGTGCATGTAAGCATAATTCCAGATTCAGTTTCACTGACCCTTCTCACCTCAAGCCCAAGGATAAGACACTGAGGCTCTACCACCTATTTCCAAATACAGCAACGTATGTATAGTCGTATAACCCTAAGCTGAAAGATCGTACGTTTCAACAACGCAAAGCACTTCTGAGGTTTATTCACAGGCCTATCTTTTCACTAACACCCTATTAGTGAGTGGACTGAGAGGACTTCCACCAGAACTAAAACAGCACACTTATTCTTGAACACACTGCATGGGCCTGACACGCACAGAACACTCCAGTTACACAATGGCTCTTCAGAGCTCTCAGTTCATGGAATATTCACAGTTTCAGACCAAACACAATGCACAAAGACCAGAAATCCAGACAACGTCGCCCTACTAGAGATGTGCATGACAGAATTAGTTAGCTTCCCGGCCACAGAGACTTCAGAGATGGCTCTACACACACAAAAAAAATCATTTTCTATTAGCGGTCACGCAATGAAAATAAAGTGTGACAAAACATTTCATCGGTTTGTTAGAAGTGATTTTCTGCGATGCAGCTACGGTAAGCAGGCTCGCTTCATTTTTCTCCTCAACAATCAAAGAAAGTAGTCCCTTTCCATGCACCAACCTCTACCGGCCATGGGGTCTGCTCGGTTGCACCCTCAGATGCACCTCCTGTTTTCACGAGTTGATTTCTACAGTGTGTTGTTGTTGTTGTTGAAGTTGGCCTCATCCCTAGCAGAGCCCAACGTGGGGCTCAAACTCACGAATGTGAGATCAACACCTGAGCAGAGATCAAGAGCTGCATGCTGAACGGACTGAGCCCCCCAGGCACCCCTCTACAGGGCTTTATGATGAGAAATCTGCACTGCTTTCCTCACAGACCCTTAACACTGAAACACGCCCCCTCTAGATAAAACCATCACCTGGTCGTATGTAAAAACTTTCAAGACCCTTTTGAAGGGATCTTAGATCACTGTCCAACATACAACGAACTCATGGCCAAAATCCCCAATGCACGTCTCCAGCTAGGGGTCATCCAAAGTCTTTAAAACATCCAGTTCTACTGGGGAGGCCATTTGGGCAAAAGAATCCAAGCCTGAAAGAAAGAAAGAAAAGAAAGAAAAGAAAGAAAAGAAAGAAAAGAAAGAAAAGAAAAGGAAAGGAAAGGAAAGGAAAGGAAAGGAAAGGAAAGGAAAGAAAGAAAGAAAGAAAGAAAGAAAGAAAGAAAGAAAGAAAGAAAAAGAAAGAAAGAAAAACAGGACTAACTTTGAGCAAGCTATTTCGTTTCTGAGAATTTGTCTTCAGTAAGTAACTCAACGAGAACACAGTGATAGGAAAATCTCAAAGATATTCATCACAGTGCTGCTGCTTATGATGCTAAAAACCGGCAAAATGGCGATCAGCGAGAGAGGGCCTTAATAAATACGGGAGCGTTCAAACAGTGGAATGCATGCAGCCATTAGAAAGAATTACAGAGATATATAAAGATAAATATGAAATGATGTAGATGAGGTGCTTGGTGGAAGGAAGCAATTACTAATTAGTATAAACACGATCTCTATTTTCTGTGGGAACGCACGGAAAAAAATCTTGAATTAATTGACATAGAAGAGAATGTTCTTAGGTCTATCCTCAAGCTCCCGTCCTGAGAAGTATGATCTCCTTTCTACCCCACAGCCTTTCAAGGATGCCTAGTGGGACACAGTTTCTAAGCCACTTACCTCCCTGGTTTGCCTCTTAAAATGCAGAGCTCAGAACTGAAAGCAAGCCCTCAGAGGCTGCCTGGCCAATGCAGGAAACAATGGGATGATTATTTCCTTTGTTCCCAATACTGTGTCATTAATGGTGCTGGTGATGGCCAATCGTGTCCAAAGGGTTGGCTAAAACCTTCAATCTTTTTACCGAGAGCTGCTATGGACTGAGGCCTCTTCATTACACAAACATGCAATTTTCTTTCCTATCCCGGGGATAAGGAAGTTGCATTCGGTAGAGTTTAACTGTATATTTGTTCTTGTTGATTGCCTTTGGCTTTTAGAAACCTTTTTCTACCCTGATGCCGCACTCCCTAACGCGGAGACAGACACATAGGTGACCCACCTTTCTTTATCAAACACCACTGTCTTAAACCTGGATGCCATGTCTTTTTAGAAGGGATACGCAAGCTATTTATCTTACGACAATTTAAAATGTTTTTATATGAAAACAATACAGCCAGTTAAAAAATCAAATACAAAGTGGATTCATCTTTGTGCAGAAACAACCAATGTCAAAGGCACATAGCTCCTGTTTGCTTCCATTCACCCCTACACTCCTACCTCCAATCGACCCTGTACCTTCCACCCCTTCTCCTAAAAAGTATAAACTCTCCTCTTCTTAAAAGAGTACTTAGATGGGAAAATGAGAATAGCACTGGCAAGGTAGTGAGCCACACAAAGTCAAATGAGTTATCAACCTGCAACACGTCTTTGTAAGCCCATATTTTTCTTTCTTTCTTTTTTTTTTTAATATCTTTACTTCTAGGAGAGAAAGAGAGACAGCATGAGCAGGGGAGTGTCAGAGAGAGAGGGATACACAGACTCTGAAACAGGCTCCAAGCTCTGAGCTGACAGTCAGCACAGAGCCCGACGCGGGGCTCGAACCCACAAACCGCGAGATCATGACCTAAGCAAAAGTCGGACACTTAACCGACTAAGCCACCCAGGCGCCACTAAGCCCATATTTTTCTAACTTATCCACAAAAGGACCCTCAGAAACTTAGTCAAACACCTGGTTTTATTCTGGTATCCCCTAACAACAATACTACTCAAACTCTCTCTTCAATAACTAACTGATTTAAGGGAAAAAAAAGGAAGAGGAAGAAGAGGAAGAGGGAGGAAGGGGAAGAAAAGAAGGTTAGTTCAAGAAAGGTTGGTCCTTGGGAAAGCCATGCTAACTTTCCTAGGTAATCCCAAACTATCTCTTCTTCCCTGTATTTATTCCATCCCAGAATCATCTCACACCTATTCTTCTGAAGGCACTGAACTAGTCTACGAGAGATGATACAATGAGTAAGACAGAGAGGTAGAGAGAGGACACAAAGGCCAACAACTCCAACACAAGGTAAAAATGCTTGAAGAAAGTTCCAGAACAGGGAGGCACTGGGATGCAGTAGGGAAGAACTCTATCTAGTGGAATAAAAGTAAGAAAGGGGCCCACAAACATTCTTAACCTGATAAGATTCTGGTTTTACTAGGAAATCACCTTAAAGTTTTCCG
>NW_027529428.1:12454295-12466400 GCF_008692635.1 Crocuta crocuta | reverse complement strand
GGGAGCCATTCCTGGAAAAATCTATCGTGTTCTATTTCATATAATTCAAATGTTTTCAATTTCTCAAGAACACCTGCCCATCTCCTCATTCTTTTTGGCCTTTCTCCTGTCTTCCAAGATCAGAAAAAATCAGAAAATATTAGGCCCTTAGACTTTTGACAGCATTTTTAAGTTAACAAAGCATTTGCAGATGGATTACCTCTGGTAGGACTTTCTAAGGGTCCCAAGAGATGAAGACATATGAAGACTCAAACTCAACTCAATTTGGTCACCTCCCCCAATGTGGGCATCCCCTCCAATTTCATCTGTATTTGTATTGCTCTTTCCAATAAAAATCATCACCTGTGAGCTTCCTAAGGCGAGACAAAAATGAAAGAGATCCCCCAAGTGAACAACTATATGATCAAAAACTCTGATGCACAATTAAACTGAATGGATGACCTGCGAAAATATTTGCAAGAAATTCCAGGGGCGCCTGGGTGGCTCAGTCTGTTAAGACTCTGACTTCTCTCAGGTCATGATCTCGCAATTCGTGAGTTCAAGTCCCATATCAGGCTCTGTGCTGACAGCTCAGAGCCTGGAGCCTGCTTCAGACTGTCTCCCTCTCTCTCTGCCCCTCCCCTGCTCATGCTCTGCCTCTCTCAAAAATAAACACTAAAAAAAATTTTTTTAATAAATTAAAAAAGAAATTTGAGATGGCTACTACCTTTGATATTGAGAGCTTAGAACAAATCTGAAAGACTATGTCTAAGAAGGTAGTATTTCCTTTTTGCCAAGTATTTGGCAAAAATATTCACTGCCTCTGGGCAAGCTACCCAAAAAGGGCTTGTAAAAATAGAGTTGCTCCTCGTTATTCACGGACCCCGTATTTGCAAAGCGGCCTGCTCCGTGCAATCTGTAGCAATCAGTACTCACACTCACGGCCACTCGTGGGCACGGGCTGCGTCTGAGTCACTTTATTCACACGTTCCCCACTGAGGTCAAACAAGGTAACACTCTGCCGTCTTCCTTCGGCTCTCCTGCCGGAAACAAGGGCTCTTTCCGCGGTCACTTAGTGCCATGTTGCTGTTGTTTGGCTTTTTTGTATGTGCATTTTTGTGCTTTTTGTTGGTCATTTTGCTGTTTCAAAGGGCCCGCGGTCCTAGTGGCCCACTGCTGTGGGGCAAGAGGGCTGCCATGTGCCTTACAGAGAAAAGGCACATGTTAGGCAAGCCTCGCTCAGGCCTGAGTTACGGGGCTGCTGGTCCTCAGCTCATGCTAAGGAGCGAGCATCAGGACAAGGGGCCTCTGAACCAGAGACACATATAAAACAAGGCTTTGCATTCAAGTGCTGGCGGAAAGCCCAGAGGAGCCTAAGCCAGCATTTTCTTCCTTAGGAACAGCGGTGCATGGACTCCGGTGCTGTCGGCACTTAGGGAACCTCAGTTCCCTAAGGTGTGCTCTCGGCCACACCTAATTAGCACTGACCTTGGAACAGTTGGGGGGGGGCAGGCGGGGAGGGGCCCCATTCCCTGTGTTTCCCGCAGTGAGCAGTTTTCGTACCTCGGGTCTCCTGTGGTATCACAGAGCAACCCCAGGTGCTAGGTCTATTTTTCCTTACTCTTCTCAGCCTGAAAGAGAACGCTGTTTTTTTTAACATGACCACATGCCCTGATCAAACCCTAACAAAATTACTACTCGTTTTATCACGGAGAACTCAGTCCACAATTGAAATTTGGGTAATTACGTCAACGGTGTCTTTCTGCAGACGGTTTGTCAAAATAAGAACCTAAATGCTGCACTCTCATCACAGAGACGACATGCATGAGTCCTACATGGGTTTGGAACCAGACAGGAGGTGCTCGTACAACAGAAAGAATTCAAGTAGGAGGCAAAGCCACAAAAAATGGGCAAAATAAACAAATAAAACTAACACTCTAGTGCCAAGTAAAACACAGGGCAATAGCCAGAGATAAAGCCCCAAGGGGCTTTGTAAAGAGAATAAGTGGATAAATTATTGAATTATCTTAATGGAACAGGGACATTAGAGTTTAAAATGCCACTTTAGATCAACAGAGTAGTGGAAAATCAGCTATTAAAAAGGAAAACCTGGTCATGCGAGTGGCTTAGCTGGTTGAGTGTCTGACTCATGATTTCAGCTCAGTCATGATCCCAGGGTTGTAGGATTGAGCCCCCCATTGGGCTCCATGCTGAACATGGAGCCAGCTTAAGTCTCTCTCTCTCTCTCTGCCCCTCCCCTGCTCGCAGGCACACTCTCTGTCCAAAGAAAGAGACAGAGACAGAGAGAAAAAAGAAAAGCTCACCATCACTCATTTCATTTCCCAAACCTTAGTTTCACCCCAGCAGATTTTTACATCATGATACCTTACTAATGACACTATTAGCTTAAAACGATCTTGGATAGAAGCTTATATTTTATTTCACAGGGACCAAAACAAATGTAAAACGCCATATAAGGTCGTGACATTGATACAACTGACTATTCCTACTTCCTGGATTCTTATCCAAATCACTCAGCAAATTCACAGTGTTTATTTTATTTCATTTTATTTTGCAAAAAGGAAATAAATATAGTCATGCAATTTCTCAGGGTGACAGTTGACCGTCCAGGTCATTTACCAAGCCACGCTCCCCACAATGGCATGGGGTCGATAATGTAAGTGCATTGAAGAGACGCAGAAGATGAGACTTCATGGTTAAATGATACTGTGAGGGCCACACGTGGAAACTGGAAGCTCTGGGACTGGAAAGCCAGCCTGGCCACTGGAGCTGGACTCCGGCCACATGCAATCAGAGGACAGCACACGTGACAAACCACGGTTCCCACGCGCTTCACCAGCAATCGCTAAACACACATGGAACTTCTCTCTGCGCAGCAGATACAGACATAGTACACAAGCAAGGGAGGTTTTTTTTTTTTAACCTAAGTAAGACGTGTTCATGAATTTAAAAATAAAACAATGAAGCAAGATAAATTAAGTAATAAATTCTAACAAGTGCTGGCAAGGATGTGAAGAAAAAGGAATGCACATGCACCTTGGGTGCAAACCGGTGCGGCCACTGTGGAAAACAGTATGGACGCTGCTCAAAAAATTACCCAAAGAATCCCATATGATGCAGGAATTAATTCTGCTACCAGGCATTTACCCAAAAAATACAAAAAAGCTAATTTGAAAAGATAGATGCATTCCTACGTTTACAGAAGCATTATTTACAAGAGCCAAATTATGGAAGCCACCCAAGTGTCCATCAACACGTGAATGGATAAAGAAGATGTGATGTATACATGCAACAGAATATCACTCAGCCACAAAAAAGAACGAAATATGGCCATTTGCAACGACACGGATGATCTAGAGAGTATTATCCTAAGTGAAATATGTCCCTCAGAGAAAGACAAATACCCTGTGATTTCATTTACATGTGGACTTTAAGAAACAAAACAAATGAACAAAGAAAAAAAGAGACAAATCAAAAAACTCACTCTTAACTATAGAAAACAGATGGTTACCAGAGGTGACCGGGATTAAGAGCAAATATTTGGAATGAGCACAGAGTAATGCACAGAACTGCTTAACTACCATATTGTACCCTGAAACAAATCTAACAGTGTGTTAACTCTACTGCGATTTTTAAAAAATTCTAATGTATCTCAATTTTTTGAGGTTCATAATCAGAAGTGGCTCCAAAATTTCCCTTCCTCCTTAAAACAAGATTTTCTAAAATGCCTTTGTATTTAGTGTTAATTTTTATTTTCCCTCCTCAAACTAAAACAGACTCTAGAGAAAGAAGAAAGAAATGTAACTTAGCACCCCCATCAACTTTGAAATATTTTAAGTAGAGGAAGATGATGTAAAAAGGAGTTGCCTCTAATATAGCTGTGAAAAGGTTTAATCATTATTTTAAATATGATCAGTGATGTTCATCTACACACAAATTAATGCTGTGACTGTAAGTAACATCATGAAGGTTAAAACTTTTGTATTTTTTTTTAATGTTTATTCATTTTGGGCGGGGGGAGACAGAGAGGGAGAGAGGGGGAGAGGGAGACAGGGGCGGGGAGAGGGAGAAAGGGAGAGAAAGAATGAGTGGGAGAGGGGCAGAGAGAGAGGGAGACACAGAATCCGAAGCAGGCTCCAGGCTCCGAGCTGTCAGCACAGAGCCCAACCCAGGGCTCAAACCCACAGACCGCGAGATCACGTACTGAGCCGAAGTCAGACGCTCAACCCAAGGAGCCACCCAGGGGCTCCATTGTTTTCTTTCTTTTTTTTTTTTTCAATGTTTTATTTATTTCTAGGAGAGAGAGAGAGAGACAGTGTGAGCAGGGGAGGGTCAGAGAGAGAGGGAGACACAGACTGAAACAGGCTCCAGGCTCTGAGCTGGCAGTCAGCACAGAGCCCGACGCGGGGCTCGAACCCACGAGCCGCGAGATCATGACCTAAGTGAAAGTCGGACGCTTAACCGACTAAGCCACCCAGGCGCCCCTCCATTGTTTTATTTCTTAATAGAAGGGTTGACAGCATCTTCATCACCACTAGAAGGTCATTTCAGCGTTCCAAAAGATTTGTCTTCTAACTGTATTTTGAGAGACGCATTTTAAAATACATTTTTGCACTGGGAGCCCACAGATCTTTTGAAATCAAGTATTTCATATCCCGGTACAAGTCTGGACACATCAAATCTGAAAGAATTTTCTTCAGGCTTACTAACGCAGCCCATGCGATTTCATTTCCAGCCAAATAGGAAGGAACCTTAAACCTTTTGGTTACTGCCGGTGCTTCTCAATCCCCGCCAGGAGGGAAGGAAAACCCAGCAAAGCCTTTGACACTAAAACATCTGCAAGCAAGGACCATCTCTGTCATTTACAAAGTACAACATTTTACCTATTGGGTTTCTGAATCCTGATTTATCTTTACTCGTTTGAGTCACCTAAGGTATTAGCAGTATGGACAATTATGCCGAACACCCAGGGGCATGGAAGAGGCCCATCCCTGTAGAGATGCCCGACACCGCCTCCAGGTGGTGCATCTAAGTCCCGGGCCATCATGTACACGGTGTTGGGGGGATGAGAGGAGGTGACTCCCTTGTTTTCCCAACAGTGAGGACGGCCGCACGGTGTGGTTGTCTGTCCGACCCTTGACCCTGGTGGACAGGACACCACTCTGATTCGGCTTGTGGCTGAGGTCAGGGGCTGGAAGATGGTTCTCAGGGACTAGCTATCGGCTCATCTAACTTCATCAGCATTTATTACTGTCCCCATCCCAGTGACTCTCAGAGTGTGGCCTGCAGACCGGCTGCAGGAGCATCTGGAAACATGTCAGAAACGCGCTCAGACCCGTCCCACACCTCCTGGCTCACCACGCCCGGGAGTGGGGCCCGGCAATGTGTGCTTTCCTTCTTTTTTTTTTAAATTTATTTCTGAGAGAGGGAGAGAGAGAGAGCATGAGCAGGGGAGGGTCAGAGAGAGAGGGAGACACAGAATCTGAATCAGGCTCCAGGCTCTCAGCTGTCAGCACAGAGCCCGACGTGGGGCTCGAACCCACGAACCGTGAGATCATGACCTGAGCCGAAGCCAGACGCTCAACCGACTGAGCCACCCAGGCGCCCCTCTTCTCTTTTTTTTAATGTTTATTTATTTTTGAGGGAGAGCACGAGGAAGGGAGGGGCAGAGAGAAAGAGGGGGACAGGGGATCTGAAGCAGGATCTGCGCTGACAGCAGTGAGCCCAATGCGGGGCTCGAACTCATGACCCACAAAATCACAACCAGCACTGAAGTCTGACGCTCAGTCGACTGAGCCCCCCAGACGCCCACTGAGCCCCCCAGATGCCCCACCAGGCTGTTTTAATACAGCCCGCAGGGGATTCAGGTGAGAATTACAATTTGAGAACTGCCGCAACAATTTTTTTTTAAGTGGTCATGGAGGTTGCCATTATATTTGGGTTCAAGTCCCACAAAACCCATATAAGTGCAATTAACTGATCTTCCAACATTCCTACTCAAGTACAAGCAAACGCAGGGAGGCTTTGACTTTACCACAACTTTTGTGTCAGAGAGTGACTCACGTCAAAAGGATCCTTTTTTCTCATCTGTGGTCCTTACCACAATAGGTAAGAAAATGTCACTACTTCACTCAGATTCCCGTGATCTGCTGGTACCCTCGTTGCCAGCATTTGAGGGAACTCCCAGCAACTGCCTAGAACAAGCCAGAATTGCGCGGGCCTGAAAAGCAGGGACCCTGAGAGGGCCCGAGGTCAGGGCTCAGCTCTGCCATATTTAAGCCTCAGTTTCCCCAAATGCTACAGTATGACCTTCATCACAGGGAGGTCACCAGAACCAGAGAGATTCTGAACACGCTGCCTTTGCACAAGGTGGCCCTGCGTGCACGCGTCTTTTTCTTATTTCCTAACAGAACTATTCAACTTTAAATGCCTCAGAACAAGCTCACATCTCTGGAAAAGAAAGGATGCCAAGGTCTAAACCACTTTCTCTGGAAAAGCACCGGGTTCATGATTTTTTTTTTAAACAAAGGTGACAAAGTACAACCACGTGCATTCCTAACAAAGACTCCCCATGAGAGAGAAGCTCATTCTGCACTGAGGGCAGTGTACGCAGGGTCTGACCGCAGACACCGGACTAAGAGAAAACATTTCAAAATATTTTCTTTACAGATCCAGAAGCTTTGACGGGGGCAAAGCCAAGGCCCAGTAGAGACTTGTGCGGATTCGTCAAGAATGCGATTGGATGCATCCTGGCAAGGCTGAAGCAGAAGACAGGCATGATTCCAACTTTCCGCTGGGGGATCCAAGTAAGGCCTCCTCTTCCTTTCTGCAGCCGATAACTTAATAGTAAAACCCAGTTCGGGTTATAAATGACAAGATCAATTAAGCCACATGGAGAGAAAGCTTTCACTGAAGAATCTTTTAAATAGGCTGGGGGTTGAGGTGACGGTCATGACTGCATGCCGTTTAACAAAATGCTCAGGAGAAGATGCCTTTAATCTTCATACAGTTTTGGATTTGAGTCCTGGCTTAGCCATTTCACCAACCAGCGGGCCTCGGGCAAGTCCCTGAGCTTCTCAATTGACCTTCCTGCTTCAACTTTTGCTCTCATCCTCTCCATTCTACACCAGTCACAGAATCCTAATCTGTTCCTCAAGCAGGCTAAAGGCCCTTCCTACCTCAGGGCCTTTGCACATGCTGTGCTGGCCGTGTTCAACCCCCGGAGCATCCACTCCCAACCTGCACCCAGGCCATGCTATCAGTCCTCAGGTCTCAAGTCACTTCTAGGGAAAGTTCTCCTCACTGATGCTAGATTAGATCTTCCTATTACTGGCTCCTTTTACTTATTTTAATTCCTGTCACAATTATAACTACACTAGTCTTTTTTAAAAATCTCTGTTGAATGTCAGTCTCCACAACTGGACCACAGGCTCCATCCAGGCGGGGGCCATGTCTGCTCACTGCTGTATCCCTAACGCCACGTGCAGGGTCTAGAACACAGCTCAGAGACCTCATTATAAACAGTTCTCTAAGCACGGCTTCAGAAAACAGAGTGACCTCCTAACTTCACAGAGTTCAGGGGTAAACACAACTGCGAATCAGAGGGGTGGGTAGACATGCAACATCGTCCGATGAGAAAGTAATTTCTTTCAATATCCTTCTGATTTCCAAAAGGAGAATCAGGAAAAAACAGACAAACTGCAAACAACTTTGGACTCTCTGAGTTCAGACAGACAGACAGCTAACTTCCCATTCAGCCTTCTGAGAATCCGTCTTATAAAACCCAGCAGCCCAGCATCCTGAAGCTGGTATGAAAGCCCTCATGGGCCAGGACCGTGTCTCCCATCTCGTCTGTCTGCGTGAAAGAGGGAAACAGGCAAATTCCTCTGTTTTCCCTTTGCCCCCAAGGCTTGCCTTTGCTCTCCCCACAGTATCTTTTCACCTTTATCGTAACGGAGGAAAGCCGGGGGGGAACTTCCTCCATCTTCTGGTCATGAGGCTGGCTGAGCCAGGCCACACAGGTGCCATTACTAAGAAATCATGAACTGTCTTCCCACTTCATGTCGTCTTCTTCCTCTGCCTCCTGTTCTGCACGTTGGCTTTCCTCCTCGGCCCCTCATCTCTTCCAGGGCTTTCCCTTCCTCTCCCGCGTGAGCTCCTGCCAACACACAGGGACACAGTGACCCAGCAGCAGGCGAGCTGCATGATCTGGGAGACACTGATCATATGGTAGGAGATTAAGCTAGAGTCCGAGAAAAGAGGGGAAAGGGTTCGATCGAGTCCAGAAATAGTTCAGGGGAAGAAAAAAAAAAAAAAAGGCACCTGGATATCAAACAGTGATCACAGGGAATTTTCCACCACTGCGGGTCCCTTTTCTCTCGAGCCCCTCCTGCCCCCAACCCCAAAGACCTAGAGCTCAGACCCAGCAGACCAGGCTGCCCGTGGCCTCTCACTCCTTAAAGAATCTGCTCTGATGAAGGAGCAGTGGTGTTTTAAGAGGTCTCACTCCTCCTGCTGCCCAGCCCCCCGGAACACAGCGCTGAAGGTCTGCGGTCAGGCTCACGCATGCACGTGGAAGGAGAGGTGGCCACCGCCGTGTCATTCAGGTAACATGAACGAGTGGGTTTTGGGGGGCGCCTGGGTAGCTCGGTCCATTAAGCCTCTGACTCTTGATTCTGGGTCAGGTCGTGATCTCATGGTTCACGAGTTCAAGCCCCATGTCGGGCTCTGGGCTGGCAGTGCAGAACTCTCTCTATCTCGGGGCGCCTGGGTGGCTCAGTTGGTTAAGCGTCCGACTTGGGCTCAGGTCATGATCTCACAGTTTGTGAGTTCGAGCCCCACATCGGGCTCTGTGCTGACGGCTCAGAGCCTGGAGCCTGCTTCAGATTCTGTCTCCCTCTCTCTCTGCCCCTCCTCCACTGGTTCTCTCTCTCTCAAAAATGAAAAAACATTAAACTCTTAAAAAAAAAAAAGAACTCTCTCTCTCTGCCCCTCCTCTGCTTGCACGTGTGCTCTCTCAAAATAAACAAACAAAATGAGTGGGTTTTTGTAATGGACACCCTAATGGCTTCCATAAAACCCAAAGACCAGAGCGTCTCTTTAGAATCACCGGTATCTAAAAAAGCATTAAAGATCACAAGAGAATTTACCACATATTCAGGCTGCATATTTTTCCTACCTGCAATGTGATTTTTTTTTTTTCTCCAATCTGGAACTTATTTTCTGAGTATGTGCATTCAATCCGGTGGTACTGAGGCCGCTGACATTCAGACACGCCCACATGGAAACCAAGTTCCCACCGCGGAGGGCCTCAGAGAGACGCGGCTAGAGAGAAAAGACCCCAGCCCACCAAGGAGGTCTTCCCTGGGGGATGCTCTGACCCCAGGGCTGTGTGTGCACAAGGCCCCAACCCTAATTAAGGATCATTTTCCCCTCCAGAAGCTATGAAAAGATGAAAGCGTCCCAGGAAGGACCACGCTCACTTCCTCCAGATGGACAATAGGCAGCCACCTGCTCGGGGATTTATCCACCGGCTTCTGAGTTCCTATGTCATGGAGTCACTGCCGCTCGCACCCCCGATGCCAAGGAGGAGAAAGAAACAAAGGGGCCAGGTGGCTGGGGCGCCGGGAGGAGGGGGGTGGCCTCTCTCTCACACCCCCGCAAGGCAGCCTGGGGTCGCTCCCCATCTCCAACTGTGTGCACAGACAGCTGTCCGAGCCACAACAGGAAAAGGAAGGGAAAAGGGTCCTTTCTAAGGACTGACCGGGTCTTTCATTCTAAAGGACAAAAACCGGTAAACACGAAAACACAGACTGTCTCCAAACACTACAGAGCTTCCTCTACCAGTCAGGACTGGTCTGTCACCAACAACTCCCTGACAATTGTCTTCACTAATAAGAAGCTTCTAATGAACCAAGTCAGCTGCGGAAGGAGTACCCTCGCTATTTACTAAGTGCAATGTGCTCTCCCGCAAGACGCAGTGGGATCACACCCACTGCGGGAAGAAGTCAGGGGGCAGACCTCGCGGAAGGGTCTTGACTGGGGATTCTCTACTCTCCCTACGAGAAGGTTCTGGAATAAGAACCATCAAAACTAGCACGAAGAAGAAATACAATCAGAGAGAAGGAAAAGTTGAAAATTCATATATGTTTCTTCCCTCTTATTTTCCAGGGGAGTAAGTGGAAAAAGAAAATAAACATCTCTGCAAATATTGGTGATATTAAAATGAAAGTAAAAGGAGCGCCTGGGTGGCTCAGTTGGTTAAACGTCCAACTTCAGCTCATGTCATGATCTCACAGCTTGTGGGTTCAGGCCCCATGTTGGGCTCTGTGCTGACAGCTCAGAGCCTGGAGCCTGTAGTGGATTCTGTGGCTCCCTCTCTCTGCCCCTCCCCTGTTCATGCTCTGTCTCTTAAAAATAAATAAATGTAGGGGCGCCTGGATGGCTTAGTCGGTTAAGCGTCCAACTTTCGCTTAGGTCATGATCTCGCAGTTCATGGGTTCGAGCCCAGGGTCGGGCTCTGTGCTGGCAGTTGAGAAGCTGGAGCCTGCTTCAGATTTTTGTCTCCCTCTCTCTGTGCCCCCTCTCAAAAATAAATAAATGTTGGAGTGCCTGGGTGGCTCAGGTGGTTGGGCGGCTGACTTCAGCTCAGGTCATGATCTCGCGGTTTGTGGGTTCGAGCCCCGTGTCAGACTCTGTGCTGACAGCTCAGAGCCTGGAGCCTGTTTCAGATTGTGTATCTCCTTCTCTCTGATCCTCCCCTGCTCACGCTGTCTCTCTCTCAGAATAAATAAAAACATTAAAAAAAATTTTTTTTGATAAATGTTAAAGCTTTTGAAAGAAAAAAATTTCAATTAGTATAATTCCAAAAAAAAAACCACCAAAATTAAAAAAAAACTAAAACCTTTACCACTGCTAACATGTTAGGATATGTTTTAATATTTTTTTTCTACACAAATGCAGACACATAAATACATGGTGAGTTAGGTGAGAGGGGGTGGATATTTGTTTATAAAAACTTCCTTATACCTACTGGATTTTTTTTCATGAATATCTGTTCATATAAATACAGATTTGTTTGCCTCTTGTTTGCAAACGTTCTTGGCAAATATTCCTGCTCTTTACCATCAAAACGGTCCGAGAAAGCAAACGGCCATGTGCACATGCGGCCGTAGCTGAACTTCAGCCGAGAGTTGCCAAGTTCGCCCGCCTCAATCACAAAATCAGGAATCCTCCATACAGACCTTTAGAAAGCCTTCCTGGGTAGGTAACTAAAGTAACACTGAGAAAGGAGTTTGGTTCCTTCCCTAGATAATCTCCCACTGGTTGCCTCAAGTGAGAAAAATCATTAATCGTCATTTCCACGGAGGGTCTGCAATATGGTTTCGAATGACTACTGGCATCACACGAGCTGAGGATTAGCCTAATTACGGTCCCTTAGTTACTCATCCATCAAAAACACCGTTTCCTCCAAGGAATTACCATAAAGAACTTGGAGCACCCATAATAAAAGAAATTGGGCAAACCCAGGGTCTTTCCCCTTTTCCCAACCGCCATCGCCTTGCCCTTTCGCAGCCAGGGCTGGTCCAACACAGAAACTGAAGGGCCCCAGTGTGTGTCACTATTCCGTGGTGTCGCAGACGGAGTGCCACTTGATAAACTGATCCAGAAAAAGTACGCCTGTGTCATGGGTCTTGACGCTCCACGTGCAGGAAGAGAATGCTCATCAGCCCCATATCTTTAAATTACAGAAAAGACAATTTAGTGGAGATCTGTACATAAACTGATTCAGAAAGGACGCGCTCACAACCAAGGCTTATGGGGCAGTCAGCTTGGCCAGCGGCTCAGTGCGGACCCTCTGCTTTACCAGCATCTTCAAGTGAAGACTTTTGAGGTGTGAGCCACACATCAGCCGCCTCGGGCACTCGTGGCCAACACCCGACAGGAAGCTCCTTTTCATTGCTTTCCGGGGCTGCAGACTGACCCGCTGTCAGTCCTGAAAGCACGCAGGGCAGCTTGGCCCCTCAAGGTCACCCCGGACGCTCTGTGAGCAGGGGAGCCCGCGCCCCACCTTGCAGCCAAGGCTGCTACTCAGGGACCCGGGAC
>NW_027529428.1:12412142-12454176 GCF_008692635.1 Crocuta crocuta | reverse complement strand
GGGCACTGCTCCCACACCCACCTTCGGCTCCCGCCGTCCCATTACCTCCCCTTCAAAGAGGATCCTGACAGGCTCACCTCCACCAAGGCTTCTCAGCCTTCGTGCACGTGACATTGTGGGCTAGACAACCCGTGATGGGGCCCGGCCTGTAGAAGCAGCACCCCGGCTTCTACCCACTAGATGCCGGCAGCCCCCACCCCCGCCTTGGTTCAGCAGCAACCACCGAAAACGCCTGGCAGATCGCCAGATAGCCGCCTCCCTCCCGCCAGCACAGCGTCCCAGACGGAGGGCTGCCGAGGCGCCCGGAGCCCCAGCTAAGGGACTCACCCAGGGTCCGCTCGGGGCTCACCTCCAGGGGCTGCGTCCGCCCCCAGGGGCACACCTGCTCCTAACGCCCTCAAAGGCCAGGGGAAGCGCCGCGTCTACACACACTGTCCCCCGTCCTCACGTCCCACCCACGCCGCCACCCTGGTGTCCGGCCCGGCGGGCATCAAACCCCGGAAACGGCTCTCGCTGCCAGATCGAACAGGCCACTCCGTTCTCGTGGTGCCCCAGGTGGGACGCCAGTACCGAGCCCCTCCTTGAAACGCACCCTGGCAGGTTCCCCTGACCCTCTGGACGCCCGTCCTCAGTCTCTCGTGCAGGCTGCTCTGGAGGCCCCAAGCCCCCTTCTCCCACCCTGCCCTCACCCCTCTCTGAGCCATCTTACTCCTCCGCGGCCCCCATCTACACCTGGAGCCCTGTGGAACGTGACTCGTGGTGCCCATTCTGTTTTCTGAACGTGAAAAGCACAGTTCGAAAGGCCCTTCCTTCTGTGTTCTGCAGACCCTAGAAGCCAGCCTGGCCCCAGCTGAGCTCATCTCCCCTCACCCCCTCCCAGGCTTCTACTCCCTGAGGAGCACGCAGCTGGGGCTCCCCGGAAAGCTGGGCCCTGCACCGGGCTCTTCCCTCCCGCACCCGGTCAGCTCCCACAGTCCCTCCTCACAGCTGTCCCTGCTGTCCACCTCCCTGTGGCCCCCGGGCCCCTCCCAGGCTAGGTGTCTCTCACCTGGGCACCACAACAGGTGCCCGCGTCTTGGCCAGCTTCCATCTTCCTCTCCCCAAGCTGCGGGGCATTTCCCAATTGGTACTTCTAGTTACACGACTCACCTGGCTTCAAAGTCTTTAGTGGTTTCCCACTACCCTTGAGGTAAAGTTTAAAATTCCTTAACGTGGTTTACCAGGCCCTTCACCTCATCCCCAACTCGGCACGTGTCCCCCTCCCCCCCNACCCCACAATCCAATTCAAAATTGAACTCAACCCTCCTGGGCTGTGATTAAAAGATGCCTTCCCACCTCTGCCTGGCACAGCCAGCCTCTTTCCCAAATCGGCCACCTCACTGGGCTAACCGCACCTCACGTAAGAGGTCTCAGGGCTGGAAACTCTCTGCCCCCCGCCCCCACTCTGTTCCCAGTACTGTGTGTCCCTAACAGCCTGCACTTCCCTTCCCACATCAGAGCACTTACTCTGCCCGTGTGCCCCGCCCCCCAGCCAAACATGCCCCATCTCGGTCCCCACCACCTGTCAGCTCCCCCCTCCCTCGCTCCGTCACACAGCGTTCGCTGGTCCTTCTGCTCATCGCTAACCTCAGCTCTGCTAGGGCTCATCATCAACAGCAAATCCAGTACCAGATGCCGTGGTGACAGGAAAATATACATGTGACGCAGAACTAGCCTCAGGAGAAGTATCCAGGCAGGGAAATCACGTAACACCAAGCGTTACGCTTACTGAACTACTGAACAGCAGGGCTGTGGAGGTGCAGCCCCAACCGGAGCCTGGCGAAACAGGTTGTTATTTTCAGAACTGAGACGCAGAATTGAGAAATGATCAGGATGAAGGGGAGGGACCGACCGGCACGTCCTGCGAGGGAAGGACTCGCACTCAGGTTTTCAAAGTGGCAAGGGGCAAGTCAACAGGCTCAGAAATTAACCAGAGAAATGGCAAATTCTGAACGATCAACCAGCTTTCTTTTTTAATGTTTTAATGTTTATTTATCTTTGAGAGAGTGAGACAGACAGAGCATGAGCAGGGGAGGGGCAGAGAGACAGGGAGACACAGAACCCGAAGCAGGCTCCAGGCTCTGAGCTGGCAGCACAGAGCCCGATCGAGGGCTTGAACTCATGAACCATGAGATCATGACCTGGGCTGAAGTCAGACACTCAACCAACTGAGCCACCCAAGCACCACGCGATCAACCAGTTTTGTAATCAGTTGTGTTTATCGTGTTTTTTTTTCAAATGAAAACATCATAGGCGGTCCTTCCACCCACCCCCACTAGTTTTCTGGTGGCACCAAAGGAATGAGGGACGTGGAAGAGTCACACTTTGGTGGCATTTTTTTTTAATGTTTATTTGTGGGCCTCGAACCCACAAACTGTGAGATCATAACCTGAGCCGAAGTCCGATGCTTAAATGACTAAGCCACCCAAGTGCCCCCAGATGTCTTAAAACAAAAAAAGTTTATTGAGAGAGATGGGGGGGGGGCAGAGAGAAAGTATCCCAAGTAGGCACCATGCTCAGCACAGAGCCTGACCATGGGGCTCAGTCCCATGGCCTTGAGATCATGACCTGAGCTGAAATCAAGGGTAGGACACTTCACCGAGTGAGCCACCCAGGAGCCCCAAGGACCAGATGTCTTAAAATAAGCTCACCCTCAATTCTTCCAGGCATCATCTAAGACAAGTATTTTAATGTCCACTTGACAAATGGGAAACTCCAGCCCTGAATGGACAGGAGACAGATTTCTCTGTCAAATCTGATGCCTCGCCCCTTGTTCAAGCTATTCTCAACCAAGTAACTGACCAAGGAACCCAACCGCTGAAACCCACCTGCTAGAAGGGACTTTTGCAGGTATCTGTAAATAAGTCAGATTTGAACTTGAACTGGTTCCAACTTGAACTGGTTACTGTCATTTTCGTTTTAAAATTAGCTCCGGCCTGAGGCCAAATGTGCCTTTTAAGGGCCTCAGATTATTTTGTCAATCATGGACTAACCTTTACCAAAAAGCTGTACAATCTTTCCATCTCCTTCCTGGACAGTTGAGGGAAAAAAAAAATCTTAGAATGCTTAAGATTCCTGCCCATCTTGGGGCACCTGGTTAAGTGTCTGACTTTGGCTCAAGTCATGATCTCATGGTTTGTGAGTTCAAGCCCCACATCAGGCTCTCTGCTGTCAGTTCAGAGCCTGGAGCCTGCTTCAGATCCTTTGTCTCCCTCTCTCTCTACCCCTTCCCTGCTAACACTCACTCTGTCAAGAATACATCAAAAACATTTAAAAAGGGGGAGGGGCGCACCTGGGTGGCTCAGTCAATCAAGTGTCTGACTTTGGCTCAGGTCATGATCTCGCAGTTCATGGGTTCGAGACCCGCGATGGGCTCTGTGCTGACAGCTTAGAGCCTGGAGCCTGCTTCAGATTCTGTGTCTCCCTCTCTCTCTGTCCCTCCCCTGCTCACATTCTGTCTCCCTCTGTCCCTCAAAAATGAGTAAATGTTTAAAACTTTTCTTTTTTTTAGAAAACAGCTTTCTGCCTCTCCTTTATATGCAAATATAAACCGAAAAAGGGGATCCTGGGGCGCCTGGACTTTGCACACTGTCTCCTGATGAACTGCCTGGAAAAGACGACATGTACTCTGCACTTATTACACATCAAACATTTTGCAGCACGGTCTTTCTTAAATACAATCATCCTCAACTGGGTGTTCTGGTCACTTCCACGCTCCGTGCAGGAGAGCGGAGGCTGAGAGAAGTCCCAATTCCGTGTTCTTTCTACTCCGGCGGCGGTGCTCACTGGACCCTAAGCTCTGCTCAGAGACGAGGAAAGATGAAGATCTTCACGCGGATGGCAGACTCTAAGCCTACTGAGGACAAGATGCTGCGGTGAGTGAGAACATAAAAGGAGGAGACCCTCAGAGTACAGTTCAACCTCCGTGCAGCGTTAAAAGGCACATCTGAACTAGTGGAGAGAAGACTGTCCCTCTAAAGGCTTCTCAGCCTCGGCACCACTGACATTTCCGGCTGGATAACAGGGATGCCCAGGGCACTAGACAGTGTTGGGCAGCATCCCTGGCCTCCAGCCACCAGATGCTGGGAGCACCCCACCCCCCGAATCGCAGTCATCAAAAATACCTCCCGACACTGCCAAATGTCCCACATGGGGCAAAATCACACCTGCCCACCCCACCCCACCCCCCGGCACCAAAGGCCCCTGAGAAGCCCTGTTCTAAATGAGGTGCTGAGACACTAGTAACTGGTCCTTGCAAGGCTGTCTCTTAGTGAGGCCCAAGTTTTTCGGAGTCCTTTTCCAACGTACTAAGAAGTGAATCAATCGAGTGCATAATTATAATCTTAAAAGAAAAAAAAAAGAGAGTCCCCCAAATTATTCGTTCATCAGGGACACTAGCGGCACTTAAGAGACGTGTGTACATTCTCCCAGACGTGTGGCTTGTCGAAAACTTAATCTATCCCATCCATGCTTTGATCTTCAAGCAAATTATTTCCTGAGACAAGATTTAACTCGTGAGGCCCCTACAGGCTACCCAGCTGTCAGCGCTGAACGGGCGGCCAACGTCAGGTGGCAAGGGGGAGGGCGCTTCCCGGCCCCCAAGGGGACCCTGCTCAGTAACATGACCAGATACCACCGAGGGGTCCCAGGTTCCCAGGAAACCGCGATACAGCTCAGCTTTGTGTTCCAAGGAGGCAGAGCCCTTTAGGGGGGTGGGCCGCTTTTATCCGCCAGCACTCGTGCTTCTGTTACGGAAGGCTGCTGTTGTGCTAGTTATTTCCACAGCAAAGAGGAGAGTCACAACCCAAGGGGTCTCCTTGCTGCTACTGCTTGCTTTCACTGCAAGAGGAAAGGAGGAAGCTTCCAGTCTTCCAGGGGCTCTGGCTCATCTCGCACCTGTTCTGCAAGGTACGCGCTGCCAGCCGGACGGAACAGAGGAGCCCTGAATGAAATACTTGCTGTGTCAGCAGCCAGACGTGCGGCCCGTAGGAGTGCCAGTCGCGGACGATGAGCAGAGAGTTAATTTCGCGAAGCGTTCATGCGTTCCTTTGCGTGGTGGGCAGAATAACACACCCCTGCCCTGCCACCCAAGACATCCGGGCCCTAATTCCCAAGCCTGAGCAAGGCATCAAGGAGAACTTTGGAGAAGTGCCTAAGGGTCAGGGCCAGAGAGCTGAGGAAAGTCACCTGGGCTATCGACGTGGGGACGATTCATCACGAGTCCTTGAGAGAGGACCCACTTCCCCGGCTGCTGTCAGAGAGACAGAGATGGGACAATGTATGCAGTAGTGGGAGGAATGTGAAGTGCGAAAGGGACTCGGTTTGTCACTGGTGGCTTTGCAGATGGAGGAAGTTGGTCTTGGGCCAAGGAATACACGGAGCGCCTAGAGGCTGGGGCAATGAGCAAGCATTCTCTCCCAGGAGCAGCCCTGCCCACCCCTCGATTGGAGTCCAGTGAGTCCTGTGCTGACCTTTTAATGCACAGAGCTGCACGATAATGTATTTGTGTTGCTCTAAGCATTAAATTGAAGGGCTTTTGTCATGGTAGGGAGGGAAAACTAATATAGCATTTGGTTGCTCCATGTAAGGTAGTGTTATAACAAAAATTGAGAAGTGTGGCAATGGCGTTGGATTTGGGCAGTGGGTGGGTCCGGAGGAATTGTGTGGAGTGTGGCAGGAAGTCTAGACAGCCTTGAACAGGCCTGTTAGTAGACATCAAGGAGAGCGAGGGAGGGCTCAGAAGGAAGTGAAGGCTAGGGGACAGGAGACAGAAGTTGACTTGGAGTCACCTTCACTGCCAAGGGCAGAGGAAATCACCAATACTACCATTCTAGCAGTCGCTGCCTGCTGTGGACTCAGAAAGTGAAGCGCTCAAGTGAAGGAAGTCTCCTGACCATCAGAAGGGCAATCCTGCTGCTCCACCAATGACCTGGGGCAGACAACCTATCTGCACCACACTCAGGGGACACCAGGGTGGCTCAGTCGGTTAAGTGTCCAACGTCAGCTCAGGTCATGATGTCGTGGTTTATGGGTTCGAACCCCACACCGGGCTCTGTGCTGACAGCTCGGAGCTTGGAGCCTGCTTCAGGTTCTGTGCCTCCCTCTCTCTCTGCCCCTTCCCTGCCTGTGCACATGCTTGCTCGCTCTCTCTCTCTCTCTCTCTGTCTCAAAAATAAATCAACTTAAAGGGAAATAACCATTCAGGGATGATCGGAACACCACCGCACAGGACTATAGGGATGAGACGAGGTCATGTATGCAGAGCCCTCACACCTCTGTGCCTAGCACAGAGCAGCACCCGGAAACCGGGAGCTATTCCTTGGAGTCTAGAAAGAAAAAGGGTTGGAAGGGAATGTATCCCTCCTTTCTCCCACAGGAAAGCATGTGAGGAGTCTTTCCTAGGGAGGACGAAGGGCCTAAGGAAGCAAGAAAGAAAAAAGCAGAGGCAAACCTGGATCTTCAGGAAGCCGGTGTTACATTCATCACAGGCAAGATCTGGGAGCTCAACGGGACTATTCCAAAACGCAAGAGACAGATGGACTGAGGCCTGGGGAAGACAAAAGGGGGCTGAGTGGTTTCTCCGGGTGACTCTATCACTGGAAACTTGCCAACTACAGTCTGAGAACACTGGACAGAGATACTGTGCCCCGCTTGGTGCCAACTTGGACAGGAAGTGATGCGGCCGGGTCCCACGGTCAAGCAGCCAGCGGGAGGGGGGGATGGGGACGTCCTCAAAGAAAGACATCATTTTTAATTCTCCAGCCTGGCTTCCTACTCCGGCCAGCCTCCCACCCATGTCCATCCATGAAATCAGGATACACAACAAAACTTAAAAGACCACAATTGTTCCTAATGGGCACGCGGCAAAGCACAATTTCGCAGAAACTCATGGAATTTTCTACGGAGGAGGAATGACAGGTGTCTTCCTATTGTAACAATTCTGTAGTGCTGGCGCTTTCACAAGGTTTCTGGGAGAAGACATCACGGGGAAAGAAAAAAGAAAGCACCGAAGGCATCTGAATATCCCTTCTGTCTCTTTACATCTGCCTGGCCTATAAATTACAGTAGTTCATTTCCCCAGGATTAACAGTCAAGAGTTCAATGTCAGCCAGCAGCCTACCGCACAACTAAGAGGGAGGGAAAAGTCGCCTCAGGGATGATTAAGATACAACTAGCAGCGAGGAATGAAATCAGTCTCCCCTGGGAGATACGCATCTGCTGACACAGTCCTCTCTTTCTGCGTCAAAGGTCACGTTTCTTCTTCCAGGAAAACCTCCCGGCGCCTGGAGGGAAGACCCCACTTTCCGGTGCGGGTAAAAGCCCCAGGCCTCGCAAGCACTGTGATGAAGGCGCCCGTGCTGAGGAGCCAAGCACGGGCACCCACTGAACACAAAGATGCTTTCAAAAAAGAACAAGTTTCAAGAGCTGGGCCAACCATCCCATTGTTCTGGATCTACCGCCTGGAAGAGCCTACGTTTCTGCACGACATTTTCTGAATTTCGCCAAGCGGAGTCGGTCTGAAGGCTCATTCTTCCCACTCCCACGACGTGTCACTCGGTGCCCTTTCCAAGTCAACCCAGATAGGCAGTTATCAGAGCAGAGGCATTATTTGGGTGCACAGGACAAGGGAGTGGGTCTTATCTCTGCCCACTCCTTGTTCCCAGCTCCTCGGGCTGCAAACCTCTCCTTTCCCCCTTTAAAAAAAAAAAAAAAAAAAAGGCAGGGTAGTCGAGGGCTGGGGGACTTCTATTCTCTTTATCTCAACCCCAGTCTGTACACTCCGGGAGTGTCACAGGTATGTCCCCAGGCCCTCCTAAAAGTAGGATGTGACTAGCCTGCCTAGGGATTTTGTTTGTCTTTTCATCAACTGGGGAAAAGGAGATAGGGCCCGAGAAGGTAAGATAATGAACCTAGCTACTGAAAACAAGTCCCAGCCCGCTGTTTGAAGAGGAAAGCGACACGATGGGGAAGAGCTGTGCGGAGTCCCCGTGACCTCTGCGTCTGCCTCCCTCCCTCCCATCGGGAACCAGCAGTGCTGCCCCAGCTGCTTGTGTTCTTTGTTTCTGTTTTTGTTTTGTTTCTGAGATCACCAGCGTGCCAGCGGGGAAGGGGCACGGAGGGAGGCGAGCAGAGCCCCACACAGGGCTCGATCTCACGAACCGTGAGACCATGACCTGAGCTGAGACCAAGGGTCCAATGCTCCACCGGCTGGGCCACCCCGCGCCCACCACAGGCTGGGCTGGGAGAACGAGCCCCCGTCAGCCAGGACTTCTCCCCAGGATGAGCCAGATACCTGCCCGTGATCCTGTAAAAGTGATCCGCCACTCAAATGAGGCAAATGGCTTAGGACGGGGAGATCTTAACTGTTTGGGGGAGGATAAAAATGCACTTGTACCAAACATCGCACTCTGCAGGCCTCTTCCAGGAGCCTAAGAGCTCTCCTAGGTGTTTAGACTGTGCCAGACACTTTAAACGCATCGTGCATTATTTATCGTTCCTTACAAAGAACCAATAATAAACTCTCTGCGTTCATTCTTCACTTGACTAAACGGAGGCTTGGAAATGTTAAACAACAGGCCTGAAGTCACAAGGTAGCAGATCTAAACTCTGAACCCAGATTTAAGCTCTTGCCCCAGGATTAACGCCTAAGACGCACCGCAATCAGCCACAGACTCTGAGAACAGCTCGGGCTCCTCCAAGGTGCCCTGCAGGTTCGACAAATTTTACTGACAGGATTAATGACTATCCCCCTTTCTCAACCACCTTTGTCCCTGCCTGTGAAAACCTCACATCCCCAGCCTTGCCCCTGACGGGCAAGAAGTCAAAGTAGCTCCCTGGCACCTTGCCTTCAGAGCAATGCAAATATTCCCAAGTGCCTTCCTCTTCAAGAGTCACTGTCCCTGCCTGACAAACTCCCGATTCCAAACCTGCTCTGAACAGCACGTGCAAGGTGCCCGGTGTCTGGCACATTCTGTTCTAGGAGTCGCCCTTCTCTCCATCACGGCCAGCGCCCGGCTCGCTCCTGCAGCTCAGTACACAGGGTTCACTGTACCACCACAGTCAACTCTGCTGTCCCGCCAAGAGATAAGAGAAATACGGGTGATTCAGATGCATCTCTGACCCACTCCCGAAATCTGGAAGTGCATCTCTTCAGAATAAACTCGGGCAGTTTTACCCACTTCCAGCATGTTAGCATGTTTCTAAGGGACTGCATTAAGACTGCATTTTCGTCCTGAGCTCAACCACCAAATTGTAGGCTCAAGCCAAGTAGATTGGTGAAGACTTGCAACTAGGAAATGTTTAGCTTCGGAGTATCAATTATATATTTAAAAATAAAAACATTAAAATAAATTATGAGGCAGAATGGTGATTGCGAGGGTTAAGTGGGGAGTTTTAGTGCTTAATGAGATTAGAGTTTCTGTTTGGGAAAATGACAGAGTTCTGGAGATGGATGGTGGTGATGTGGACACAGCAGTGTGAATCTACTTAATACCACCTGAAATAGCCCCTTAAAAATGGTTAAAATGAGGTGACTCAGTCGGGTAAGCGTCCAACTCTTGATTTCAGCTCAGGTCATGATCTCCTGGTTCATGAGTTCGAGCCCTGCATCAGGTTCTGTGCCGACAGTGAGCAGTCTGCTCAGGACTCTGTCTCCCTCTCTCTGTCCCTCCCTCACTTGCTTGCCTTGAAAATAAATAAAAATAAACTTTAAAAAATGGTAAAAATGGTAAAATACAAAAAGAAATTACACTGACATTCAAGTGAATGCTTCTTGTTGAAACCTCTCACTTATAAAAGGAAAGGAGGCCACAGCTCCTTATATTAAAAAAAATTTTTTTAATGTTTTATTTATTTTCAAGACAGAGGGAGACAGAGCATAAGTTGGGGAGAGGTAGAGAGAGACACAGAATACAAAGCAGGGTCCAGGCTCTGAGCTGTCAGCACAGAGCCCGACGTGGGGCTTAAACCCACAAACAGTGAGATCATGACCTGAGCCGAAGTTGGACACTTAACTGACTGAGGTGCCCAGGTGTCCTGACCATACCTCCTTTTAAAACAAATCACAGAAACACCCTGGGCCCACCTAGGTACCACTGGTAGAATTATCTGTGAGCTTTAGGCCCAGAGCTCCAGAAGAAAATTATGATGAATGCTCCTGAGTTTTTTTTTTTTTTTTAATTTATTTTGAGATAGAGGAGAACATGAGTGGGGGAGGGCTAAGGGAGGGGGAGGAAGAGAGCATCCCAAGTAGGTTCCATGCTGTCAGAGAAGAGCCTAATGGGGGGCTTGATCCCATGAACCATGAGATCATGATCGGAGTCAGATGCTCAACCAACTGAGCCCCCCAGTTATCCCTTGAGTTACTTTTTACTCTGCATACACTAAGTGAAGCTAAAGTCGCCTTTGAGTCCTCTGAGGAAAGGACTGAGCACTGGGGCTCAGAGCAGTCTGGTCCTTATTTGACAGTCCTGTTGTGGACGGAATGTTTGCGTCTCTTGGAAAATTCCTATGTTCAAGCCTTAACCTCCCGGTGTGATGGTATCTGGAGGTGAGGCCTCTGGGAGGTAACTGGGTTGAGATGAGGTCATAAGGGATCGATGCCCATAGAAGAGTGACCAGAGCCCTTCCTCCCTCCACCGCATGAGGGCGGAGCCAGTCTTCCAACAGCCAGGAAGCACTCTCTCACCAGTACCTCACCACGCAGCATCTTGACCTTGGACTTCAGCTTCCACAAGTTTGAGAAACAAACAGCTGTTAGGCCACGCACCCTGGGGTACTTGGTTACAGAAACCCGAGCTAAGACAGGTCTCCTCCGTATTATACCGGCGCTTGCACTCGCGTTCAGTCAAGGATTTAAACTCCTCACCATCTGGAGAAAACGGTTCCAAAATGACTCACTGGTGCGCCTCAACCTTGGGCACCACCACTGAGGTGAGCATCGGGACAAGTTCTCGTCTCTTTCCAGGTGTCACATTACAATGTGGCAACAGCCTGGCTCACAAGGACACACACACACACACACACACACACACACACAAAGTATAGAGATGGCAACTGTTTTTTTCCACTGTAGGGGCTATTTCAGAGTAACGCTGAGGACAGACACCAAAATGCTGGCATGATTCACAATGAAATGGTCTCTGGTTCCCGACACCCTCTTTTTCTCCCCCATCTCAAATAGTCTCTTCGCTAGGAGAGTCACCAAGGCTGCTGCACCCCAGTGGACTACTGGTACTCTGACACCTGAGAAGGAACTAAGTTGCACCTCGAGTGACTCAGAGTCCCAACCATCAAGCCTCTTCACCCAACTCTCCAGCTGAAGAAGAGTTTGGCTTTGTAATTATTGACCTGTTTCATCATGTGTTTCTTCCCTCAAGACTAAATGCTAACTTGTAAACCAATCTTGATCCCAGAAGTGAATAATTAAATATTTTTTTACCCATTTTGGTATCTGGTTTCCCCCCTCTGGGGGGAAAATTACTAAGCCTCACATTAGAAAACTCTGAGCTGTACCAACGTAGGTCAGCGTATTTCCGAGTTACATAAAATGCTGATTGGTTTCCTTTAAATTCTGCATAATTCACCTTTAAAGGTCACTGCAAAATTGGTAGTTAACATCCACATCAACAAACTAATACAGAATAAAAACCTAATCTTCCCTGATACCAAAATGTGTTAGAAAACCCTCAATAATTAGAAGTGTTACAATTAAGACATGATGAAGAAGGCTGATCAACAGGTCAGGAAATGAACACACAAGCATGTGGGATTGAACAGATGATAAAGGTGGCATTTCCAATCAAAGGAGATAAATGGATTAATAAATAAATGGTTGGGAAAAGTAAGACCATCTAAGAAAAATAAATTGGGATCCCTGCACTCTAAAATAAATTCAAGTGGGGGGTGCCTGGGTGGCTCAGTCGGTTAAGTGTCCGACTTCGGCTCAGGTCATGATCTTATGGTTTGTGGGTTTGAGCCCCGCATCGGGCTCTGTGCTGACAGCTCAGAGCCTGAAGCCTGTTTCAGATTCTGTGTCTTCCTCTCTCTCTCAGAAATAAACAGAAAACATTTAAAAAATTTTTAAATAAATAGGTAAATTCAAGGTGAATGAATATAAATATAAAAGCTGAAGGCAAAGCAGTAACAAAAGCAGGCCTGAACAATTAAAAATATTCATTTTAGAGGAGGGAAGTCCTTTTTCTCTTTGCGGCGTCATATTCAAAGGCCTTCAGGTAAGCAGCCGATAAAACTGTCTACGGGGAGAAATGCAACATAATCCAAGACAAAAGATGAACAGGAAGTCAGGAACACTCCAAGTCTCCTCACACGGAAGGGGCTCATTTCCCTCGTACATCAAGTGACACGAATCGGTAACCACAGCCGAGTAGCCAAGGGGAGAACAGGTCACAGGAAGGTAAATGAATACAAAGGGCTCCTACATACAGATGCACGAAGGGAGGGGCTCACCCTCCGAAGTGAAATGCAAATTAAAGCCACATGAGATCCTCTTTTTCGCTTATCAGATTGGCAAAGGTTAACGAGCCTCATAACTTACCACACTGGCCCCCGTGTAAAGAAACAGGTACCTGCGAACCTTGCTGGTGAGAGTCTCCAAGTTCGCACAGCTTCTGCGGAAGACATCTGGGGCAGTCTCTACCCGCGTTACAAATGCCAGGTATCCTTTCAGCCAGGGATCCCGTGTTTAGGATCTCATCGCATGTGAGCAAAATAATGCATGCAACAGCGCTGCAAGAGACAACTGTGTGCAAAGAGAGATATCCCAAGGAAACCAACAGAGTGTTGGTAAGAAGAAAGAACCTATGCTGCGTTTAAAACTATAAAAGAAAAATGCTACGGGGGCGCCGGGGTGGTTCAGTTGGTTAAGCGTCCGACTTCGGCTCAGGTCATGATCTCGCAGTTCGTGGGTTCGAGCTCCGCGTCGGGTTCTGTGCTGACTGCCAGCTCAGAGCCTGGAGCCTGTCTTCGGATTCTGTGACTCCCTCTCTCTCTGACCCTCCCCTGCTCACGCTGTCTCTATCTGTCTCTCAAAAATAAATAAAACATTAAAAATTAAAAAAAAAAATGCTACCTATGTAGGGGAACTTCAAGATGTTTGATTACCTGTAAAGAACAAGGCACACAGCAATATGTAAAGTCTGTTATTATTTGTGATGTCAAAAGGCGGGGGGAGAATATGACAACACACGTACACTTTTTTATTTAATTCTTTTTCTTACACAGGAGTATCTTTAGAAGCAAGGACACTATTATCTCTAAGAAAATAGGATTATGGTTAGTGGCAAGTATTAGGAGCCTTTTCATTTTACCCTTCTATATCTTTTAAATTTAAGCCACATTTATGTGATGGTTGTTTTCCCCCTAAGATTTTTAATGTTTATTTTTGAGAGAGAGAGAGAGAGAGAGAGAGAAAGCACGAGGAGGATGGGGCAGAGAGGGAGACAGAGGATCAGAAGCAGACTCCAGGCAGACAGCACAGAGCCCAATGTGAGCCTTGAACTCACAAACCGTGAGATCATGACCTGAGCCAAAGGTGGACGCCTAACCGACTGAGCCACCCAGGCGCCCCAAGGGAGCAATCTTTTTAAAGGTATGAGAGAAAAGAATGGCCAACCTAGAAGTGTATACCTAGCTAAACTATCAAGCATAGGGTGGAACCAAGACAATTTAGATATACCAAATCTCAAGAAGTGTCTCTCCTATGTAACCTTTTCAGAAACTGTTGGCCAATGTCCTTTCTCAAGATAAGAGACAAAGAGAGACCATAAGAAAAGAGGACAACATAGAATCCAGAAGGGAGAAATGCAGGCTACCTCTAGGTTAATGAGGACAGACATTCATAAGGAACGCTGGGAAGAGCAATGGATCAAAGAAATAGCCACCCTCGGGTTTTCAAACATAAAAAGAAGATAACACTTCCGTTTGGGGGTAAATCAGTGAGAGGGGCACATAGCTCACAAACAAAACAATTACTGACTCTGGGTAAGAACGAGCTGTATGAGGAAGGAAATGTTCAAATTACACATCTCAGCTGTGAATTATTTTCATACATTAATCAAACCAAAAACTTATTGAGATGATCTGAGACACAGAATTCCAAGAAACTGTAAGAACCTGTAAGAAATATATTCTCATCTTCCACAGTATGAAGACAGTAAATAAGATCTAAAATTGGCTGTATCCAATTAAATATGCAAAATAAATAACACTGGCTCAGTCAGTGAAGCATGCAATTCTTGATCTTAGGGTTGCAAACTCAAGCCCCATGTCAGGTGTAGAGATTACTTAAAAATAAAATCTTGCAGTGCCTGGGTGGCTCAGTCAGTTAAGTGTTGTGAGATCAAGCCCCGTGTTGGGATTACTTAAAAATAAAATCTTGCAGTGCCTGGGTAGCTCAGTCAGTTAAGTGTTGTGAGATCAAGCCCCGTGTTGGGCTCCATGCTGGGCATGGAGCCTGCCTAAGATCTCTCTCTCTCTCACTCTCCCCCCTACACACGCGCAATCTCACTTTCTAAAAAATAAAGGGGCGCCGGGGTGGCTCAGTCGATTAAGCGACCGACATTGGCTCAGGTCATGATCTCACAGCTCAAAGGCTTGTGAGTTCGAGCCCCACATCAGGCTCTGTGCTGACAGCTCAGAGCCTGGAGCCTCCTTTGGATTCTGTGTCTCCCTCTGTCTGGCCCTCCCCTGCTCGCCTGCATGCCCTCTCTCTCAAAAATAAAGAATTAAAATAACAAAATAAGCAAAAACAAAAAGTAACACAATAAACATCTAATTTTTATTTTAAAATGACAAAGACTGCAAAATTCTTTGCACTTTTCTGTTTTTCTGACACCTCGTTCTTGTGAAAGGTTGAACCAGAGAGATGTGTGGGTCTCTGTGCAGCACTCAATTAAAATCAACCTGAACAGGAAATGGAACCAATCTTTTAAGAACCAATGGCTCTAGGTAATTTGCCTTTAATTTTTTTACCATTTATTCATTTTTGAGAGAGACAGAGAGACAGAGTGTGAGTGGGGGAGGGGCAGAGAGAGAGGGAGACACAGAATCCAAAGCAGGCTCCAGGCGCTGAGCTGTCAGCACAGAGATGGACACGGGGCTTGAACTCATGGACCACGAGATCATGACTTGAGCCGAAGTCGGATGTTCACCCAACTGAGCCCCCCAGGCATCCCCTTTTCCTTTTCTTTTTTTTTTTTAACATGTATTCATTTCTGAGAGACGGAGTGGGAGTGGGAGGGGGCAGAGAGAGAGGAAGTAATTTTAAAAACAAACTAAAGCTATAGCTCCTTCAAGTAACCATTTCAATTTGTTTAAAAACTAGTTGTGTGGTGAGGCACCTGGGTGGCTCAGTTGGTTAAGTATTTGTCTTTGGCTCAGGTCATGATCTCGTGGTTCATGAGTGTGAGCCCTGCATCAGGCTCTCCGCTGACAACTCAGAGCCTGCTTAGGATTCTCTCTCCACCCCTCCCCAACTTGTGCACGCACGTGCTCTCTCTAAAATAACCTTAAAAATTGAAACATTAAAATTAAAAAAACAACTAGTTGTGTGGCTTCCAAGGAGTCACTTGGCAATCTCCATTTGGTTCTAACGATGAGCAGCAGCTGCAAGAGCAGAGAAATCGACACAAGCCTTGTGTGTCACTGTCCCAGAGAGCAGAGCCCCTATGGCCACTACCTGCTTAAATCAAAGCACAACACTTATTGGAATCGTAACTCAAATGTGGCCAGCTCAGAAATAGGAAATTCCACAGATTTTTGTAAGCATCTATGTGACAGAATTTGCTAAGATTGCCCAAATGAGAAAGGGATTTCTCTAAAATTTTAAGCAAAGGCCAAGTTCCAAGAAGTCGTTTAAGCTACAGCATCGGACACCCCATAAAACTGCCCCCATTCGGAACGCGTGATGTGCTAGGACATCAGCTCTTATGTGTCCAGACCAAAGAGCTTACCAGTAATTTAACCCTCTGCAGTTTGGGCCAGCCATTCCTTTCACTTAACTGGGGCAAGAAATTCTTCAGAGGATCTTCTGTCAGAAATTAGGATGCCTGGGTTTAAGCAGCAAGAGTTTGGGATGGACGAGAGATTACAATTTATTAATATTTGAAGACGTGCAATTCAATCAAGTAAAAGTCTACAGAGGTAGATACAGCCGTATCTAAAACTATAGCTTCAGAACACTCATCGAGCCCGTTAAGCGCTCACTACCTCACACAGTGGTAAGGACCCGGCTGACGTTCAAAAGCAAGCCAGCTATCAGCTAAGAGGAACAAATCTCTTCTATAAACTACTTCTCCTCTCCAGAGCGGTTCTCAATTCTTATGCACCATTTGCGCCCAAAGATGACTTGCAGGGTCTAACAGTGAAAGGTACAGTAATTGTCAATAAATAAATCAGTAAAATGAACTCCGAGACAACTTCATCCAGTGGAGGCTAGGGGGAGGGGGAAAGGAGAGAGTGAGTTGTATTATTTTATGTTATTTGACCTACATACTGTTGCTCAACTGAGCATCAAACATAGTTCCCGGCATCATGTAGCCAGAGCAAGAAAGGAAGTTCCCGGCATCATGTAGCCAGAGCAAGAAAGGAAGTATGATGAGTCGTACAATTTTCCTAAATGGAGAAAAAAAGTAAAAGTCCCTGTTCATCAGGGAAATAGATGTATTTTTCCTAGCATGAACTGCAGCATACATTTCCTTAGATAAGGGACCACGAACGGCACAGTGAACACGTATTAGCAGCTCATTTGACAACAGATATCTATTACGCTCCTTCTAGGTTTCCAGGCTCTAAGAGTTTGGTATATGGGAGCCAACAAACTGGATAAAGAGCCATATTCTGCTGGGGTCGACAATAAACAATAAACCTAAAAGGCAAGTTACATAATCTGTTGTTATGCTACGGGAAGAAATCGAGGGCAGGGCTCGGTCACAGGGAATGAGGGATGGCAAGAGAGGGCAGATTTACAATGAGAATCCACAGGCAGGTGCTGGGGTGGTCACGTCGGGGCCAGGACGCAGCACGGCAGGCCACGGGAGGGGAGCGCTCCGGGCAGAGGAAGCGGCCAGGGCATGGGTCCTAAGGGGAAAGGCACAGGCAAGCTTGAGGAAGCCGAGGGGGCCAGTGCTCAGGCAAGGGCAGGGGGCGCGGACCGGACAGGAAGCTGTAGGGCACCAAGGGACCCGGTCAAAAGAGGCCTGCAGGGAACTGTAAAATCTTTTCCTCTTATGGAAACAGGAAGCCGACAGAGGGTTAGAGCAGAGAAGCACCACCCTCTGACTTTTGTTTTTAAAGAACCACTGTTGAGGGGCGCCTGGGGGCGCTCAGTCGGTTAAGCATCCGACTTTGGCTCAGATCATGATCTTGGGGTTCGTGAGTTCGAGCCCCATGTTGGGCTCTGTGCTGACAGCTCAGAGCCTGGAGCCGACTTCACATTCAGTGTCTCCCTCTCTCTGCCCCTCCCCCACTTGTGCGCTCTCCGTGCTCACGCTCTCTCTCAAAAAATGAATTAACATTAAAAAAATTTTTAAAGAACCACTGTTGGGAATGGATGACAAGGACAGAAGCAGGGAGACCATAACCCAGATGAGAGAAGATGGTGGAAACGGGGAGGAGGCCGATTCCGGATACACTCCTGAGGCAGAGTCAACAGGATTTGGGAATGGACTGGAGGTGGAGTGTGAGAGAAAACGAAGCCAAGACGAACACAAGTCCCGGGGTCTTGCCATCACTGGAAACAGGAAAGGGCGTGGGAAAACCACGTTTGGGGATAAACCAGGAATCGTGTTCCGGCCACAGAGTCTGATGTGGCCATAGAAGGTACTGGGTGGAGAGGTGAGGAGGTAGTTGGACACACAAGCACGGAAGTGGGGAAAGTCAGAGCTGGAGGAAGAAACGTGAGAATAACCGAGAGCGTCAGAAGCCAGGAGACTGGATGAGGTCATCAAGGGAGTGAGAGTCTACAGAAAAGAATCGAACAAGGACAGAGCCCTAAGACCCTCCAAAAATCAAAGCCATGAAGAACCAACAAAGGAAAGCGAGGAGTGACCAGTGAGCAACGAGGGGAACCGCCAAGTGCAGAGGAATCTTAATACGAACATGCTTTACGCAGTCCGTCAACAACAGCAAAGGGCTTCAAGTCTACGTTCAGGGAAGACGCTCGAGAAGCTACCGCACAGCAGCCCAGGCGCCTGGCTTCTGGCCAACCTGGCTTGACCACGAAGGGCTGTCAGCACCAAGGGAAGGTGGTGAAGGAAAAGCCAGGGCAGGTCATGAGCTGCAGGTCAGGAGAGCGCAGATAGGCATGCGCTTGAGTGTGCAGTGTGAACTGGGTGGCACTCCCATGTGGCTCACTGGAAAATCCCAACTCCAAACCCAGAGTCGGTGTGGCGTCCTGAGGACCTGTCGTACCTCTGCCTTCTGCCCTTCTGATCCCACGCTCAGTCCTGGGCTTACACAGCAGACCCCAGGGCACGCCACGCGCCCCTTCCTCATTAGCCACAGGGCCCAGAAAGGGTCTGCGTGCAGAGCCTGAGACCCCAGCAAGCCCCGAGCACGCACACCTGCTCGTGAGAACAACCAAGGACACAAAGGGCTCAGAAAGGGGGTCACTCGGCTCTCCTCTCCCTGCGCACACTTCATATACATTTAAAGCACCAAGTAACCATAAAATATGTACAGATACCCAACCTTGCTCCATAAAGGGCCTCAGGCAACTTTCACAATTAGACTGAACTATATTTACCTTAATTTGCAAAACAGAAACAAAATGTCAGATTCAGAAAATACAATGGAGTGGTAAGCAGGGTCTAAATTAGTCAGGGAAAAGGCAAACCAGGAAGCTGTACATGGTTGTTTCACAGGAGGATACGTATTTGGGCAAAGCCATAGCCATAAATAAATCACAGTCTTTTTACAAGATTCATACTGTTTAATAAATCGGCATTTTCTAACATTGGGGCCTAGGACAACTTTTCTAATACTTCTTTAGAAAAGGGCTACTGAAGGGGCACCTGGGTGGTTCAGTCAGTTAAGCATCTGCTTTCAGCTCAGGTCATGATACTGCAGTCCATGGGTTCGAGCCCCACGTCAGGCTTGGTGTTGACAGCTCAGAGCCTGGAGCTGCTACTGATTCTGTGTTTCCCTTTATGCCCTTTCCTCGCTCATGCTCTCAGTCTCTCTCTCTCTCAAAAATAAAATAAACAGTAAAAAAAGAGCTACTGAAAAAATGGGGGTCGGTCTACTGAGAGACGCCAAAGAGGTGCTATGTGTTAGAGTTTTGTGTGGTCGTTCCTTACACCATTTCTTATCCCCCAATAATGTGAACTAAGGATAGAACACATACCAGGTCAATAAGAGAAATTAAAGTCAACAGAAAAGCAGTATCACAAGTACCCAATATATATTTTTTTAATGTTTTATTTATTTCTAGGAGAGAGAGAGAGAGAGACAGCGTGAGCAGGGGAGGGTCAGAGAGAGAGGTAGTCACGGACTGAAACAGGCTCCAGGCTCTGAGCTGGCAGTCAGCACAGGGCCGGATGCGGGGCTCGAACCCACGAACCGCGAGATCATGACCTAAGTGAAAGTCGGACGCTTAACCGACTAAGCCACCCAGGCGCCCCACAAGTACCCAATATTTTGATGAGACTGGCCTGTAACACCCTTTAGAATTTCTTAAGTAGACACAATTTCTCAAAACCAAGTTTTCATTGATACTTAGGGCTGGTTAAGTGTTACCCATAGCAGGTTGGTCCACTTACCTTAAAAGGCAACCAATTATGGTTAGTAATACTATGTATTTGAAAGTTGCAGCAGAGAGAAGATCTTCAAAGTTCTCATCATGCCAAAAGACACACGAAAAGATGCTCAACATCACTCATCATCCAGGAAATGCAAATCACAACTCCAATAGCCCCTCACACCTGTCAGAATGGCTCAAGTCAATAGCCCAGAAACAAGTGTTGGTGAGGATGTGGGGAAAAAGTAACCCTTCTGCACTGTTCGTGGGAATGCACACTGGTGCAGCCGCTCTGGAAAACAGTGTGGAGGTGCCTCAAAAAGTTAAAGATAGAACTACCCTACGATCCAGGAACTGCACGAATGGCTATGTATCCAAAGGATACAAAAACAGTAATTCAAACGGATACAAACACCCCCATATTTACTGCAGCATTATGTACACCGGCCAGATTATGGAAGCAGCCCAAGTGCCCATTCATAAATGAAAGGATAAAGAAGATGTACACGTACACACACACACACACACACACACACATACACACACACGTGCAGGAATATCGCTCAGCCATAAAAATTATGAAATCTTGCCATTTGCAACAACATGGATGGACCTAAAGAGTATGATGCTAAGTAAAATAAGTCAGAGGTAGAGAAATTTCTGATGATTTCACTCATACTTGGAATTTAAGAAACAAATGCACAAAGGAAAGAAGAGAAAGAGAGACAAACCAGGAAGCCGACTCTTAACTTTAGAGCACAGATGGTTGCCAGAGGGAACGCTGGGTGTAGGGTAGGTGATGGGGACCAAAGAGTATATACATCGAGGAGCACAGAGTAATGTACACAAGTGCTGAATCATGCTGTTGTACACCCGAAACTCATCCAACACTGTATGTTAACTGGAATTAAAATAAAAAACTTAATAAAAAAATAAAAGTTCTCATCACACGGAAAAAAATTAGAACTACGTGTGGTGATCAATGTCAACTACACTTACTTTGGTGGTAATTTTGCAAAAAATACGAATATTGAGTCATACAGTTAAAATGAATATATGTCGATTACATCTCATGTTTTTTAAAAGTCAAGCAATCAGAAGACACTTCAGCATTCTCATAAAAATTATAGAAACTACGCATGACCCTTGTCTACACAGAGGCCCTATTCCACAAAAGGCTGTGAGGGTAAAACTCTTAAGAAGGACCAAGATCCCCTGCCCACCCCCAAAAAGAGTTCTGAATCTCCCCAATATGTAGATGGAGAATAACCACTCAAGGCACTCAACTCACTATGCCTCACAGTGAGTTCAACAATCATTTGCCATCTTTTCTCAAAGGGTTCTGGTTTTTTCCTTTTTAAATCCTAAGACAGAAATCCCCCAGGAAGGGTATTAACATCAGCTTGGCAGTTTCACTTTCGAAAGAAAAATACCAGGACAGATTCACTAAGCCCTCATAAATTTTAGTTTCTCCAAAAGGCTCATCTCTATTATTCTCTTTACAGCGTCATCCACCTCTGAGTGGCTGCCAAAATCGTATTAATTCAGGCAATTAAACAAAACACAATCGACCAATAAGACAGCAATAACACATAGAAAAAATCCAGATAGAAAAGTCAAGAGGGTAAGAAGAGTAATTTACAGAGTCAAATACAGATCTAGACCCTTGAGAAGCAATGAGTGGAAAGTTACCGAACTGTGGGTACAGCTCTCCGACTCATAAAAGATTCATCAGTCTTGTATAAAAACTAGACCCAGTTTTCCATCTGTAGCCAGATTTCTGAAGCAAAACTTGTTCAGTACAAACCCCAAAATACAGATGCAATCAATTCTAAACACTGTTTTGGAATCAGCAGACAGGCCATTAAACCTCTTAGAATTAAATACAGTTTTCCATTGTGGTAGGTTATGTTGTTGTTTGAATTACCTGCTTGCCCTCCCTATAAAAGGATTATACTTCTCATTCTCAGGTGATTTATAGTGTCTCCAGACGGAAGAATTAATTACACTTTCCTACCACGCTGTTGGGAGGCTTAGCCACGTGACTCGCTATGGCCTCCTGAATGTGAGAAGTGACATATAAACAGAAACATTAATAGTCATGAATGGGTGGGTCATTCTCTTTCTCACCTCCACCATGAGAGAACATCCCAGAGTGGAGAGTGGCTCATTCAGCCCGAATCTAGCACTAGAAAAAAGACAACCTTTAGAGGGACACCTGGGTGGCTCAGTCAGTTAAGTGTCCAACTTCGGCTCAGGTCATGATCTCACGGTTTGTCGGTGTGAGCCCCGTGTCGGGCTCTGTGCTGACAGCTCAGAGCCCGGAACCTGCTTCAGATTCTGTGTCTCCCTCTCTCTCTGCCCCTCCCCCACTCACCCTCTGTCTCTTTCTCTCAAAAATAAACAAACATTTAAAAAAATGTCTAAATGTTGTTTTAAGTTACTGAGTATCATGTAGCGTAAGCTGAGAGATGAAACTATTGTTTCTTAAAAAAATAAAGTTTTAATTGGGGCTCCTGGGTGGCTCAGTCAGTTAACCATCCGACTTGATTCTGGGCTCAGGCCAGGTTACCAGTTTGTGAGATCAAGTTCTGAGCTGGGCTCCTCACTGACAGAGCAAAGCCTGGTTGGGATTTTCTTTCTCCCTCTCTCTCTCTGCCCTTCCCCTGCTTGTGTTCTCTCGCTTTCAAAATAAATAAAATTTAAAAAATTAAAAAACAATGTTTTAATGATCAAAGGAATCATTAATACCTAGGGCAACCTAATGAATGTAGCAAGACACGTAGGTCTTACTGCCAGTGAATTTCTGCGCTCATCATCTGCATAATATATTAAACTGAAAATCATGTCTTTTCTAATTAAAGTTTTTACCTTATAAATACGTGCTGTAGAGAGGGGAAAGGAACTTAAGTTAACTTGTTTGACTGACCTTTAGAACACCTTACTGAGAACATTGGCAGGTCCAAGAAGATAACCCTCAACAGCTCGCCCTTCCATAGGCAAGCAATTAATCTCTAACTGATAGGGGGGTAAAAGAAGAATCAAGGTTATAAACTTAACCAGCATACCAGTCGCCTAGCAAAGCAAGGGACTGTAATTGTCTGGGATTTTAGGAGATGTAGAAATCATTGCCCAAAGAGTCCAGGTTCACTGCAGCTTTTCTATATTAGGCTCTGCCTGGAAATCTCACCAATATGAATAAGCCTTGATGACGCAAATAGTTTTCAAATAATCAATTAAGACAGAACTTGATGAAAATTAGTAGATCTCTTGCACTTTCTTCTAGAAGCCAAAGAGAAAGAAAGTGTAAGGACTCCTCTCAAGGCTACTCTGATGAAAACATACATAAATTCATTTAAAAACTTCATTGCTGATGGAAAAAGATTCAACACCATCTCTTGCAAATTTGTGATGGGGTTTTGGCAAGCTGGACACCCAGAGAAACTCAGAACAGCAAGAGAGTGGGAGAGAAATAATGCTGTGCTCTGTCTTGGCAAGTCCTGAATCTGGGGGCCATCGTTCACTCTACCACAGCTGGCGAATCTACAGTAGGTATCAGGAAGGCTACTTGCATTACTAACTTCAAATCAAGTTAGGAACACTATTTACTACAACTGGATAGAGAGTTATTTCCACCACATATGACTCTCCAGTCCATTTGGGCAACTATTCTACGCTGCCTAAATGATACAAGGTAGCAGGTCCTTCTGTAAGGCAAGTCTGTGGGAGACCTTGGTAAAGCTTAGCCCAGAAGACTTTCCAAAAAAATCAGGATCAAAGTGCTGGGGTGTCCAGTTAGGGAGCAAACACGAGAGTCTGATTTGGTTGTGAGGTAGCAAAGAAGGTCCTGGGGACTCTTTTTCCCTGCTCTCAGTTGGGGCTGGAAAAGATCAACTGGGGCAGGAGAACGCATCTAGGGTAGCACCCATTTTCCTCCCACACACGTTCCCCTTTAAAAAAACAAAACAAAACAAAACAAAAGCCACCCATCCTGAGCCTTGGTGACTCTGTTTCCTATGCGATTCCAGCCTCTCTGGCCACAGCTGACTAGATCACAATGACTCTTATTCCCAGGGAGAAAAAAGGAGGCAGATGCTAAGCCCATCCACATGGAAGGAGAGAGGGCGAGGAGCAGAAGAAAGGTGGTCTACAGAGAAAAGCCAAAGAATGATACAAATGCTGGAAACCAGCTCCCAGGAGTGCCCAACAGGCATCAACTTCCTAACTCCCCAGCTGCCAGGAGGCCTGGCTGGGCTGCTATGTTCTGGGGTTTCACTGGGTTCCCTCCACCTAACTCCTTACTGTTGACCCTGCTTTGATTAAGCTGGTTTAAATGAGTTTCTCTCTTGTTGTAGCCAGTAAGCCTAGCTGGTTTATTATAAATCTTGGTTTATTTGTAAATGCAAAATCTCAATAAACTTTTAAAATGAAGGAATAACACACTTACATTAAAATTATAAGTCTCAGGGGCGCCTGGGTGGCTCAGTTGGTTAAGCGTCTGACTTCGGCTCAGGTCATGATCTCATGGTTCGTGGGTGCGAGCCCTGCGTCAGGCTCTGTGCTGACAGCTAGCTCAGAGCCTGGAGCCTGTTTCAGATTCTGTGTCTCCCTCTCTCTCTGACCCTCCCCTGCTCACGCTGTCTCTCTCTCTCTCTCTCTCTCCCAGAAATAAATAAAACATTAAAAAATAAATAAAATAAAGTTATAAATCTTAAATATCATGATGAATTCTTACAAATGAACATATACATGTCATCAACAACTAGGTCAAAGATAGAGAACATCATCAAGATCCCAGAAGCCTCTGATGCCCTTCCCCAAACAATATATCCCCATGCCCTCCCCCACCCTATTCTTCTATTCACCACTGATTATTTTTGCCTCTTTTTGAGCTTCACAGAAAAGCAATCATACAACGTGTACACTTCTGGCTTCCTTTACTCAATATAGTACCTAAACTACTCAATATCATGTATCAATATCCACCACGTTCTGTAGACCAGTAATTTATTTTTCTTTATTGCTGTGTGACATTTCATCACATAATCATGCCACAACTTATTTATCCGTCCCTGGGCATTTGGTCAGTTTCTCTTATGTTTCTATCATTCTATTACGAACATTCTGTAAGTGCCTCTGGTGCTCATCTGTACTCATTCTTGGTGGAAATATGTATCTAGGAGTCAGAGAATATGTGTTTGTTCAGCTTTATAATTAAGTCCAAAGTGGTCCAACCAATTTATACTTCTATCAACAGTTAGAGTTTGAGCTTTTCCGGATCTCCATTAATATTTGGCTATCTGGTTTTTGTTATTTTTTTTTAAGTTCAATCATTTGAATATGTGTTGGCATTTTACAGCAGTTTTAACTTGCATTTTCCTTTAAAAAAATTTTTTTTAATATTTGAGAGAGAGCAAGCGAGCAAGTCAGGGAAAGGCAGAGAGCAAGGGAGACACGGAATCTGAAGCAGGCTCCAAGCTGTCAGCACAGAGTCTGATGCGGGGCTCGAACCCACCAAACACAAGATCCTGACCTGAGCCGAAGTCGGACACTTAACTGACTGAGCCACCCAGGGGCCCCTAACTTGCATTTTCCTGAGGACTCCTGACGCAGAATGCCCTTCTGTTCGTTTTTAAAATTAGGCTTTGTTTTTCTTGCTGATTTGTGGCTGCTCCTGACATATTCTGGACAAGCTAGCTGCTTGCTGGACATGTGACAAATACTTTCCACTTTGTGACTTACCTTTCCCTCTTACTATGTACTGCTAAATCAAAGTTCTTGATTTTAACAAACACAAGAACAGGCAAAACAGTACACATTGCTCCAAGAAAAAGACCCAATCCTCTGGGGTCCATATAGTCACTTGATTTAAGAAAAGTTAACTAGTAGGGGCACGTGGGTGGCTCAGTGGGTTAAGCATCCAACTTTGGCTCAGGTTTGTAGCCCCACGTCAGGCTCTGTGCTGACAGCTGGGAGCCTGGAGCCTGCTTCTGATTCTGTGTCTCCCTCTCTGTCTCTGCCCCTCCCCTGTTCATTCTCTCAAAAATAAACATTACAGGGGCGCCTGGGTGGCTTAGTCGGTTAAGCGTCCGACTTTCGCTTAGGTCATGATCTCGCGGTTCGTGGGTTTGAGCCCCGCGTCGGGCTCTGTGCTGACTGCCGGCTCAGAGCCTGGAGCCTGTTTCAGTCTGTCACTCCCTCTCTCTCTGACCCTCCCCTGCTCACGCTGTCTCTCTCTCTCCTAGAAATAAATAAAACATTTAAAAAAAATAAACATTACAAAATTTTAAAATGGGGGGCGGAGGGGAGTTAATTAGTTAACTGAATGGACCCAGCCTTCCACAGCCTTGGGCTATAAACACAGTGTTACTATTCTCCTTCTCCCAGAGCTTCAGACACAATGAATCACCAATTTAATAACCAGGAGCACGCCCACCTCTCATCAAGTGTATTTACGCCTTCTCCCCTAGAAACGCTGTTATAAACGGTGTGAGGTTCGCACCTCGGGCCCTTAGGGCCCCGTCACAGCTTGCAGCCCTTCGGCAGAAGCAGCGTCCGTGCGGGGTGACTTCCCAGAGCTCTGTGCAGAGGAGAACGCATCTCATCTGTCCCCTCCCCAGTGCCTCCCGGGACAGGACCCCAACCTCAGCTACCAACGGCAGTTACCAGGATCCCGCTCTCCTCAAGGACCAGCAAAAGTCTCTGCGGCTGTGGGAACAGGCGGAGCAGCAGGCTTCTCGGGCGATCCAGACGCTAACGAGGCTCGGGCAAGGCTCCCGCGGCTACTGCCTCCTTGACCCCCTGCGCTCCTCTCACCGCGTCTCTCCTGACCCCCGGAGGCACAGGCAGAGACGGACCGGACCTTGCAGAGAAGGGAAGGACGGTGGCGCCTCTTGAGCTGGGGGTTCCTGCGGGATCCAGGTCCCCGAGCCTGTCTCTCCCTTCTTGCTCCCAGGGTTCTTCTCTGACCTCTGACCCACTGTGGGCCACCTGGGACCTCAGCTCTTTCTCTGCTCCTCTGGCTGCAAGCCAACAGGAGAGCTCCTTTGAGGTGTTATTCCAGGGGGGTCTACAGTCAGGAAATACCATACCCGAGAGGCTTCTTCCTTTCTCTGCCCTCCCCCTTCCCTCTCCCCTACCCTCCCCTCCACCAAGCTACAGACACTTAAACACCATGGCAAACTGATATTGTTTCTTGTCAGGCACATGGAGGCAAAGGAAATATATACCTAACGGGAAGCTTCAGGACTGGGACTCTTAGGGGCGCCTGGGTGGCTTAGTCAGTTAAGCATCTGACTTTGGCTCAGGTCAAGATGTCATGGTTCGTGGGTTCGAGCCCCGTGTCAGACTCTGTGCTGACAGCTCAGAGCCTGGAGCCTGTTCGGATTCTGTGTCTCCCTCTCTCTCTGCCCCTCCTCCACTCACGCGGTCTCTCTCTCAAAAATAAACATTAAAAAAATTTTTTTTGAGACTCGAGAGCCCAGGCTCCTGACCAGTGCCCTGTATGGAGTCAGATCCCTTTAACCTCAGCAGTCCAAGAAGAAAGGTAAAAAACAGGCAAGAAAGTGGGGAAGAAAAAGCTGCCCTGGGCCATGGAGGGCCCAGGAGAGAAAGGGCGGCGCCGAGAACGAAGCAGGCTTTCCACGGATTCCGCGCCCCCAGCCCGCCTGGAACCCAGGCTGAACCGGACACCAGCTGCGCACAACGGCTTGAGGTCAGCGCTCGGATCCGATCAACAGGGGGGCGCAGTTATTCGGTCACCCTGGACGTGAGGCCCAAGGCTGACGACACTTTTGCTCTGAGAGAGAAAGGTCCCAAGAAAATGATCCATCGACAGTATAAATGTCAAGCCCTAACGCAGTATTGTCGCCTCTTGCTAGCAAAGCTGATGGACGGGACAGAGTGACATTTCCCCCCATTGTCGTAAAGCGGCTTCACTCCCTGGTTCTGGGCTGGCTGAGGCCCCACAGCTTCTCACCCATGCCTGACTTCAGGAGGTGAGGGGCAGAACCGAGCCAGACACAGGAGCACAGTCTCTGAGGGAGACCGTGTTCTCGGGAAGGTGTGCGGGCATTCAATGAGCACAAGTGACTTCATTAAAGGCAAACAGCCTTCCAATTAGGTTCCCCCGGTTTCTCATGATCATCTAAAACAGGAGCCTTTTGTTTCTGGCCTTTGGCTAAAATAAACCTGCACACAAACAAAAAGAGACCATTCTCTTTCTCTCTTAATGAAAGCTCTCCTGGAAAGAAAGGAAAGAAATTAGGCATGGAGAGGTGTGTATTGCCACCTAGGCGTTTGAGTCTTTCCCCGGAAGAGAGGGGGAAGGAGGTCCTCCGTCTTTGGGCATCTCACCGCTTCCACAAATAGATGGGGAATAAAAAATTTAATAAAACTTCTCCTNTCTCTCTCTCCTAGAAATAAATAAAAATATATATTAAAAAAAAAACTTCTCCTGACAAAACAAAGTCCACTGAAATTGGGGAGGGTAACGTTAGAGTACCCTCAGGGCTCCAAGTTCACACACACACACACACACACACACACGGGAGGGGGGGGGGAACAAGAAGGCACTCACATGCATGCCTGGCATGTGGGGGCGGGGCTGTCAATCTTGTTAGGACAAATCTCTTTACAATGCAAATGTTTCAACTTCAGCGGATGGAAGCACGGAACTCCTGATCACGTGACAGATACACACACTACCCCTCAGCAGGCACCTAAACCACAGCAATGACTGCTCCATGAGCACCAGTGACACCTGCATGCACACCCGGCAGCCTTAGTAGGTGACGGGTATTATGTGCATGCATTCCACGGATATTTCTGAAAGCCTACGATGCACAACTTCATCATTCTCCTTCCACTTGGTCACTCCCCACACTGTTCCTCAGGCCAGTGCCTCCCCTCCGTCCACCCACCCGCCCCGCGGTCACTCTCAGCATCCTGAACCATTCTCCCATCCCCTCCCCCCAACAAAAACATAGCAGAACACAAGTTCACATGACTCCATGAGGCGATTAGTCTGGGATTCCTTTAACTTAAAAAAAAAAAAAATTTTTTTTTTAACAATATACAAAAACTTCCACAGCAGTATTTGCACTGCTCCTCCCAACTGTTAGGAAAACCCTGCCTGGGTTAAGGAATGGAGTTATAGGAAGTAAACTTCAATCATTTCTGTCCTGACATCCTCTCCTGCATACAGATTGAGCCAATTCCCCCTGACTCTTGAACTGTTAACTCTGAAAAAAGATCAAAGGTGGGGTATCTCCAGAGGCAAAGAAGTCTTACTCAGCTCTCAAGGTCAGAAGCCTGGGTGGGCATTCCAAAGACCTTTCAGGCAATGCCACCCGGGATTTCATCTTACCACCAACAGGCCAAACAGTCACAAATACCTTAAAGGCACGAAGACAAATAGTGCCTATCCCTTCATCAGGGATACCTCCTCATGGTACTTAAAAGGAGAAAACATTTGCACTGAATAAGTACAAAGCAGGGCGGCATTCCTAGAGAGGCACACAATCCTCAAAAAGAAACAATGGAAAAGATAAAACAGGCACCTTGAATAGCGGCTGAGGGATGAAATTTCAAAAGGCCAACAGGAAGTAAATCGCAACAAAGTCAAGCCCATCAAATCGCATGTTACATTTCATCAAAACAAACTCATTTCATTTTCTCAAAAATGGTAACAACTTAGCTCTGCCACCACCGTTACACAATATCCAACGAATCCCTGTGTTGACAACCCCTTTCTTGTTTTTGTTTTTGTTTTTACCTTTAAAAATCCTGCACCAAGAGCTCAAGTTTTCTTTTGCTTTTTCTTGTGGAAATTCAATTCCTGGCCAACTCCAGAATTCTCCTACAAATATGTCACGGTAAATGGCAAACATCAGTAGCTCAACTGAACAAACCAGAAAAGTTCAAAGGGTAAGAAGACAGTGAGCAAAATCCCAGTCTTCAAATATACTGAACGCCTTAATTCTCATGTAGAGTTTATTCGTAAAGTTTTGTTTACTTCTATTAATAGTGAATCTCTTGACCTGCATCACCTACCAAATTAAAAAAGAAAAATCCCACGAGAACATAACTTGATAGCACGGAGAAACAGAAAAGCTGGAACAGTTAAAAAGCAGACATAAAGTCTCTAGATGAATTTTTCAATGCTTATTAATTTCTGAAAGACAGAGAGACAGAGCGTGAGTGGGGAGGGGCTGGGAGAGAGGGAGACACAATCTAAGCAGGCTCCAGGCTCTGAGCTGTCAGCACAGAGACCGACGCGGGGCTCAAACCCATGAACTGCCAAACCATGAACTGGGCATAAGCCAGACGCTTAACCGACAGAGCCACCCAGGTGCACCTCTCGATCAGTTCTTTAAGTTGTCAAATATTTTCTGTCTCACTATGCTCTAACACAGAAAGAATATGAGCCCTGCTTTGAGCTGCTCATCGTCATGAGTCTGGGGAATTCAATAATGTTTACAACCAGCTCAAGTAAGACAACAGAGAACAAGAAGCTTTAGAGCAACTAGAACGCACACAGCACTACTGGGAATATGAACGAACACAACCACTCCGGCCATCTCCACTACAGCAGGTGTGCGCAGCCCAGCAACCCCGCTCCCAGACGTGCATCCAACAGAAATGTGCACGAACGTTCACCGGAACACACGCACTAACCTGCTCAGGACAGCACTGTCCATGCTGGTCCCAGAGCGGAAATAACCGAACGCACGTCTGCGGGGGGATGGATCAATAGTAGTGTGTGCACATGACACAACACAATAAAGCAACGGAAAGAACAATCCATAGCCACATAGGCAACACGGACCGATCTTACAAGCACAGCATCGAGTGAAAGAGGCCAGACACAAGAGTACACGCTCTGTGATTCCGTGTATAAAGTCCAGACACTGACTAACGTCACCTATGATATTAGAGGGATACTCCAGGGGCAGGGGTAGTGGCTTGAAAGCCGTGTGTTACAAAGATGATCAGCTTGGGTCCAGGGCTCTGTTTGGGGGGAAGGGAGATGAGCAAGTATTTGGCAGAAAAGTGGCTAGTAGCATCACACAGTACAGACAACCGCCACCCCTAAGAAGGGCTACTCTTAAGCAGTTTTTATTTTATTTTATTTAGAGAGGGAACAGGCAGGGGTTAAGCAGTTATTTTTATAGCAGAGGGCAGTTCTGTTGAGAAGGTCGAGGGGGGAGAAGAGGCAGGGAGGAAGAGAGGGAGAGAGGGAGAAGGTGGGGAGGGGGGAGAGAGGGAGAGAGACAGAGGGAGGGCGAAGTCAGCTTCATATCTACCTTTACTTCTTTCATATTTTTCCCAAGGTCAGTGGGTGAACCAGTCAGAACTGCCAACAGAAAGCTGAACACATTTAGCCAAAAATGTAATGCAGACATCAATGCATTTACATTCTTACCTACCATTCAAGCTGGAAACTATATAAAAAGGAGTTTTATCCGCAATACACAGTAAATGTGAACCTTCAACAATAGAGGTTCCTGAGTGCTTCTCAGGGGATCAGATAATTATAAAAAGGGATTAGTATGTCTTCTGAGTGTTAAACTAAGCCCCACTGCTCAATTCCATTAACTAATTAAAAAAAAAAAAAAACACTTCCAACAGAGCTACAGGGTTCCTGCCGTGATCATAAATATATAACTGTTTCCAATTAACTGATTGCTTCTGTAATGAAAAAAGCATGAAGATACTTAATTCTGATGGGTTTTTCTGGTGTGTATGTCCACACAGAAACACACAACAATGTATCTGTTTTAAGATTCTTCATCAGTGAGACTATCATTTGCTTCCATCATTCAGACATTAAACATAAAGCTCAAGGAAGAAAAAGGCAAACAGGTGTCGGAGTCTGAAAGCCAAAGGGAGAAAATAAAAACTGCTGGATTAGGTCACCTGCTATGCCCACCGGGGGACACACTCATGAGCAATTCACACGTCTGGTGCCTGGAGTGTTTTAATAAGAGCCCCACTGTTAGGCTTTCCTCCTAAACAGTCTGTTCTTTTCCATTGCTCAAACACACACACACACTCAACAAATCTCAGTGTTCCATTTCTCCACAGCCTTGTCCAGTATGGAATGATTTAAAAATCATAAAGGTAAACGGAAAAAAGAACTAAAAATGACAAGATAAAAATAAGAGGAATAATATTGGGAGGCAGAGGGGAGGGAAAGAGAAGAGAGGTAGGGGTAGTATTATTTCCCTGTTTTCCTCAGCAGGGAGTGAACGAGTAGTGCCAAATGTTTGCTGAAATCAAGTGTAGACTGTGGCAGTTTAAGAAGGCGGCTGCAAATTCGCTGACACGCTTCCCATCGAGTTGCAGTTCATGCTGCCTGCTTGAGTCTGAGCAGGCTTCATGTGATCCAAAGGATAGATTTGGTGAAAAGCAAGTCATGTAATTTCTAAGGCTAGGTCCTAAAAGGCCAGGAAGCTTCCAAATCCTCTTGAAGTATTCTAGCTCAAGTTTATTTCATTTGTCCATCTGGAGACTATTTTTGGATGAAATTAACATTTTAATCAGTTAGGCAAAGCAGACTGGTCTCTAATTTAATGTGGGTGGGCCACATCCAATCAGTTGACGGCCTGAATGGAAGACCGAGATCAGCTTCCCCAAACAGGAGACGGCATTCCCCAGTAGACTGCTTTTGGTCTTCACTGCAGCACCTGCTCTCCTGGGTCTCCAGTCTGCTGGTCCACACTGCAGGTCTTGGACTCATCAGCTTCCATAATCATGACAGCCAAACTCCTTAAAATTCATCTTTTTCTATAAACATGCACACATGCTATTTGTTCAGTTTCTCCTGGGAACCTGATGAGTACATGAGGGGAGCTGGTGGCCATGTCGCAGTCCTGCTACCTGGGCCGCCATGCTGAAGTCGCCATGCGTAGTAATACTCCGGTCAACAGTCAACACGGAGAGGAGCCTCCTAGTCATCCCCTCCGAGGCCTGGGGCACTGGGGCAAAGCCTCCTTGGACCCTGAGACCAGCTGAGTTGCCAGGCGAGTGGCACACAGAGCCCTCCATCACCACCACAAGCAGCAGCCAGGCCCTGCTGACTCTGACCCGTGGACTCCCTAACACCGTGAAAGGAATTGGCTAAACCACAATGGACACAAGAATGTACAACAGGAGTTAATAATAACAGCTGAGATGAGACTGCAGCTGGGCAGGGACGGGCACGAGGGATGGGGTTTTGTTTTCATTTTCCATGAGTCTCTGCGGTTTGCATCATTCTGTGTACAGATAGAACTCCAGAAACGTAAGCCAGCAAAAACTAGAGAAACAACAGCGAACGTGGGTAGTGGTCACGGTGTACCAGGTAGGTTTCTAAATGCTCCCCAAGGCTTGTAACTCATTTAATCCTCAAGTAACCAAATGAGGGGAGTGCTTTTAGGATCCCCTTCCTATGGACGGGAAACAAGCACAGAAAGGCTCTGTCCCTGAGCCAAGGCCACACAGCTGAGGTTTGCAGGATACTGAAATAGACAGGGCCTTGCAAAATGAAGATAGGTGGGGGTTAGAGCAAAGCGCACTCCAATGTAGGCCACAGCATGTGAAGAAGCAAGGCAGGCCAGGAGTGCTGGACTTAATAGTTAGGTCAGTCACATGCTCAGGTCACAGAGTTAGGTCACTCAGGTGAACGGCACCTTGAGATTATACTCTTTGTCCAGCGGCTTGTAACTGCTGAGCAAGCCTGGTTATCTTTCCATCCCTTCCATTGGCAGAACGAGCCATTAATATCACGTAATTCTACCCTTCTGCCCTCCTACTGCAATTCTGGATCTTTCTATCTCTCCACTTGCCATGAACTGTGTGAACGTCTAAGTCTCTGACTTTCCCTCACTAGGGCCTTGCAGAAAACAGAAATGTACTTTTTATTAAAGGTAAATGGATACTGGCTTATTCAGTCCATGGGTTCAAGTCCCGCATCGGGCTCTGTGCTGAGAGCTCGCAGCCTGGAGCCTGCTTCTATTCTGCGTCCCCCTCTCTCTGCCCCTCCCCAACTTGAGCTCTGTCTCGGTCTCTGCCTCTCTCTCAAAAATAAACAAACATTAACAAATTTCTTTAAACAGTGTTTTCTCCCAAAAAGCTCTCATTTCTTTCTGCCTTTTTATGATTTCACTTTCACTACCTTCCAGAAAAAGAATTGTAGAAGACCAGCATCATCCCCACTGTTCAGAATGGCCTATGTCCTGTTAATCTCTCTTCTTCAGATGACTTGGCGGTATTTTCTTCAGAGATCTCTGCTCCCTTGTCAATTTCTAAGGAACCNCGGGCTCTGTGCTGAGAGCTCGCAGCCTGGAGCCTGCTTCTATTCTGCGTCCCCCTCTCTCTGCCCCTCCCCAACCTGAGCTCTGTCTCGGTCTCTGCTTCTCTCTCAAAAATAAACAAACATTAACAAATTTCTTTAAACAATGTTTTCTCCCAAAAAGCTCTCATTTCTTTCTGCCTTTTTATGATTTCACTTTCACTACCTTCCAGAAAAAGAATTGTAGAAGACCAGCATCATCCCCACTGTTCAGAATGGCCTATGTCCTGTTAATCTCTCTTCTTCAGATGACTTGGCGGTATTTTCTTCAGAGATCTCTGCTCCCTTGTCAATTTCTAAGGAACCCTTAAAGCTCAGCTTGGGGCGCCTGGGTGGCTCGGTTGGTTAAGCGTCTGACTTCAGCTCAGGCCATGATCTCACTGTTTGTGAGTTTGAGCCGTCATCAGGCTCTGTGCTGTCACCTCATAGCCTGAAGGCTGCTTTGGATTCTGTGTCTCCCTCGCTCCCTCCCCCTCCCCTGCTCATGCTTTGTCTCTCTCTCTCTCTCACAAAAATAAACAAACACTAAAAAAAAAAATTTTTTTTAAAGCTCAACTCAAGTTGTACCTTTCAGGGAAGCCAATTCTAATCACCCAGACAAAAAAGATCTCTTTTGACTCAGAGCTCATAGAAGCATTTGCTATCTATTAAGTGAACTAAACACTCCTTTGTTCCCTTAGGATTCTGCCTAGCTGGTGGTCTTAATTCTTATATAGAATTTTTGGACAACCAAGCTACCTAATGGTAGGATTCCTCTTCTATCTCCTAAAACTCCTAGCTTAATACCTTTGCAAAAAGCATCATGTAAAGAAAAACTGCATGTGATTGGCTGATGAAATCACAACAAGAGCTGCATTTACACTATTTAATAAGAAGGTCAGCAGTGTCAACTTCACCATTACTTTGAGAACTGCTTAATAAATCACTTAGATACCTTTCTGCAGGTAACATATTAGATTTCCTTAATCAGTTCTGTACTAGATTCAGCTCGATTCTGCAGACAGTCATTTAACAACATGGATCCACAGCCATGAAAAGGAAAGTCCGGGGCGCCTGGGTGGCTCAGTCGGTTAAGTGTCCGACTTTGGCCCAGGTCATGATCTCAAGGTTTGTGATTTCGAGCCCCGGATCGGGCTCTGTGCTGACAGCCAGCTCAGAGACTGGAGCCTGCTTCAGATTCTGTGTCTCCCTCTCTCTCTGACCCTCCCCTGCTCATGCTGCTCTCTCTCTCTCAGAAATAAATAAAACATTAAAAAAAGAAAAGGAAAGACTCTAGTTTGTGAAATAATCCAAAAGGAAAACAAAACCTATATGCACAGAGATGATTTCTGCAGCAATATATACCGGTACAACTCCAAAAAATTAACACTCATTGCCAGTTATGGGGAGATTATTAAATGGGAAACTCTCCATGGGATGGCGGATATGTGTAGGAATCAGAAAGTCCTGGAGACTGAAGCAATACGGAGATATGCTTTAAGACAAAACACAAAAGTGAGCAGACATGGAGAAGCACTGGAAGTAAACACAACAGAATTAATCCAGCTGCTGGAACAGGGTAAATATGGGTCACCTTTAGTCCCTTTACAACTCTGTAGCTTTACTGCTTTTGCCATTTAAAACAGGACAGAATTCACACACGCTGTTGGTAGAAATACAAAGTATATAATCACTTGGGCATCTGTCTGGCAGTGTCTTCTAAACTCAACGGTTTAGAACTCAACAATTCTAAGTCTATACCCTAACCCAACGTGTACGCATGTACCAAGACATGTGCTGGAAACTTCACAGCCAGGCTACGGGCCATAGACAAAATCTGGAAACTACCAAAACGCCCATCAACCCCGGGATGGGGAGGAAATTCAGGGTATCATCACGATGGAGTACTGGACAGCAAACATGGGTGAATTACGGCTACTTGCACCATGACTAAAACTCACCAACATGATTTTGAAAGAAGCCAAATTAAAAAACAAAAACAAAAAACTAACAACATATGAGATGATACCATGCACAGAGAGCATGACAACAGATGAAACTCATCTTTCATTGGGACAGTGGTTACCTTGGGAAGAAAAAAATGACGAGAACACAGTAGGAGGCCCCACAACATGGCAACGCGCTGGATTTTGATCTCAGTGTGCGTTCTCGGTTCAGGTTCACTGTGAAAATTCACCAAACTGTACCCTCAAGATTGGTACGTATAGTACAGTTTAGCAATGACTTCGACAGACAGCATAAACCAAGCGACCCATGCAATGTGCAAGAGAGGCCTAAAATGACCAACATTGGAAACCAACTGGACTTCTTTGATTGCAGGGCAGAAGTGAAGCTGGGGAGGTTGTTGGGTAACTGAGGCAGCTTCACCTCTGCTCCCTAAAATGTGACTTTTGAAACATGCACAAATAATCCAACAAATGTTCGAGTGAGCTGTTTTTCACGGACACCGCCCCCCCCCAGGCCCTATGGGCCTCAGCTCCCAGAAGCACTGCCCCTTTTAGCTTCCCCTGCCCTCTCCCCAGTTCCTTGCTTTCTCCCCAACTACACCCCCTCCCCTGGACTAGGAAGGTAATATAAGAGCACATGAAGCTGTTTGTGAGCAAACGCTGACATGACAAAATGAACCCAAGTCTTGACTGTATTGATTCTACTGGCCATTTGCCTGTGGTTTCTTTCTTTGGGGCCAATTTAGATGATTTAAAAGAAAACTATTTTTAAAACTGCACTCCTTTTTTGTTCTAGCACCTTTCCCCCCAACACACACACACACACTGGAACTCACTNCATCCCGCCTGCCTGTGACTTTGAAGGAGGCCAGCATTGCTGACACTGTCATCCTTGGGCATTAATCCCACACAGGACAGCCCGTCCTTAATTCTTCTCCAGCAGCAGCATAAGTTACCCAAACCTAGTAACTTAACAAAGGATCCAAGTTAAGAGTCTCTCAGTTTCTAATTCAATCTCTATCTTGGGAAAACCTCACCCTAACAGNTGATCTGGAATTTGTAGGGATAACGATAGAACTTTGTGAATATACTAAAATCCATGGAACTGTAGACTTTATTTTTTATTTATTTCTGAGAGAGAGAGAGAGACAGAGAGACAACGTGAGCAGGGAAGGATCAGAGAGGGAAGGAGACACAGATCTGAAGCAGGCTCCAGGCTCTGAGCCGTCAGCACAGAGCCCGACGCGGGGCTCGAACCCACGAACCGCGAGATCATGACCTGAGCCGAAGCCGACGCTCAACCGACTGAGCCCCCCGGGCGCCCCTGGAGGTGAAGACTTTAAAAGTACATTCATGGCACGTTTATTAGCTCTCCATTTTCTTTTAGAGAACTAAAACGTGGGAGTGCCCAACTTTTTAGTAGAGAAGGTTGGACGAAAGAAGCAATTAGCAGATGAACAGCCAAGCAGCACCTAAGAATGAACCTGCTAAACCTGTGAATTCACAAAGAGGAGGCAGACAGGTTCTGATTTCCATCCCACTCAGAGACGCGGCAGGGAACGCAGGCGGGACGAGAAACCGCACAACCACACACCAGCCGGGTCCGTGCAGATACAGCTCATTCACTGATCCGACGAGACGACCATCGCAGAGAGGAGTGCCCGCGGCGAGCGCTGGGGGAGCCACAGACTGTTTCCAACGCAAAGTCCAAGCCCTCGCCCATCGCCCCAGGGCTGCTCGGCTCTCGCTAACCCGCAGGACCCACCACCCCCAGGAGCTGTCTCCTCAGNAGCCGGGATGATTCCACCCCCAGTGAAACTTGAGTCGGTTCCCACCTCTCGTCTGCGCCGGGGAGGGATCAGGGTTCACACGCTCCCTCCGCTCCACGGAGACGGCGCTCGGCGGCGGCGGGTGGTTTGTGGCCCCAGGTGGGCGTGCAGGGCTCTCATCTCCTGCAGGTGCCTGAGCCGCACGGGTCACTGGGGCGGCCAGAACCCCCGCCGCCGTGCCCACGACCGGCCCTGCGTCCTCCGTGTGTTCGCCCCGGCGCGGCTGCGGGGCAGAGCCCTGGGTGGAGACGGGACACGCGTGTCCAGGAGCGCGCGTGGGACCGGGGCTCCGGGGAAGGCGCGGCGCCTGCCGGGGGAGCGGAGAGCCCGCTAGGAAGTCGGACGGTCACCAGAGCCGACCCAGCGGGTGGGCGAGAGGAGGCTGGTGATGGAGAGAGCCGCCCTGGCTGGAGTCTTCTTTCAAATGAAAATGGTTTGAATAACAGGACAGGAGGGCCAACTTTATAAAACCCAAGTATTAGCCGCACAAAACACACACACACATTAATGCCAGCTCCCCAGTCAGTGCTTTTAAGGTGGCTGGGGCCCCTCCCAGCAGAGCGCACACCGGAGCCCTAAACTTATCACAGTATTTTTCTAAATAGGTTAAAGTGAAGTGTCATCAACCCCCAAAAGGCGAAACGCTGGCCTCTGGGGCGTAGAAGCTGTGAAATCAGTACTTCTCTATGTGTTCAGGCACAGCACCTGTTAATTCCTGAAACTGATCCCTGTTAAAAGGACAGGGACCCGCAGCTCAAAGATACATGGTCGGAGGAAATCTCATCAGCCCCCTTGCAGCTCATCAGGTGGCCTTTCCTCCTTCTGGGGCCTCAGATTCCTCATCTGTGGAATAGGGTGAGTGGATTCAGTAGATCTTCTCTACCCTCTCTCTGCCTAACATCCATAATTCTATGAAAAGCATCCCTATCACCTGGGGAGGGGGGGAGGTGGAGGCGAGACACACACACAGTGCTCTCTACACTTTGTTTTCCCTTCATTACACTTAGTCAGTAAATATCCGCTTCATACGGCCTCAAATGTAGTCAAACCGAATCAATCAAAAGTATGGCAGATTCTGAATTTTTTGGTAGATTTCTATTTGAAATTTCACTTCATTTTTAGTCATTGGCCTGTTGAGATGCAATCCAGCTACCATAAAATTTATTCTTAAAGTTTGCAAGTTGGTGATTTTGAATATATTCAAAGTTAAGCCACCACTGCCATTAACTCCAGAACACTCTGATTATTCCAATAAGAACCCCCACACTGGGCAGTCACTCCTCAGTTTCCCCAACATTGAACCCCAAGAAATCACTAATCTACTTTCTGTCTCTGTGAATTTGCCTATTCTGGATATTTCATATAAATGGAAACACAATATGTAACCTTTGTGTCTGGCTTCTTAAAGTTAACCTAATATTTGCAGAGTTCATTCATGCTACAGCTTTTATCAATACTTTATTCCTTTTGGGGGCACCTGAGTGGCTCTGTCAGTTGAGCATCTGACTTTGGCTTAGGTCATGATGTTGCAATTTGTGAGTTTGATTCCCACGTCTGGCTCGGTGCTGACAGCTCAGAGCCTGGAGCCTCCTCTGGATTCTGTATCTCCCTCTCTCTTTCTCTCTGGCCCTCCCTCACTTACTCTCTCTCTCAAAAATAAATAAACATTAAAAAAAACTTTATTCCTTTTTATAGTTGAATGATATTCCATTGTATGGATAAACCTACATCTTGTCTATCCATTTACCCTTTAATGGACATTTTAGATCATTTCCACCTTTTGGCTCTATGCTGCTCTTTGCTACTATAAACATTTTGGTACCTGTTTCTGTGTAAACACATGCTTTTGTTTCTCTTGAGTATATAAGGAGGAGGGGGAATTTCTTAGCTATTTGGTAATTCCATGATTAACTTTTCCAGGAACTAACAAACTTTTCCCAAGTGGCTGTACTATTTACATTCCCATTATGAGAGTTCTAATTTCTCCAAAGCCTTGCCCACAGTTGTTATTTTTATTTTATATATATATATGTCTATATATTCTAATGGGTGTGAATTGGTATCTCGTGGTTTTAATTTGCATTTCCCTAGTGACTAATGATGTGGAGCATCTTTTCATGTCTTTATTAGTCATCTGCATATCTGCTCTAGGGAAATGTCAACTCAGGTCCTTTGCCCATTTTTACATTGGGTTATGTATCTTTTTATGTATCTTTTAATGTTTATTTATTGTTTTGAGAGAGAAAAAAAGAGAAGGGGGGGAGGGCAGAAAAAGAGGGAGACACAGAATCCAAAGCAGGCTCCAGGCTCCAAGCTGTCAGCCTGACACAGGACTCAAACTCCTGAACCGTGAGATCATGACCTGAACTAAAGTTGAATGCTTAACCGACTAAGCTACCCAGGTGTCCTTCTTTTTATTGTTGACTTGCAAATGATCTGTACTCATATCTAATAAGTAATAGTAGACCTTTATCAGATTGATGATTGGTAAATATTCTCCCATTCTGTGAGTTGTCTTTTTCATTTTCCTGAGAGTGTCCTTTGAAGGACATACGTTTTTAATTTGATAGGCATATGTTTTTACAATATGACATGAGCTAATACTTATGTTATAAGCTAATATTTAATAGATTTTCAGATTGTAAAAGTAATGCATGCCCATTATCAGAAATAAACTTTGGGTAGGATGCCTGGGTGGCTCAGTTGGTTAAACATCAAAGTTTGGCTCAGGTCATGATCTCACAGCGCATGGGTTCCAGCCCCGCATCGGCTCTATGCTGACAGCTTGGAGCCTGGAGCCTGCATGGGAGAACTCGTTCTCTGTCTCTCTCTCTCTCAAAAATAAATAAACATTTTAAAAATTGATTAAAAAAAGGAAATAGACTTTGAGAAAATATAAAAAGGATGCACAAAAAGTAATAAAATAAATAATAAAAAAATAAAATAATTAAATAAAGTAACAATCACCTACGGCTCTATCACCTACATGTAGTCACTGTTCAGTTATGGCATATTTCCTGCACCCCCTTTTAAAACACAATTTATCTGCTATCACCCCAATGACATCATGTGGCTCTGCGCTCTCCACATGGGGTCGTGATGAGGACTTCCTGGCCACTTCCCCAGGTTTAGAACTTCTTCGTCTCCCATCAAATCCAATGCTTCTATGCCCATTCCCTCAGGGTTCAATTAAACCATCTCGTACACCGGGGAACCTGGTGGCTCAGTCAGTTAAGCATTTTTTTTTAATGTTTTTTTTTTAAATTTATTTCTAGGAGAGAGAGAGAGAGACAGCGTGAGCAGGGGAGGGCCAGAGAGAGAGGGAGACACAGACTCTGAAACAGGCTCCAGGCTCTGAGCTGGCAGTCAGCACAGAGCCCGACGCGGGGCCCGAACCCACGAACCGCGAGATCATGACCTAAGCGAAAGTCGGACACTTAACTGACTAAGCCACCCAGGCGCCCCTCGTCAGTTAAGCATTTTGACTTTGGCTCAGGTTAAGGTCTCACAGATCATGGGTTTGACCCCTGCATCAGGCTCTCTGCTGTCAGGATGGAGCCTGCTTTGGATCCTCTGTCCCCCCCTCTCTCTGGCCCTTGCTCGTTCTCTCAAAATTAAACAAACATTTAAAAAAACTATCTAGTACATTAAGAATGCACATGATCGTAAGTTATGTAAGCTTCGCAGTTCAAGGGCATCTGCCCTGGTTCTGAGATATAACCTTGTCAGACCATTTGCAGAGCAGACTTTCATGTCACGCAATTAGTCATCTGCCACATATTAGGAATTATGTGCAAGTAGCAACTACTATCTGTTTTATCTCCCTGAGCCTCAAGCTCCTTGTCTGTAAAATGAAAATAATTATCAACCTTGAGGTGCAGTAAGAATCAAATCTCACAGGGTGAGCTGGACCAGAATGGGTTTTGGGTACGCTGCAGGTAGGAATCTGGGACCCTGAACATCTGATGCGCTCAAACCCAAGAGAGGGCCCAGCAGCAAGGAGATAAATCAGGGAAGGAAGACACCCAGGCAAGAGGTCACCAAAGTCATACTAGTCCTTTGGGACACATAATTGGGACAGGCCCTGGGAGTAATTTCCTTTCTCACATTCTTCATTTTTTTTTTTTTT
>NW_027529428.1:12358490-12412107 GCF_008692635.1 Crocuta crocuta | reverse complement strand
AAAGAGATGTAGGAGTGGCTCAGTCGGTTGAGTGTGATTTCAGCTCGGGTCATGATCTCACAGTTCATGGGTTCAAGCCCCGTGTTGGGCTCTGTGCTGACACCTCAAAGCCTGGAGCCTTCCTCAGATTCTGTGTCTCCCTCTTTCTTTGCCCCTCCTCCACTCATGCTTTCTCTGTGTTTCTCAAAAATGAATGATCATTACAGTTTTTTAAATAAAAATTTAGAGTTTTGGCTATTCTCAAATATTTTATAGATGTGAGGGGAAGGGTTTTGTCCGTTTTCGTGCCAGAGTATTAAAAAGAAGTCATGGTGGTAAGAATGTGTACACGTGTGTGTCCGTGTGTGTGCGATAGAGTGTGTGTGCAGTATGAACCTGGACACAAGTGAGACTCCCTTAAATAAAAAGTAAACCGAGGCATAGGGTGGGGGACTGTGGAGTTGAGACAGCTGGGTTCACCCATGTAGATCTTTTTCCAAGGCCAACCTTAGAGGTTCTAGATCTTACTAAGGGGAGCTACGTGTTCCTCACCCCTGCTCAGGTCTTACTGCTGCTGAGGCATCTTCTTTCTGAAGAACATTTATTAATATTACAAAACCCTGGTCTGTGACTCACAGTCTGGAACACTTACCTACTGCCAGTGGTGCTGTGGTTCCCTCTTCCAAAACAGCACTTCACCCTCTCTGGTTGGAGAAAGCTAAAATAGAGCAGCAGAGGGAATGGTCCATATTGCTGGCTCCGCTTCTTTTCAAATCCCAAGCTCACAACTCAGACTTCACTATTTGCCTTGTCCCCTTACTTATAACCATTACAAAGCTTAGAAATTAATGTAAAATGATCGAGTTGCTGACTGTGTCAGAAAACATATACTTATTTACCCAAATCTAGAAAGAAAAGAGGACCTAATTTATTTCAACCTCTAACAGGATAGTCCTGGACTCCTGCTTCCTGGAAGTGAGCGACTCCAAGGTAAAGGACACATTGATTCATTTGCCTTAGTTATTTTGCAAAGTAACTTAGGGTTTAGTCTGCATTAGGCTGAAACACTATTTGAATAAGTTTTATATATTGTTGAAGGATATAACCCCAGTTCAGGAAATTTGAGCTAAGAATAATCTTTATTCATGATTATAATCATCATCATACCATTGTTGCTAATATGAAATATTTATAGAGTGCTCAAAAGGTACATGAAATTCTCATAGGTTTCTAAGCGCAAGGATTATACATACAAGCCTGTCCCTGAAAACCCATTATATTTAGGACATTTACTTATTTAACAAATATTTATCGGGGACCTACTGTGCTCAAAGCACCGGGTTAAGCTTTATAAAGACACAGAGACGAAGAAGCCCCAGAAACTACCTGTGGTTTAGAGGTGTTAACACATGTATAAAATTCACTGTCACATGAAAGGCTCTGGCTTGGAAGAAGCATAAAATATCATTATAATTAAAACAATAGAATGTTAATAATTGATCACGCTTCCTGAGAACCTCATTGTCCTCTGAGGTTGGCATGATCGTTCATGTCGCAGAAATGAAGATGGAGCTTCAGGGAGGTTCAAGTAGGCACCAGAAGCCGCAGCGCTTAGTGGCGGAGGTAGGCTTTGAACCCAGGCTGCAGCGTTGCCGAGCCAGAACTCAGCACCCATCCCTTTCAGCCAGCACAGTGGGTGCATTGTGTTGGAGTTTTTTGTTTTGTTTTTGTTTTAATCATATTGGTGATAATGTTGCACTGAGTCATGGTCACTGGAGCATTTTCTCCCTTGGCGAGGAAACCCTGACCTGGTGACCTTTCGACCGTGACCTCATCACACATTCTCCAACCCGGGAGTTTTTGAAACAACCCAGCAGTCTTTTGAGCCTCGGTGCCTTTTCCTCAAACAGACCTTCAATGCAGGAGAAACATGAAGGTTCTCTGAACACAGCTGAAGAGGGAGGGCATCTTTTGTGGGCTGCAGGGGCGCTGAGGGGAGGGGAGGTGGCTGCCCCACATTCAGTTGAGGATTAACACAGCCGAAACCGAATAAGGAACATGGATGTCAGTCCAGCCTCAGTCTTGTCACTAAGGCAGTGTTCGATTTCCCCCCCCTGGCAGGGCTGGATCTAGCTCAACAGGTGGATGGGCGTGGCCTGACGAGGTGTCAGAGGTGATGTTTAGGGTTCCTTGATCATTAAGAGCAGCTCCCTTCGGTCAGGCATTACCTTGCCAAGGTGAAAGATGGCGTGCTCTCCCGGTGATCCTCCGAACCTGGTCAGCAGGGTTGGGAAAGGCAAACGTTGAGCACCAGACCCGACCAAGTTGGAAAAATGGTGGCTCCTGCTGGAAGGGATCTGGTTACGTAAGAGCCTTTTAATGAATGCCGGATTCAAAAGAGACCTGGTGTGTGTAACGTGGTGCTGCGTTTCAACAAAGAAGGGCTTAGTCAACTTTTTTCTTCCAGCCACAATGGTAGAGGCTGACAAAGCCCAGCCAAAGGAGGGGAGGAGAATGCTGTGGGGGGAGGGGAGGCTGTCACCGGGAGTCAGGGGACAATGGCTTTAGTTCAGGGATACCCTTCCTGAAATCCTGCTTTGAGACTTGAAGCCAAGACAAGGATTTTTGTCCTAAGGTTTGCTTGTCTACCGTCATTCCTGTTTTTCTCCAGGAAATACAGAGAATTCTAGAAAGCTACTACTCTTATCTTAACAAAGAGGCTAATCCAATTCCTTTGTACCTACTGTCTTAGGTCAGCCGAAAGGGCAGTTCACTTACCTAATCGTTGCAAGTGTTCGCTGTCTGTGGGAGTCTGTGCGCCTATGGAGACTTGCCCGTCCGTGTGGTCAGTCCTCCAGGCTTTCACGTACCTAAACGCAGGGACCTAGTCTATCGAACTCTCAGGACATTGCCCAGCTCATGGGCACAATTTTTTCATAATATATATAATTTATTGTCAAGTTGGCTAACATACAGTGTACACAGTGTGCTCTTGGCTTTGGGGATAGATTTCCGTGATTCATCGCTTACATACAACACCCAGTGCTCATCCCAACTAGTGCCCTCCTCAATGTCATGAGCACTATTGTGCCTGTTATTTTGTGCCAGTTATTTTGAAAACTGAAAGTAACTCAAATGTCTTATAATAGGGATTATTCTATAACTGAGATGATGTGACATAGCAGTAGTGAAGAATGCCAGAGAGCCAGTAAAAATGTTAAGAATGTTGCAGTCTGGTGCTCAGTTGATTAAGCATCCGACTTCAGTTTAGGTCATGATCTCACAGTTTGGGAGATCGAGCCCCACATCGGGCAACTGAGAGCCTGGAGCCTCCTTGTGATTCTGTGTCTCCCTCTCTCTCTCTCTCTCTCTCTCTCAAAAATGAATAAAACATTTTAAAAATTTTTAAAAAAGAATGTTGCAGTCTGTTGGGACATATGACATGATTCTAAGGGGGAACATCAAAATACCAAGTAGTTTATATACATTGATATATACTGGTAAAAACTACATAAAAAAATAAATGCTTGTAGACTATCAAGGATCAGCATTTAGAGGTCAAACATGATTGGGGCGCCTGGGTGGCTCAGTTGGTTAAGAGTCCAACTCTTGATTTCCGCTCAGGTCATGATCTCACAGTTTGTGAGTTCAAGCCCCATATCAGTCAACATACTGACAGCACAGAGCCTGCTTGGGCTTCTCTCTCTCCTCTCTCTGCCCTTCTCCTGCTCATGCGCACACACACTCTCTCTTTCCAAATAAATAAATAAACATTAGAAAAAATAAAGATCAAACATGATAGAAACAGGTTCAGGTTCAGAAATCCTTTTATAATCAAAAGTTAATTTAAAATATATAGAGAGAAGCTGTTGTCTTAGTTATGTATTGCTGCATAAATAAATCATCCCCAAACTTAGAAGCTTGAAACCACAAACATTTATCGTCTCACCCAGTTTCTGTGGCTCAGCTATCTGGGAGCTGCTTAGCTGGATGGTTTTAGATCTCATGAAGCTATAGTCAAAATGTCAGTGAGGACAGCTGTCAACTGAAGGCTTGATCACAGCCGGTGGGTCCACTTCCAAGAAGGCTCTGACTCACATGGCCACTGTCAAAAGGATTCAGTCTCCTTGTCCTGTAGACACCTGCCTAGGGGGCACCTCTCCATAGGGGGCACCCCTCCGTAGGGGGCGGCTCTCCATAGTGCTGCTCCTGACATGACAGCTGGCTTCCCAAGAGCAACTGATGACGGAGCGAGAGAGAAAGATCAAGATCATAGCTGCAATGCCTTTTAGAATCTAATCTTTAAAGTGATGTATCATCACTTCCTCATGTCCTATGGTCACACAGACCAACTACGACACAGTGTAAGTGGGGACCACACACAGGTTCGAATACTGAGACAGGATCGTGGGGGATAATCTGAGAATTTAGCTACCCAACTATTAGTAACAAGAAGACATTTTTGCTCAAAAGCATGTTTTGGCTTTTGAATATACATTTCAAGTATACCTTGAAATAGATTTTTCAAAAACCTAAGTCCCCTGATTATACTTCTCAAGAAATAGTGGGGCGCCTAGGTGGCTTAGTCGGTTAAGCGTCCGACTTTCGCTTAGATCATGATCTCGCGGTTCGTGGGTTCAAGCCCCACATCGGGCTCTGTGCTGACTGCCAGCTCAGAGCCTGGAGCCTGTTTCAGAGTCTGTGATTCCTTCTCTCTCTGACCCTCCCCTGCTCACGCTGTCTCTCTCTCTTTAAGAAAAAAAAAAAAACCCAAAAAAGAAATAGTAACAGTATTCACTTAGTATTTTCTATGTGCCGCGAGCACTGTATGAAGATTTTACAGGGACCTCCTCCAACAACCCTCACAGCTTAGAGGGAGGCACTTTTAGTGGCCTCATTTCACTCACTTCAGAGATGGCACTTGAAGCGCAGAGAGGTTAAATAACTGCCCAAGGGCGCACATCTAGCAAAGACAGAAATCAACACACGAGCCCAGATCTATCAGCCAAGCACACACATCTTCACTAAGCTCTACTCATCCCCCCAGTCACGGTTTTGTGAGATCAATCCCTATCCTAACCCAGCCTTGTGAGTTAAGAGCCATCATTCCAGGAGGGTGGGGAGTTTGGGATGACCCCGCAGGCACACAGCGAATAAATTCAGACTCTAATTCACACTTAATGTTTATTTATTTTTGAGAGAGAGAGAGAGAGAGAACGAGCGCACAAGCAGGGGGTTGGGTGAGGGAGGAAGACAGAGAGAGACACACACAGAATCTGAAGTAGGCTCTAGGCTCCAGGCTGTCAGCACAGAGTCTGACGTGGGGCTCGAACCCACCAACCATGAGAGCCCACCAACCTGAGCCGAAGTCTGACTTTCAACCGACTGAGCCCCCTAGGCACCCCGAGAATTGTTTCTTCTTAATGAACATTTTACACATGCTGCCACATGTGTTTATTTTTCAACCAGAGGAGATGTGTCAGAAACTTCTAGAAACAACAAGCACTCAGGAAACAGAAGAGGCTTTTTAACTTAGAAGAGAGATAAACCTGGTCAGGATGGAAGAATTTTCACTGCCCAAGTAGTGGCCCATCCCTCTGTATAGAGATCCTATGAAACCTGAACAAGGGACGCCTGGCTGGCTGAGTCAGAGGAGCACGTGACTGGATCTTGGAGTCGTGAGTTTGAGCCCCACCTTGAGTACAGAGATTACTTAAAAGTAAAATCTTAAAAAAGAAAGAAACCAGAACAAATATTTACTTGTGACACTAGAAAAAGTCAGTGGAGCATATGACATTTCATAATGAATGGAATGAAAGAACTTCCTTCCTTCCTTTGTTTATTCTGGACAATCTATTAGGTTTAAGTATGTTTTGTTGCCCCAGACACAGAGGTATTGTTTGACAGAAGGTCAGCATTCAGAGTTACTATTCTCAGGTCTACCTAGAACCATGAACTGCAATCCCGGTCACTTCAGAATGCCAAAGTACTCGTTGACAATGGATGCAGTGAAGGTCCGTGGATGCTGAGTTTTTTCTTCCAACTCACTAAACGTATCAACTGCAGAAATAGAGATACCAGCACACCTATATTACATCTTGATACCTTCAGCAACCCCACAGCATACACACGGTAGTTACAAAGCCCAGTGAGGTTCAGCCATCTGTTACGATTACACAATCAAGGCAGAGACTCAGACCAAGATTATCTGTCTGATTCCAAAATCTGGGCCAGTTTCAAGGTGCCACCTTCTGGCCTTGACCATTAGTCTAAGCACTAGCCTTACCTCGTGATCTTTATACAGGGTATGGCAACCAAATACTGCACGGTATATCTTTACACTCAAAAAAGCTTCATTGTTGATCTGAAATTCAGATTTAACTGGATGTCTTGTGTTTTTATTTGCTAAACCTGGCAACTCTATAGGGAAGGAACCTTGGTGATTGTGAACTTTAGTCGTTCTTGGCCAGGAGTCCTCAGCAAAATGATCCGGAGGGCCTTTCAAAATACACATACAGGTTCTACACCACACTCTATGAGGATTCTTCAGAAAGTCTTATTTATTTTTTTTAAAAAAATGTTGAGTCCTGGAACGCCTGGGTGGCTCAGTCAATTGAGCGTCCAACTTCGACACAGGTCATGATCATGCAATTTGTGAGTTCGAGCCCCGCGTCAGGGTCTGTGCTGACAGCTCAGAGCCTGGAGCCTGCTTCAGATTCTGAGTCTTCCTCTTTCTCTGCCCCTCCCCCACTCCTGCTCTGTCTCTGTCTCTCAAAAATAGGTAAGTGTTAAAAATTTTTCTTAAAATATTGAGTGGCTACCCCATGTACCTTTCTATGCCTTGGAAGCACAGCAAGAAACAAAACAAATAGTCTACAGTTGTGGATCTTCCAAGGTGCCTTTAAACTCATCCCAGTTATGAAATGATGAGGTCAAGCCCCCTTGTTTTACAGACTGAGAAACCAGAAGCCCAGAAGGGTGTCAACATAGCTCAAGATTGCAGACAGAGGAGGGACTAGGGATCCAGGCTACTAACTCCTAGTCCAGTATTTTTTTATTAGTTAATTTATTTTTAAATGTTTATTTATTTTTGAGAGAGAGAGAGGGAGGAAGAGGAGAGGGCAGAGACAGAGAGTTCCAACCAGGCTCTGCACTGTCACTGCAGAGTCGGAGCCCAACACAGGGCTCGAACCCATGAACCGTGAGACCGTGACCTGAGTTGAAACCAAGAGTCTGATGCTTAACCAACTGTGCCACCCAGGTGCTCCCTGAGTCCGGCATTTTTAAAAAAATATTTCTCTGCTGACATTATGCCCTCGATTTCCCAGAACGCTCCCTTTTTAGTATTCATTCCATCGTCCCTAACCTAACAACCTTTCATTTGCAAAATATAGTCCCAGAAGCTATGTCGTTTTTAAAATCACACACTTAATACAACTTGAGGATCTCCCTTGTAACCGTAATACCATGATTATAGATGTTAACACACGCACAGAGAAATAGAGACTCCTGACCCCAGAAGAAAGTGGCAGTCATTGCTGGTGCTTGGCTCTTTAAAGAGTATGTGTGCAGCATTTATCATGTGCATCAACCCATGATTCTTCCAACCATCCTGTGAATGAGGCAGGAGAGATGTTATTGTAACTGCCGTCTACAGTTGACGTAACGGAGATGAGCTCACAAATCCAAGTTCAAACAGCTCGTAAGTGGCAGAAACAGGGCTGAGGGCCAGGTTTTACCTCTTCAAGTTGGGATAAGATCATCTGAAGGTGAATGAAAATTTTCACTTGCTTCTTTTCTTCCTCTTCCAGAAGGGGCGGCCAGCCCAGGTGGAGAAATCTGCAGTTACCTGTGAGGCATGATCCGGCTCCGAAGCCGCTCCCTTCCCAGCTGCTGTGTTCTCCTCTCCCCTCAGGCTTCAAGGTCCCACCACGCTGGACGAAGAGAGGGCAGACCAAACGCAGAGAAACCTCAACGCAAATGCACACAAGTTAGCCAGGAACCAGGTGCTGGGGTGGCCCATGTTTCGAGAGATTCATGGGGCAGATTAACCAGTTAACAAGAAAACCACAGCACCCTGGGGCCCCTGGGTGGCTCAGTGGGTTAAGTATCTAACTTCCACTCAAGTCATGATCTCAAGGTTTGTGGGTTTGAGCCCCGCATAGGGCTCGCTGCTGTCAGCAAGGAGCTCCTTGGGAGTCTGTCTCTCTCTCTCTCTGCCCTTCCCCTGATCATGTCCTCTCTTTCTCTCTCTCAAATATAAACATTTTTTTTAAAAAATCCAAAGCACAAGGACCTTAATGCAGGGTAAGTTCCTCCCTCTGCCAGTTGAAAGTTGGGTTAATGGATTTTGCTCCCTGAGGCCCAAGGACCAAAGTTGACCTGGGACCAGTCCAGGCTTCCAGCGTCTCTGAACTCAAACTTGGGCCCATCATGGGCCAAAACACTGTCATATGCCTGTCTCGTGAAGCCTAGCTTTTCTTGAATTCTCCATGGCCAATGCCAAGTGGGATGAACCACGTGCTTAGGCTCGGAGACACTGACAGTAACCACCCCAGAATCCAGAAAGGCCTTCTTTCCAGGCTCACGCACATCGTTCTCTTCTACTTTATCAGCTGAGCTTAGGGGCTACAGAGCGCTCACTGGGACCTGTCACAGGCCAGAGATGTGAGAAGAGTCCTTTGTCACCAACCTGTGCCCCACTCTGCAAGCCATCAATCCCGTCCTCCCTGAGAACGGACCAGAAACAAATCCTCCACCTGTATTTTTTGGTCATTTGCTCCCTCTATCTCACCTGTCACGATCTCTTTCAAACTTGATTCTCAGTGCTTGTGACCATGGGTCCAAAGCAGGGATGAGGTAATAGATTGGAATGAACAGTGAGGCGTCAGGTGAACTGGTTTTCCAGGCCACAGGAGAGGTGGAGTCTGAGGCTCTTCTTACCGTGCATGGAAGGAAGGCGAATCAAACAAAAGCGGCCGGCTCTGCACTGCTGGCGGGGGCTCGGGGCTGGGCGCTCTACATCCTCAAAGGGGGGATAATCTTGCCCACGTTTTCTACACAAGGAAACTGGCTCAGAGAAGTGAAGCAAGGCAGCCCAGCTAGTCTGAGGCAGAAGTGGGGTTGGAGCCGGTGCCTTCTATCTGCAAGATGGGAATTTTTTTTAAACTTTTTTTAACGTTTATTTATTTTTGAGAGACAGTGAGACAAAGCGTGAGCAGGGGAGGGGCAGAGAGAGGGAGACACAGAATCTGAAGCAGGCTCCATGCCTGACGTGGGGCTCAAACTCACAAACCGCAAGATCATGACCTGAGCCAAAGTCGGCTGCCTAACCGACTGAGCCACCCAGGTGCCCCTGCAAGATGGGGATTTTTAACCACCAGCTGCCTCTCTGCTTCTAACCAGTCTGGGGTGTGGCCTGCAGGCCCCTTGACTCACCTGTGTCCCTCAAACCCCTGACTCCTGATGGGAGGGCAGTGGCTTCTCCGCTCATCTGGGCAGAAGCAGTGGGAACGGGGGACCTATCTGTGCAAAGCTGAAGTGCATCCCCGGGCTGGGCGTGCAAAGAGACACTCACCTGCTCCACATGCGCCCAAATACATCCCTTTGGCCAGTGCCATATTATCAGGAGTAGCTGTTGTTTTTAATGCACTTGGCCCTTCATGGCGCGTCTCTTTCCAATTCACTCCTGATCTCAGCACCCTTAGAGAATTGCCCCAGTGACTTCACGCTGCATGTTAGCTGTCTCACTCTGAAAGGCATGCGCCTTTACCTCTCTGAAGGAGCTCACAAGATGCCAAGAATGCCCGCGCAGGCCCCTCTCCCCTGGGGTGTCAGGAGGGCTGAGTGAAAAGCAGGAAGAAGGGGCACCTGGGTGGCTGAGTCGGTTAAGCGTCCGACTTTGGCTCAGGTCATGATCTCACAGTTTGTGGGTTCGAGCCCCACATCGGGCTCTGTGTTGACAGCTAGCTCAGAGACTGGAGCCTGCTTCAGATTCTGTGTCGCCCTCTCTCTGCCCCTCCCCTGCTTGTGCTGTCTCTGTCTCTCAAAAATAAATAAAATGTTAAAAAAAAAAAAGCTTGCACTGTCTCGTGCAAACAATGATGTATTTGCACAAGAAACCACAAACCTCAGTCTCAGGGATTAGGGAGACTTTCAGGGGTAGGACCCAGGACCTAACCATCATGGCAAAGCATTTCTTCCATCTGACCTAATCCTCAGATCGGCCCCATAAAGTACGCACTTCTGTCATTCCCATTTTGCAAGCCAGGAAACTAAGGCTCCTACGGGTACCATAACTGGCCCACGGTTACAGGAAACAGTCCCAAGCCACTATTCACAGTGTGGCTTTCCCAAGCCTTCCTGCACGTGAGGGTCATCTGAGGGGAGTTCTTCCAGGACACCCCTGTCTGATTCAAACCCAAACCAATTAAAACTGGAATCTCTAGGGGCTGGGGCAGGTGGTTGTTTTCTAAATGCCCCAGGTGATCTAAGGGGGCGAGAATTTTACACCTTAGGAAAGCAGGTGATAGAAATTCACACATCAAATGGGTGCTTTGTTCAGGGAGGGTGGGGTGCTGACACCTGAGGCTGGCTCAGCAGACGCCCCTGGGCAGTGGAATGTGTGTTTACACCCCCTCCCCCCCCAGGAATGGTAAAATGGCATGAAGTAGTGCTGTGTGATGGTGAATGGCTCCAGATGGCTTCTGTCTCCAGAAACCTTGCATTGGAGTCTGCGCCTCATTGATGGCATGACTGTGGGCCTGAGTTTACCCATCACTGCAGGAGGCGATGATGGACCCCATCTTAGAGGCTGCGAGGAGGCAAGTGAGGGATGCGTGTGCTGAGCTCAGCACAGATTTTTACGCTTTGTGGGCAATTAGTCACTGTTAGTAACCGACGGCAATTAGGGCACCACCGAGCACAGGCTACTGCTACCATGGCGTTTCAAAAATCAATTCAAACTCTGAAAAGGCTTTCTGCCTCCTCACGTCTGATCATCAAGTGTTTTAGAATTACCCTCTCAACTTGAAAATCAAATTCATTTGCCTTGGAGGTTTAGCATAAGGCAGCACTGGTCTAGCCATGGGGTGGGGCCGGGGTGGGCAGCAAGCAGGGAGTGGGGGGAGGGCGATCAGGCTCCAGCTGCAGACAGTGGGGCCCAGCAAGGGGAACGGGCCCCAGGGAAAGCCTTCGGTCCCCAGCGAGGGAGAAGTTGGAGACTGGGGAGGAGGAGGACTCAGGCTCAAAGCAGAAGGGTGACAGGAAGCCAGTTTCAGGGTCTGGCGGAAGAGTCTGGAGGTCTCTCACCAGGATCCAAGGCCCTCGCTCGACCCACCCCCCACCTTTTGGTCATTTTTTCGGTACCATTCTCAACACCTGACAACTCTGCTCTCCGTTGATCTCAACGATGCTGATTCTTTGAGACCCACATCAACCTTGCCCATTCCGTGGCTCTTTGTGGACAGACTGATCTACATCAAAGTTAGCACATTCTGTGGCTCTTTGTGGACGGATCTAAGTCAAAGTCAGCACGGCTTCCTCTGAGTGGCTACAGGCCTTTGTGTCGCCTGCCACGGTCATTGCCTTTCCATGAGCATGCCTACTTTAAAGATATTTTCGAGTTCTTAGAGGAAAGAGACCACGTTCTGTACTTGAAGGCAGCCTGCCTTCTCCCATAGTGAAAGTTAACACAGGTGTTTGACTCTTAACAGATAAAATGCATTATTTCCACACACAGTGTCACAGAAGCAAGAAGCCAAAGAAAGCGTAAGGGTGTTTTAGTTCAGGAGTGGCAGACTGTCTTCTTGATCCACCTCTAAATCCTGGGAGATTTTATGCAGCCAAGCCAATGTCTTTCTTTTTCTTTCTTTTTTTAAATAATGTTGAGTCTGAATGCCTTTAGGTAGGGTACCTTCCAGTCATCCACTGTTCAATCCATTCCTGATGCCTTAACGTTTCAAACAATTTAACCACCCGACCCCTCAAAGGCATTTGCGTCTGCGGGCTCTACCTGGAGCCCCGTTCCCCAAATTCTTGGGTCATCCCCCCACAAGACCTCTGACAGATGGCTCTCCCGTTTCTGCCTCTAGAAGCAGGGAGCTTCTGGGGAAGTGTATGCTTTTCACGCATCATATTTATAGCATAGATTCCCCAGCTGAAATTAATGTGCTGCGTTTTAACTCCTGCCCTTTAAATCCTTTTGGTAACTCCCTGCTTCCTGCGGAACGCTCTTTCTGTTCCCGAGCTTTCTTTCACAAGACTGAGGTAGCTTTCGGATACATTTTCCAACCTGCTCTTTAGGAAGAAACAGGAAACTTAGAACCACATTTGACTTAGCTCTGCAACGACAGTCCCCTGAAAATGACCTTGGCCAACGCTCTTCACTCTTGTAGAATATTGGCCGCATGCATCCATCCAATCTTTAGTACCCAAGAGTGAACTTCCTCAGGCATCGAGGAATACTTTTATGTCTGTCTAGCTCATCCTCCTGTGGATGAGCTGAGCGTCTAGAATGCACAGCACCCCCAGAAGGCCATGAGTTGAGGACGGGCTATAGCTAAGGAGCTCTGATCTCACATCGCCCCACAAGGTCTAGACGTTTTTGCAGCTTTGTGCTGTACAGAAGTTAGCTCGTGCCTGAATGCCCAGGAATGCAACACCAGCAATTATTTACCAGATGGAATGTGTTTTTTTGTGTGTTTCACTCTGTCTTAAGGGAACTCTGTCAAAGGTTTTGGTCCTGTTTTGACGGAATGGATCGCAGACCTGTTATAACCTGATGAGCAGGGTGGGGGGTGGGGGATGTTCCGTATTTTTCTGTTTCCAGGAACAATAAGTTCCATGTGAAGGGCCATCTGGAGGGCTGAGTGTATAATAAATCATTGCTAACACCCATTGCACTTACTGGAAGCCCAGTTATTTTCTTGCAAGTAGAGACAGGCGGATTCGGTGTTGGCTTCTGAAAACAACGTTGTCTTGAACTTCCCTGAGGGAGGGCCAAAGGTCAGGAAGACCCCAGGCTGTTAGTCTGAGAAGCAAGGTGCTGCTACAGCAGGGAATAGGAGACCATTTGGGTTTTTCGCTTCTCCCTCAAACAAAATCTAATATGTTTTTGTCCTGCGTAGCTTCCTTGTATACTTCTAGAAAGCACTGTCCTTTGCAATTTGTATCGATCCATTGATCTTAATCAAGGTGAAGGTTTTCGAGTCAGTGTCACTTAGCAGCTGAACCACCTTAAGTGAGCCTTCTAACTCCGTTAGCCTTTCGTTGCCCATTTGGGAAATGTGGCGAATGGCAGTGTACCTACTTCAGTTAAGCTCTGAGCACAAAGGTGATTTAATAAACATGAATTCTTTTCTCTTGCAAGTAAAATATTCCAAAGGAGAGGAAGTCTTCATGCACAGAGATTCAAGTGGCAAAATAATTATAGTCTATATGTTAAACTATTTAAATCAATTATGTGTTGTAGATATTACCCTTCTTTTTCTTTTAAGTTTATTTATTTTGAGAGAGAGAGAGAGCGCACACACATGAGTGGGGGAGGGGGAGGGGGGGCAGAGAGAATCCCAAGCAGGCTCTGCCCTGTCAACATGAAGCCTGATGGGCTCACACTCACAAACTGTGAGATCATGACCTAAGCTAAAGTCAAGAGTCAGGCGCTTAACCGACTGAGCCACCCAGGAGCCCTTATATTACCTTTCTTTTATTAACAGATTCCATTGTCCATCTTTTCCCATGAAAGAAGTAGAAAATCACCTCATAAAGGGCCACTGTGACGCTTCCGTTTCGTCACAGTGATTGGCCCAGGATGGACACCTGATCTCATCCAAATCGGAGGCTTTCCCTTAGATTTTTCTGTTGAATAGATTTTTGTCTTCCCTTTTTGGTGGAGAGGTGTATGACTGACCCCCACATTTGCAGGTGGCATGGCCCCCCATCATGTGGAGTCCGGAAGGAGAATTAGTGGTGAACTCTTAGGTCCCTAAGGCTGCCTGGGTTTGCAGTTCACTGAGCAATCCCGGTACTACCCCACTAGATTCCTCTTTTCCTTAAGCTAGTTGGAGTCAGCTTCATGTTATCTGCAGGAATTGAGTAACGGCTTATGCATTCATTAACACTGATAATTAGGAAGACCACATAGCAGCATGAGTGGGGGAGGGGTGGAAAGAGAGGAAGAGAGAGAATCCCAGACAGGCCTCCGGCTCAGCATAGAGCCCAGAGCAGGACTTGGATCTCAAGAACCGTGAGATCATCACCTGAGCAGAAATCAAGAATCTGACACTCAACCTACTGAGCCACCCAGACGCCCCTGGCCCTTTCCTCTTTTTTCACTTTGCATTCTTGCTCTAAAAATCTCTGTCCTCCCCGAGGCACAGAGAAACCTCAAACTGCTCAAGGAAAATATCATTCACAGAATATAAAAAAGAATAATATATTTAAAATATACCAACTTTATCACATCTTTCAGACTCCGCTTATGTTTTTGTATTTTCTCACCTGCCATCCAAACTCCCTGACAACCCCTGGCCAAATTGCAAAATGGAGTCATGATAATAATTATTGTTTACTGACTACTTGAGGTCACATAAATGTACTTTTAAGCTTTATGATAACCCTGCAGATGTTGCCATCCACACTGAACAGCGGACAAAAGGTGCTCAGAGAAGATGACTTATGCAACATAACACAGCTAATTTGGGGGAAAAAAATTTAGAAAACACATTTGTATCTTTTTTTTTTGCTTTTGCTCATTTTGGCTCAGTCAGACATGTATTCCAATGCTGCAAATGTAAACATTTTAAGACAAAAAAAGAAAAAAAATCAAGTAAGTTGGTGCTTCACACACTGCTTAGAGAACAGTAAGGTCTCAAAAAAAGGCGAGGGTTATTATTTATTAATAGTATTTCTAGGGCCACCTGGGTGGCTCAGTCAGTTAAGCATCTGACTTCAGCTCAGGACACAATCTCATGGTTCATGAGTCTGTGCTCCCTGTCAGGCTCTGTGATGACAGCTCAGAGCCTGGAGCCTGCTTCAGATCCTGTGTCTCCCTCTCTCTCTTCCCCTCCCCCTCTCACACTCTGTCTCTCTCTCAAAAGTAAAGTAAATAAACATTAAAAAAATAGTATTTCTATTGGTATCCCGGGACATGACCATAGATGAGATTTCTTCATGGCCAAGATCTTGGTACGATTTGATAGTGCTGAGCAAGGAAGGAGGTGAGATGCTTTGGGAAGTTAGGACCTCCTGGTTGGGGTGGAAACGTGGGGTTGGCCTTTCCTGTTTCTTTTGGGTGGGAATCCAGGAGGCCTCGGTTCTTGCCCGGGCATAGCCAACACTCTGGGGAAGCCATTAAACCTCCCCTCCATAGGTTATAGTTTCCTTGCCCGTAAGTGAGGGGTTTGGACATCATCAGATGATTGCTGAGGTGATTGCCTGACGTTAGGAATCCTGGGAAAATGGTAATCTCAGAGGTAGGAAAGTCTAAATAGCCCCAGGGAACTGCACGGTCACCCTGCCACCAATGCCTCTCTGTCCTGGGTCCTCCGTGGTCCTCCTCAGCGCTCAACCCCAATTCAGGAGAAGAAGGTGAAGGAATGCTGGCACAGAGAGAGAGAGAAAGGGGGATGGTAGCAGATGAGGGGAGCGAAGACGGAAAAGACACACTTTTCAGAGAAAGGACACGGGGAAAAGACAGTGGAGTCAAAGAACAAATGTTTGTCTTCTTTTGCTCATCAGAGAAAACAACGGCTGACTTTTTTTTAATGTTTTTTTATTCATTTCTAGGAGAGAGACAGCGTGAGCAGGGGAGGGTCAGAGAGAGAGGGAGTCACAGACTCTGAAACAGGCTCCAGGCTCTGAGCCGGCAGTCAGCACAGAGCCCGACGCGGGGCTCGAACCCACGAACCGCGAGATCATGACCTAAGCGAAAGTCGGACGCTTAACCAACTAAGCCACCCAGGCGCCCCAACAGCTGACATTTTTGAAGCCCTCGTTGGAGGCCTGGGGCCTTGCTGAACGTGCTATATCTCATTTAGTCCTTACTCACTTCATTTTATAGATAAGTAAGAAACCGAGGCTTATAAAGTTCGTCAACAAGCCCAATATCACCATCTCAGACTGTCCGGGCTGCTATACCCAAGTGCCACAGACTGCGTGGCTTATAAACAACAGAAACTTATTTCTCACAGTTTGGAAGCTGGAAGTCTGAGCCCAAGGTACCAGTGAATTCAGGGTGGGGTGAGGTCTCTTTTCTGGCTTGCAGATGGCCTACTTCTTGCTGTCTCCTCACATGGCGGAAAGAGAGGGAGAGAGCTTTCATAAGGACACTAATCTCATTCATGAGGGCTCCATCCTCATGACCTAATTGCTTCTCCAAGGCCCCACCTCCAATACCATCACATTGGGGGTTAGGATTCAACATATGACACAGACTTTCAGCCCATTGCCATGACTGATGAGTAAGGGGCAGAACGAGGCACAGAACCTCAGGATCTTTAATTCCAGATCTGTGCTCACAAACACTGGTCCACACTGCTTTCCTGCCCAGCACCTCTTTGGTGCTAAGGAATGCCACTACTTTGCTTAAGGCTGACCTAGCATTTAACCTTGATCTCATGGCTGACCTAGCATGATGAATCCACCACCCACAAGCAGACAGTCAGACAGACAGGCACCTGCCTACACACTCACCCCTTGATGACACTAGAGAAGGCTCAGTAAAGAAAATCCAAAACCACAAATAATATAAATAGAAAGTCTTTTTTTTGTTAGATGCCATCACATAGGGACAGCTGTTTCAGCTTCTTAATTAACTCTGGCTTAATCTAATGTTGAAATTAATTCTTGTTCCTTCTGGGTGCAAGATCACTGGCTGGACACATTCCCAGACCATTCCCAGCTGACCTCAGGTGCCTGAGGTTTGTTGGGGGATAATGCCCACATCAATCAGTGGTGACTTACCCTAGCTAATCACCTGCCATTTTCTTAGGACCATCCCTATCAGAAAACCAGAGCAAGGCTCATTGTAGGCTCCTTTCAGGAGCAGAGGCATTACGGCTGAAGACGCGAAAGCTGGGAGCCGATGGTGCCCCGTCGTGGGTATTTACGTGGTGATCCTGTCCCCACGTGACATGTCAACTCCGGGATTTGTGAGGAAATAGAAGAAACGCTGAACCAGATCCCTACCCAACAGTCTCCAAGGTCCATGTACCTTCCCCGGGTCTTTCTTTATCTCATTGTAGGGAAATTATATGGGTCCTGGAATCAGTCAGACTCAGGTTCCAATTCTGCCTCTTAGTCAATACTGGCTGGGGCACAGGGGAGCCAATCCCTCACCCACAGAACTGCGGTAGCCTCTCCTGTAAACAGGAAATCACAGCCACGGCTGTTGTGAGGATCAGGGGATCGGACACACACACAGCAGGTGTCCTGTGGCTGTGAATTCTCTTTCCTCCTGTTTCAGTTACCAACGACCGTACAGGAAACCATCCTGAGCGAGTGGACCTTGGGGCTGTGCCATCCTCCACGAGGGCTTTAGAGAGCTTTACTTCAATAATGATATGTGTCGACTCACAGTTGTGCCATCGGGGTTGGGCTCAGCTAAGTGACTCTTCTGCTGGTCTTACCTGGAGTCCCTGGTGCATTCACGCCTCCCCTCAGGAGGCTCAACTGGGGCTGGAAATCCAAGATGGCTTCTCTCCTGGGCCAGACACCTTATGGGATGGCCGGAACAGTGAGGACCTGGCCAGGGACCTCTGTTCTTCTATGACTCCCCTCCACCAGGGGGCCAGCAGAGCCAGCTTCACAGGTGTGCAACAAGTGCACAGGGCCCCACACCCAGAGGGGCCCCTGCTTGGTTTAATGCTCTGTTGCCACCAACTTGAAGTTCTTCGTAGTGTTTTAAAAAATGTTTATTTTTGAGAGAGAGAGAGAGCACAAGTCAGGGAGGGGCAGAGAAAGAAAAGGAGAGAGAGAGAATCCCAAGCAGGCTCTGTGCTGTCAGTGCAGAGCTGGACGTGAGGGTCGATCCCACGAACCGTGAGATCATGACGTGAGCTGAAATTGAGTCTGACGCCTAACCAACTGAGCCACCCAGGCGACCCCAAGTGAGCTTTAATACCTCCTGGCAACAACAGTCTAGTTTATTGAAGACATGCTATGTGGTCTGTTAACATGCCTTTCAGCAAAATGCTGAAAAATGCTGACCTTGGCATCGTTTAGTTGAAGGAGGATTTCATTTCTCTGGTGTCTAGTTTACATGACAAGAATCACCACGGGGACTGTCTTAACTCCCAGGACAGCGAGCATCTACTTGGATGAGAGCCTCCCCACCTTCACTCTCTTCACTGTTAAAAAGAGGGAGAGCTCCCCGCCTCTTGGACCTTCCCCACAAGTGGTCCTGAACACAGATGAGCCAGAAAGGTCAGCGGGAAGGGGGTGGGAAAGGGAAGAAGGTTGCAAGAAGCAAGTGCCGCGCAGAGTGGGGGATGCGCCCGTGGCTAGCTTCCAGTTGGAGCTCAGGCAGAATGGAGGGTGGGGACGCTTTCAAACTAGGATTAGAGGTGCGAGCCCAGAAGAGCCTCTGAGGGCAGAGACTGGGTCTTACCCGCTGTCCCCCCTTGCGCCCCAGCGCTGTGGGTGAGCCAGGAGGATCAGAGTTCAGGCGGGTGAACCCCAAGCTGGGCACACGCGGGGGTTCTGTTCGGGGGGGACGTCACCAGGCAACGCCCTCCCCCGCACCCACTTCCGCCGACCCTTTCCTCCTGAAAGCACGTGGAGTGAGTCGCACCCTCTGGCTTCCTCTAGCTGGAGGGCGCCCAGGAAGGTTTGGGCACCACGCCCATTGCTCATGCCATTACTCACTTGATTCCCACCTGGACTCCTTCGCAGCGTCGCAGCCCCTAAGAAAGAAGACCCCGAGCCTCGCGATCCCTCTGTTGATGCTGCACACCCCCGTTTCTCAAGGCCAGCTCCTGGCTGTGAGACAGGCTGCGACAGTCTTCGCGCCTCCCAGCATGGGCCCCCGCCCCCCAGGCGGCTTGCTCCGCTTCTCTAAGCCTCATGTACACGGCGGGGCTTGCGGGGTGCCGTTTGCTCCAGTCTCGGTGGACGAGCACCACTGAGTTTCTTAATCAACTGCTGGCCCCACGCAACCCTTTTGAGAGACTTGGCTTTTATGCGTATGGAGGCCTTGAAGGCCGAGTGCAGAGCTGGAGCGGATGGATGGAGCGGGCGGGGCGGCGGAGGAACCCCGGGCTTCTGAGCGAGCACCGTCACCCGGTTACGGAGGGCCCACCGTGGGTGCCGGGGTGGGGGTGGGGCGGCCGCGAACTTTCCGCTCCTCAGCTCGGTTTCCCGCGGGGTTGGGGGAACGCCCACGGGCCGTGGGGACGCAGGTGGGCTGGGGGTCGCAGGTGGGCCGTTGGAATCTGCGTAAGCACCTTCCAAGGAGCTCGCTGGAAACCTGCTGCGCTTGCTGAGGGAGGGGAGCCAGGTCGGCTTGGGTCTCCGGGCGCCGCTGTGTACCCCCTCCGTTCCCCTGATGCACGCGCTTTCCTCCACCCTGAAGGCCCTTGCTGTTGGCCTTTGCCAAACGGCACAAACTGGCTCTTCAATTTGAATAGACCAGGTGTTCATTTGCTGGTAAATCTGGGCCCTGTCCTGCCTGCACCTTCGGCCTGCTTTTTATGAGCGTTGCGCGGCGGCTTCAGCCTGGGGACGGGCGGTGGGGGTTGGCTGGCTGAACCTTCTGGAGCCGTCCTGGTGAGCAGTGCCTCCTTCCACCCCGCGGCAGCCCTTCTGAGCTTCCAGAACGTCCCACACATTAATGGTCTCACTGGGCTTCCTCAACAGGTCGGAAGAAGACGGAGCAACTTTTATCCCTACTTCACAGTTAGAAAAACCCGAGGCTCAGAGAGGTGCGGTGACTCCACTGGATTGGAAAGTGGAGGGTGATAAACCAGGACTTCTGATCCTTGGCCCAGAGACATTTGGCAGACCCGTGGTCTTCTCTTATTATTAATTTTATTTTATTTTACTTTTTGAGAGAGAGCGCACACATGCCTGCACACATGGGGGGGCAGAGAGAGAGGGGGGCAGAGGATCCGAAGGGGGTTCCACGCTGAAGCCAGCGAGCCTGATGCGGGGCTCAAACTGATGAACTGCGAGATCATGACCTGAGCTGAAGTCGGACGCTCAACCAACTGAGCCACCCAGGTGCCCCTATTTTATTTTACTTTTTGAGAGAGAGCGCACACATGCCTGCACACATGGGGGGGCAGAGAGAGAGGGGGGCAGAGGATCCGAAGGGGGTTCCACGCTGAAGCCAGCGAGCCTGATGCGGGGCTCAAACTGATGAACTGCGAGATCATGACCTGAGCAGAAGTTGGATTTTCAACCAACTGAGCCACTCAGGTGTCCCATTATTGTTATTATTATTATTAATCATCTCACCAAGAACCCCGGCAGTCCCGTTGGATAACAGAACTTGTCAGCAGTGCAGAGCGTGTTCATCCATGTCACGTTTGCTCACGGCATAAAGGAACTTATAAGGCACAAGGAGTCGATGACGCAACTGTACCCTCTGGAGCTATGCCACCCGCAAAATCACTCCCTCGCCCTTGCAGCAGGTGAGTGCCATCTTCCAGCAGTGAGGAAACCAGCAAAAGTGAAAGCCATTTAGCTGCTAGGCTCATGCCACAAACATCACTGTCAGACTAGGACCTGGGTTGGATTCAGTAGTGTCATTCCAGAAAGGGCAGGGCACCCCCCACCCCCCCATCCCCCCATCCCTCCATCCATNGTTGGGGTGGTTTTTTTTTTTTAAGTTTATTTATTTATTCTGAGAGAGACAGAGACAGCATGAGTGAGGAAGGGGCAGAGAGAGAGGGAGAGAGACAGAGAATCCCAAGTAGGCTCCATGGGGCTCATGCAGAGCCCGATATGGGGCTCGAACCCACGAAACTGCTATATCATGACCCGGGCCGAAACCAAGAGTTGGTCCCTCAACCGACTAAGCTACCCAGTCGCCCCAGGGGGATTTGGGGTTTTTAATCAGGCTCTGTGAGATTAGGTTTAAAATTATTAAGGATGAAGTTCAGGATGAGTCAAGGGATAGTATCAGAAAGGGGGAAAATCCTCTTAATTCTTGCCCAGGAATTGATAATAAATAGTCAAGAGTGAATGGAGGGGCGCCTGGGTGGCTCAGTCAGCTAAGCATCTGACTTTGGCTCAGGTCATGATATTGCAGTTTGTGAGTTCGAGGCCCACATCTGGCTCTGTGCTGACAGTTCAGAGCCTGGAGCCTGCTTCAGATTCTGTGTCTCCCTCTCTCTCTGACCCTCCCCTGCTTGTACTCTGTCTCTCTTTCTCTCAAAAATAAATAACAAAAAAAAGAAGAGTGAATGGATAGCCATTCCTCTGGGGCCAATTGACCTTAATCGACTGTTCTCCTTTAGGTACTGCTTTTAGCTCAGGGCTGCAGAAAAGGAACAGTCTGGAAGAAATCACTGGCGACCACATTCATTCATTACTTTGGATATTTACAAACATTCATCAGGGGCCCACTATGGGCCAGGCGCTGGGGATACAGCGATGAGCGAAAGCACAGTTTTGATGCTTGACTTCTTCCCCTCAAACCTAATGTGATTCCATTTCCCTCTTCCACCAGCGCTCCTGCCCCCTCAGGTCGATGGTTCTGACTCCTGGTCAGGTGCGCCATCTTGGGCAAGACACGCTAGAGAATGAATGACTTGTAGGGTGAAACGGCCCACTCCCATTCATCCCAGACCCCACTTTTCTTCAGGATGTGATAAGCCCTTGGTCTTTCTCTTATACTGCATGTCCCCTTCATCTCCCCTCCTGGGGACAGTCCTGACAGACCAGCGGTTGTGAACAGGATATGAAAAAAACCGTCATCCTGATCTCCACACAAGTTCCTTCTTCTGGATGCTTTAAAACATTTTTATTTATTTTTTGTTTTAGAAAAGGGCGTGGGTGGAGGGACAGAGGCAGAGAGAGAGAGGGTCTTAAGCAAGCTACATGTTCAGCATGGAGACTGATGTGGGGCTCGATGCCGCAACCCTGGGATCATGACCTGAGCGGAAATCAAGAGTCAGATGCTCAACCAACTGAGCCACCCAGGTGCCCCTTCTGAATGCTTTAAGGCAAAATGTTTGATAGTGAGCCCCCATGGTTTGCTTGGCTTCCTTCTCTTTTCCGCCCACTTCCCTGAGGAATTACTAGTCTGTTCCTCCATGTTCAAACCATGTGGTTTGAGTTGATATGACCCTGTTTCTAGAACGAGGGGAGAATCTTGGTTAGCATAAGCCACTCCGATTAGAAAGAACCTGAAAAATCCTGCTGGGAATTCTGGAACAGACCAGGTTCCGAGGCTCAGGACCGCCTGAGGGCTGCCATCCTGAGGGCTGAGTTGGATTTCCCAGGTTCACAGCTGAAAGCCTGAACACGGAGCCAACCCAGCGGAAGCAGAGATGACAAACGGACCCAGGACATGCTCTGTGGGTCCCGAATCAAGCTGGGTCGAACCAACATCACCTCTGGGTTGTCCCGTTACATGAGCCAGGAAACTTGCCCACCCTCTTTGAAAACACCTTGAGACTGGTTATGTGTCCCTTGCAAAAGATTGTCAGCTGAGAACCACGTGTCGGCCAGGGTTTCCCAGGTGGGGTGGCACGGTGCACCCAGGAGCTGGCTTACAGAGATTGCTTCAGGTGCACGGCCTCAGCCCCTGGGAGGCACTCAATGCGGCCGGAGCTCCGGGGCTAGAAATCTCTAGCAGCACGTAGCTTGGCCCACCTAGCTCATCGAGACAATGAATGTGGAAGTTTTACATACCCCATTATGGTGATTTTAAAAGATGTTCAAAAATTCTTGAACACCCCTTCATTCAAAACGTAGAGCCGAATCCTTCTCCCCCTGAATGGAGACCGAACCTGGTGACTTGTTCTTAAAAAAAGACCATGGCAGATGTGAGGGGGTCTGACTCTGGAGGCTAGGTCACAAAAGTCATGCCGCTTGCACCTTACTTCTCCCAGGGGGAGTGGGCAGCATGTGATGAGGGCACTCATGCAGTGTGGGGGGAGGCCTGGAGGGAGAACGGAGGCACCCCATCAACGACCAGCACGAACGTTCCGACGTTAGGAACGAGCCACCTCGGAACAGAATCCGCCACCGTCAGCCAGGCCTTCAGATGACGGCGGCTCTGGCCAGTATCTTGACTTGGTGCAAGTCCACGGTAACTGGGTGAGATACTGTTTAGTTTTGTTTTCAGCGAATAGGTTTGCGGGCTATGTGTTATGTCTCGGTGGATAACATGTTTTGTTTTTTTTTTAATTTTTAATGTTTTATTTATTTCTAGGAGAGAGAGACAGAGAGAGACAGTGTGAGCAGGGGAGGGTCAGAGAGAGAGGGAGTCACAGACTGAAACAGGCTCCAGGCTCTGAGCTGGCAGTCAGCACAGAGCCCGACGCGGGGCTCGAACCCACGAACCGCGAGATCGTGACCTAAGCGAAAGTCGGACGCTTAACCGACTAAGCCACCCAGGCGCCCCGGGTGGATAACATGTTTTAAAGCCGTGGTGTGAAAAAGATTGGGAAGCCCTGCTTTTAGTTCATGAAATGATACACTGGGTACTGTGGACATACCCTGCATTCCTGAATGTGTTGGAACCTTTCCGGTCTTTTGTTGTGTTTGCAAAATGATACCTACTAGCAGCTTTACAACATTGGAGATAACGAGCATTTAAAATATATTCAAAGCGAAACAAAGGCTCCCTGTCTTTGAAAAGATGCTCGCAAGCACAATGATCAATGACGGCTCTAAAAAATTTTTTTAAACAAACAAACAAAAAAACCAATTTAAATCTGTTGTCATGGAAAGGACTCCTTACAGACTGGAATAAAAGAGCTGAAGACCCAATCGGGTCTGTGCAGCGTAGGCGTCCTTTTCCTGGAGGTTTTTGTGTTTTAAGCAATCTGTACGCCCAGTGTGGGGGTGGGGCTCGAACCCACAACCTGGAGATCATGAGTGACACGCTCCACTTAATGAGCCAGCCAGGTGCCCCTTCCTAGAGAGTCTCAAGGAAGAGTGACAATTGTACCCTTGACCTTGCTGAAGGAGAGGAGGCATGAAGCTAATGGGAAGATTCCTCCAATAACTAGCACTGAGGGTTTTCCAAAGTAAAATCAAGACGCTATCGTGGTATATCAGGTTTCTCCAATTTTCATAAAAACAAAAGACCTAATTTGCTTTACTCTTAGGAATGTGTTTTCTTAGCTCTTTCGGTTTTGTTTTTAGGAATGTTTAAAATGCTTCATTCTTTTGAGAGAAAGAATGTGCCGAGTGGGAGTGTGGGAGCGGCAGAGAGAAACGGAGAGAGAGAATCCCAAGCAGGCTCCACGCTGCCAGTGCAGAGCCTGATGCAGGGGTTTGATCTCATGAACAGGAGATCATGACCTGAGTCAAAATCAAGAATCAGATGTTCAACTGACTGAGCCACCCAGGTGCCCCTATGAAGAAATGATTCTTAAGTGTACAATCAATTTTTATTTTTATTTTAGAAAGAGCGAGAATGAGCATGAGTAGGGGAGAAGGGCAGAGGGAAAAAGAGAGAGAGAGAATCTCAAGCAGGCTCCATGCTCAGTGCAGAGCGTGATGCCAGGCTTGGTCTGACGACCCTGGAATCATGACCTGAGCAGAAATCAAGAGTAGGATGCTCAGCCAGCTAAGCCACCCAGGCAGGCGTCCCCAAAATGTTTCTTTCTTAACTCTCTATATATTTAAGGGTTAAGAAGACCAGTGTCCAAGTTCTTTGTTTATGCTGTTATTTATATAAGTCCAGCAATGCCTCCACTATATCTATACCTGTTACCTGAAGAACAGCTAAACTGTCTGGAACTGATAAAAGAGCCAAGGTTATCTCAGAAAGAGTTTGAGAACCAAAACCAAGGTCAGCCAGTCCGTAACCCCAGCTCTGCAACGTTCACCTGTAGGGAAGCCCACGGGGTCTCACTCAGAATTCTGTTATTCTCTTTCCAGACACTATCCCCACTATATTCAGGGCCCATACAGCAGAAGCATCAAGTTATAACAGTTGGAAGCTTCTAGAATTGCTCTGTCCAATATAGTAGCCACTAGCTGCATGTGGCAATTGAGCACCTGAAATGTGCTTGGTCTTAACTGAGATCAAATGTAAAATGTGGGGGCGCCTGGGTCGCTCAGTCAGTTAGGTGGCCGACTTCAGCTCAGGTCATGATCTCACAGTCCTTGAGTTCAAGCCCCGCGTCGGGCTCTGCGCTGACAGCTCAGAGTCTGGAGCCTGCTTCAGATTCTGTGTCTCCCTCTCTCTCTGCCCTTCCTCTGCTCATTCTCTCTCAAAAATAAATAAACATTTAAAAAAATGTAAAATGTACATGTGAACTACATACATACAGATACTGATGACTTAGTATGAAAAAAGAATGTAAAATGCCTCATTAATAGTTTTTATATTGATTATATGTGGAAATGATAATTTTTAAATATATCAACTTAACTACAATGTATTGTTAAAATTAATTCACCTGTCTCTTTTTAGGATTAATTTTTTTCATGTTTATTTATTTATTTTGAAAGAGAGAGAGCATGAGCGGGAGAGGGGAGGTGTAGAGAGAGGGGGAGAGAGAGAATCCCAAGCAGGCTCCACACTGTCAGTGCAGAGCTCAATGTGGGGCTCAATCTTAAAAACTGAAAGATCATGACTTGAGCTGAAATCAAGAGCCGATGCTCAACTGACTGAGCCACCCAGGTGCCCCTTTTTATGATTATTTTTAATGTGGCTACTAGAAAATTTAAAGTTATTTATGTGGCCTGTATTGCACTGCAAGCAGGCACTGCTCTCCTAGAAGCTGGTCTATTCAGACTCACTCATTTGTTTAGTCATTTAACGAATACTTACTAAGTACCTTCTGTGAGTTCAGCACTGGGTTAGGGGACAGGAATGCAGCAGTTTACAGTCCCTGCACTTGTGGCTAAGCAGCACCCAGTGTGGTACCAGAGAGACTAAGAAAATGCAGGGGACATTTAATCAAGACTATCTGAGGTCCTTAGGATTATTAGGCCTCTTGAGTTATAACACAGACCTAGATAACTTCGCACCTAACACCTGTATGAGGGCAAAATATAATAGATGTTGACAGTGATGCCCATCTTCAACTCATTCATAAAAGGTTACAGTCTTTTTTTTCTAACGTTTATTTATTTTTAATTTTTTAAAGTTTTACTTATTTTGAGACAGGGAGAGAGAGAGAGAGAAAGAGAATCCCAAGCAGGCTCCGCACCATCAGCACAGAGCTGGATGCAGGGCTCGAACCCATGAACCATGAGATCATGACCAGAGCCAAAGGTGGACACCCAGCCAACTGAGCCACCCAGGCACCCCTAATGTTTATTTACTTTCGAGAGAGAGAGAGTGAGCAGGGTAGGGACAGAGAAAGAAGGGGACAGATGATTTGAAGCGAGCTCCGCGCTGACAGCAGTGAGCCTGATGCGGGACTCGAACTCATGAACGTGAGATCATGGTCTGAGCCAAAGTTGAAGGCTCAACCAACTGAGCCACCCAGGTGCCCCTCAAAAGTTTCATTCTGTAGGGCTTGTTCTAGTTGGCTCTGTATTGTGGCCGCAGGCATGTAGATGCTTTTCCTCACTAAACTTGTCAGGCTTTGGAGGACAGTGCCCATGGTATTCGACCTTGATCTCACCCAGACCTCCCACACAGAAGATGCGAAACAGCATATGGAATTCAAGTATACCCTATATATTCACTTAAAATCCATTCAGTGTATAATCTACTTTAGAAAGAGTTCTGCCCCAAATGCCTAAAACACAAAAAGTTTGCCGCTTAAACTAGTACGCTTTGGTTAAAAAAAAGACCTTTTTCAGAATATAAGTTCATGCATACTTGATCGTTTAAACCCAAAAGTTCTGGGTTATCCAAATTACATTCTCTCATGAATACCAAATTAAACACTGCATAAGAAGTGAGACCCTGGATAGCACTGTCTGAAAGGCCTGAATGCATAAAAATATTTTCTCTTCTCTGACGTGCTTTCCAAGAGTTAAGAGTTGTCAAAATTAAAAAACAAAAAACCAACCCCCCCCCAAAAAGCATGAATTAAAAAGGGAAGCATTTTGCTTACAATTCTTACTACATTTTTAGTACCAAAGGTCATCAGTCATATGAAAAATAGATCATTTAATTCTTGAAAAATAATTGCATCCATCTGTCTCCTCCTTTGTCAAAAGAAGTCGATGTTGAATATACTCTGTAGCTGATATACATACATAGGCTGACAGAAAGCACAATGTTCTGAAAGGAAAGCAGAGATTACAGAAATAAACTTGGTCCCAGACAGGAGCAGAGAAAGAGAGCGAGAAGGAGCTTAAGGAAAAATGCAGAGCCTTGCAGAACTGTTTCAATGTAAGGAAGTGTAGCGGAGCACCAGACGGACCTCCTCACTCACTGCATCCGTCCAGTGCTCCTCTATACAGTGCTCCTCTCTACATGCTTGTTACACGCTTGTTAAATTAACGTAACATACAGTAACAATGAAGCAAAAATAACTATACAACAATTAGTCCACCGTTACCGAAAAGGCAACGAGTTCACAAATAATTAATCCACCCCAGGTTTCCAACTGTGATGACTTTCAGCTCTCTCGTGAGGACTCCCCTGGCACGTTTAGTGAACATGCTTATGTTTTGCACACCTGCCGGCTCACCCTCCTTTCCCACAGACAGGGAAGGAGTGAAGTTCACTCTGAAGAGGATGGTGGCCAAGGTTTCCATCTTCCCATGGATGATTTGGGGTTATCCCGCAAATTCAAATATGGCCGGAGCAAGTCATCGCTCCCACACACCGTACCCCACCATTCGGCAGGAGACGCGTGTACGCCTCGTTTTGCACAATACTGTGAGAAAGCGTGCTTTGATAAACACATCGGTACCTTTTGGCACCTCTGATTAGCCATCCTCCACTATCCCCATCCCCTGGTGTGGCCAAAATCGAATCAGAGACCCCATGTGGGTGTAATCCCCTGGTCACTTGGATCCTGAAGCTTCCAGGGCTCTGTCCATCGGGGAGCGTGCAGTCAGTCCCGCGCCGCAAATGTCCCGCGTTTTCAGGGCCAGCAAGTACTTCTCCAGGGTCATGGGCCTCAGTCTCTAAGCGTGAAGACAGCTTTTCTTAGCTGCCCTGTGACAATTGGGTTTCACATTTCCTAAAACTAGATCTGTGGAAGGAGTCTCTGAAATTAAAAAGGACACAGAGGAAAAAAAACAAAAACAGAGGTAAGAAAGATCACTTAGTCCTTGGAAGACAGGGAGGGGGAAAATCACAAGAAGGGGTACCGGGGAGGTCATGAGGAAGGTAGAGGGAGTGTAAGCTACTCAGGATGCAGGGTGGAATCTGGACAGATCGGGTTCTAGAGGCTTCTCTAAGCCAGGCGCACTCCCAGTGCTCGGATGCCCCTCGGCCGGGCCGAATCGCTGTCCTTTATCCCGGGAAGAGGACTCCCTTGCCCCGAACTCACCTCTTTTGACTCTCAACTCTGAATATCGGCTTGTAGAGTTCTGGAATTTTCCGCTCGATCATTGGCCTGAGGTTCTCTTTCAGCTTGTTGTAATTCTTTTTGAGTTCCTGCTGATATTCCCTCTGGTCCGCCGTGATGAGACGTTTATTTTTCTCCACGGCCTCGCCGCACCTGAGATACACACACAACAGGGCAGAGAGGGGAATGAGGCTGGATCTCACAGGGGTCTGAAGTGCTTAGCTATCATCGAACATTCCTCCAGTGTGTCGAAGGGTGTTTGCAAGCTGGGTGGCCTGTCAGGACGGCCTTCTGGGCTGCACCTCAGATTTAAGGAATCGGCATCTCTACGGAGTGAGCCGGGTGATCTTGACGCTGTAAGTGGCTCCGTGCTGGGCACCATACAAGGAGGCTTCCATACATTGTCTGGTTAACCTCTCCAACGAATCTGGAAGGTCTGTGTCTTTGTCTCTGAGGCTCAGCCATGCCAAGATAACGCTGTGAGGAAGTGGTGGGTCCAGGTTTCAGACCCATGGTTGTGCCAGAATAGAGCCTGTTACATGGGGGGGCGCCTGGGTGGCGTTGTTGGTTGGACGCCCCACTTCAGCTCGGGTCATGATCTCAGGGTTCGTGGGTTTGAGCCCCACGTCGGGCTCTGTGCTGACAGCTGAGAGCCTGGAGCCTGGTTCTGATTCTGTGTCTCCCTCTCTCTCTGCCCTTCCCCTACTCACACTCTCTGTTTCAAAAATAAATAAACATTAAAAACATTTAAAAATATAGTTACTAAAACAAAGTCGCAATGGACAAGTTAAAAAATATACCAGACAAAAATGGAGAACACAGGGCCTGTATGATGGATCGAAGGAGATCACCAAAGAAATTAAAAAAAAAAAAAAATTAAAAATATTAAACAATGGTTAAGGGGCGCCTGGTTGGCTCAGTCGGTTAAGCATCTGGCTCTTGGTTTCAACTCAAGTCATGATTTCAGGGTGTGTGAGAGTGAGGCGCCTGCTTGGAACCCTCTCACCGCTCCTCCCCCACTCGCTCTGTCTCTCAAAATAAATCAACTTAAAAAGAAAAGAGATCACAGCTGAAGGTTTTCCAGAATCGCAAACAGACACAAACCCTCTCTTGCACAAAAGCAGATCCACCGTGGGGAAACTGTAGAGCAGCAGAGAGAAAATCGTCACGACGCATTGTGTTGCTCTAACTTGTCGACACTGAAGCCTAGCGGTTTCCTGGCCTCTCACAGTATACACTATGTTCCGAAGAAGAAAATCATGTTCTTTCAACATGGTAAAGTCTTGCCTTGTATGTTACACTGTTCTGCACACGGAAACTTACAAATCGGCAAACGAGGGCAACATCATGGGTGAAACTTAGCTGACATTCCGAAATTAGTAACCGTCTTTATGATCCTTCAGACGATGGGTTTCTGGGGTGGTTTGCACGGTTTTCCCTCTAGCGGTGTTGAATCTGGGTGAAGTCACGGGGACACCCACACCTTGTTTACACGCCGTTGGTATTAGCACTGAACACATTTTCAGGATAACCGTCAAAGGTGAAGAGGGTGGAATGTGGCTGAGGGACAGGGGAAAGCTACCTGGCCCCGGGGAAAAAATAAGCCCACGACCACCGCTTCCCCCTGGAATTAGCCCGTGGCGGAAGGACGTGGTAACTCAGACAGAAGCCAAAAGAACTCCCCTAACTGGATCTTCACCTGCCTTTTAAGTTTGGCATTAATTGAAGCAAACTGTAGGATGTCTGAGGTAGCATGTCCAGGGCTTCGAGAAGGGGTGGGAAGGGGAGGCGTATAACCTCTGAATCCTGAGAAATCCATGTCATCCCTTATTACTATTATTTTTTATTGCTTCTTAACTAACAGTTACGTGAGCTACCACCATGTGAAAAATAAAATCAGCGTCAGGATGACTTCCAGGCCGCAGTGTGCAGCGGTGACGGACTACGAGAGGCCTGTGGAAGCCGACTGTGTACCTGGGAATGTCTCTGAAAACCTGAGGTGGGGAGTTAGTCTTTGTGGTCAGAAGTGGTACGAGCTAGGCTGGAATAGGCCGGCTGCGTACCATGCGCTCCAGACGTGCTGACACGCTTTCCCTGCAGACAGAGCTGGAGCCCAGTTGCTGTACGTTAGCATAAGGACTTAAGCACAGAAGTCCTCAGTCTTCTCATCTGTAAAATGGGAATGATAATCTCTTACAACATCCTAGGGCTGATGGGTCGGCTAAGGGAGAAGCTGTGACAGATCGTATTTTTCAAAAATGGTCACAGCAGTTGCTGCCCATCCTACGTGCTCTTCCAGAACCTTGTGACACTTCCATCAAAGGGCAGGTGGTCCTGTGTGGCTGCCCCAGCGAACACGGTGCCGCAGAGGTGATGCTCTGTGGTGCGGCGTGCCTTCTGCTTGCCTGTGTCTCTTGGGACATGCGTCTTGGGAATCCTGTGTGAGTATTTTTCAGCGCAGACGGTGAGGAAGCCTTCAGGTAATTCAGGCCCCGGCACTGTCTGGCAGCCACTGAGAGGTGAGCAAAGGCCACCAGCTGAGACCCTGACCCCTAGAACCACATACACAATAAGTAAAAGTTGTCCTTTTAAGCCACTACGTTTTCAGGTAGCTTGTTACACCACAATAAATAAACGCAGTGTTATATGTGAGTGATGCGTCACTAAATTCTACTCCTGAAGCCATTGTTAAACTGTTAACTGACTTAGATTTAAATAAAAAATTTAAAAAAATAAACAGTGTTTTAAAAAGGTAAATCTCTGAATGGGCGGGGTGAAAATTTTCTAGCTTTTGTAGTAGTAATATTAATTTATATTCTAACAAATTTTAAATACTGTTTATATTTTAATGTTTGTTTATTTTTGAAAGGAGGAGAGATGGAGCATGAGCAGGGGAGGGGCAGAGAGAGAGGGAGACACAGAATCCGAAGCAGGCTCCAGGCTCTGAGCTGTCAGCACAGAGCCCAACGCGGGGCTCGAACCCACAAACCGCGATCATCACCTGAGCTGAAGCTTAATCAGACGGTACCACCCAGGCACTGCCATAACTCATTTTAAATGAAGGTATGTGCCAAGGAATTAGCTTTTTTAAAAAGTCCCCCAATATTTTTCTGGGTTTTTGTTCTGCACAAATGCACTAGTTACTAAAGAAAATGTAGCTTTTGTGTAATGTCAGAATTGCTATCAGATCCAGGGCACAATTCAAATATGAAAACATTAATAAATACAACCTCTGTGTGTGTGCCGTGTGGGTGATTGGGTGCATGCACACAGACACAGAGACACATAGACACACCCTGTCAGGCAACAGCAGTGCCTCACTGTAGGATCCAGTAAGTCTCCTCTATGCACAGCGAGTATGCAGATCTCTCCCCGGAGCCTGCGGAGGAGCGGGTATCTCTAATCTCACCGAACCCTAGCATTCTGAAGAATTCTCACCGAATTTAACAAACTTTCACTTCCGGCCTCCTTTACTCTCCATCTGCCTAATGAGTTTATTCCTATACTTAACATGCTGCTCTACGGTTCCGGATGAAAAGAAATACTGGTATACATTTTCCTGATGTCGTTTCCTCTCATGGGTGAAAGACCATCGCAGCCTTCAAATCATTCATTTTAGGACCATAGGAGATGATGCTGTACCTGTCTGCATTGCAATAGCTTGCAAGTCCATGCTCAACGATGGGTTCCTAGTTTGTAAGACCTATGCAGCCTGAACAGACTACTTTTTAAAAATACTTAGTCGTTTTTGAGAGAGAGAGAGAGAGAGAGAAAGAGAGAGAGAGAGAGAATGAGTGGGGGAAAGGCAGAGAGAGAACAGGGCAGAGGATCTGAAGCAGGCTCTATGCTCACTCATTCAGCAGTGAGCCTGATGCGGGGCTCCGACTCACGAACTGTACGAACTATGAGATCACAGTTTGGGCTAAAGTCAGATGCTCAGCCAACTGAGCCACACAGGTGCCCCCCCCCTCCCAACAGGCTACTCTTGATGCCAATTCTGCTGCAGAATTCAGGAGCAGAGAAGAGGCTTGTCTGATGATGGAAACTGCCAGAGAGACCATACCTTTGAAAAAGCCCAGATTTAGAATCTCCCCTTTACCAAATTTGAGGCAGGGTCTATTCTTATGATTCTAAAAATAAGTTATTGTGTGATATTAAGAATGATAAAGACAGTGCCAACCCCCTCGTGGACTTAAAAACAGTCAGCACATTGATGGAGGTGTGGGCTACATAGATTCAGAAGAGCTGACCTTGAACTCCGCTCTCTTGCTAGCTATGTGACCTTAGGCAAAGTCACCTCCCATCTCTGAACCTCCGTTTCCCCTTTTGCAAAATGAGGCTGGTGATAATACCTGTTTGAGATGTGAGGCACACACGGGACAATAAACATGCAAGCACTTTACAGTTTACGTGTCAGTTACTTAATCGTAGCCCACGTTTCGCTGCTCCACTGTAGTGGTTTTTTTAATGTGAGTGAGCATCAGAACCCCCAGAAGGCTTGGTAAAACAGACTGCGGGGCTGGGCAGATTCTGATTCAGTAGGTCTGGGTGGTGCCGGAGAATTCGCCTTTCTAGCAAGTTCTCAGGGAATGCTGCAGCTGCTTGGACTGGGGACCACACTTTGAGAACCATTGCTCTAGCGAATTCCCGGCCATTTTCCTTCTTACCGCATTATGAATTCCTTAAAGCACAGCCTCAGCTTGTTGTGGTGTCGATAGAGCTTTGGGTCAGCTGGAATCTCGGCCAAGAACACTTGGGCTACTTCCAGGGGTCCCTGTTGGAAAAAGCCACAAAACACTAGGACATTGGAAAGAAAACTGAATTGCTTGGGAGAAAACCTTGGAGTGAGTCCTTAGTTTGAGCGCTGAACACTGTAGCTAGTTTGATCACAGTCAAAACCAAACATCCAGGGAGGCCTTGAGCTTCTCTGGAAACTCTGATTTCATAGGAGTCTGGGGTTTTAGGAGAATGCTCAGAGGTATACATGTATGTTCCTAATCTAAGCTACTAATAATAGGTTCTTCATATGTAAAGGCAATACTACTGCATCATGGCGGATGTGCTTCGAGTTGCTTTTCTAAAAATGGGGACTGTTCTGATTCACATTCACTTCTCTGGCTGCCCTGCTGGTGAGCGCCATTCTGTGCATTTGCTGGCTTGAGTCAAGATACGCGTAGTACATATGTTGTCCGTGGCCATGGGCTTATAAGGTCTTCCATTTTCATCAAAGGATCAGGACTTAAAGCAAAGACTTCCTAATTATTTTCTGATCTTGGAAATGTAACAGTCGTTTCTACTCTGGGCTATTTCTGCTCCCTTGATAGTATCTGGACACAGTTTTTGCGGGGAAGTCCAGGTGCACTGAGTGAGGAAAAACTCTCGATGCTCAGGGAGTCTGTGAATGGAGGTACAGACAAGAGCAGATCTGGATCTGAAACTAAGGATGCCTCCTGGACAGAAAGTAGGAAGCCGGCATCCCCCTGCATCTGAAACTGCTTTAGTTGCGAGCTGAGTTTGGGAGTGAGGATTCTCCTGGGCTTGAGAACATCTGGCTTGATCCGAAGTGGCTCAAGGAGCCTGGTCCCTGGTCCCTGTGGTTGACAAGGCCCCTGGCCTGCTGGGCTCATCTGGTGACTGATGCAGGGGCTACACAGTCCAGACCCTTTCCCCTCTCCCCTGCAGACATCCTTGCCTCGGCCTCAAGCTCTGTAACAGCTCAGCTCTCCCTCAATGGGGCATGACTCAGCTCTCTGCAACAGGACCCAGATCTGGAACACACTGCCAGGTCTGGCCTCAAAGTGAAGACTGTTCTGTGAAAACGGGACTCCTTCGTCACGGTCCGCTCACGTCCGGGGCTTGTCTTCTACTGTGGGCTGTTACATGAAGCAGAAGAGGCCTCCTCAAAGTCTTCTAAGCCTCACAAGCACCAGGTCTAAGTTAAGGGGTACCATTTATGTGTGGACCAGACTCCTCATCAACCTCAAGGAAGGAGAGCACAGACATCTAATGGAAACCGAAGGAACAGGAAGCAGAGGAATGGCCGCCCACTGGCTCTGCTCACCTGGTTGACAGTCGCTCCGACAGAGCCTTGCAGCACCATCTGAAGCATCTTGGCATCAGGGGGCTCCTGGTTAATGGCGACTGCTAACTGGAGAGTCTTCTTCTTCATATCTTCAATGGCAACTTCAATTGGTGTCAAAACAAACTGAATACAAGACATAAGCATAGGGAAGTCATTGTCTGGTCTTGTAAGCTACGGACTAAGCCTGGGGCCAGGAGGGACCCGGGTCTGCAGACACGGGTAAGGGGACTTTCAGAATAATTGATCTGGATGGGTCAAGGGGAAGGCAGGGCAGTTTCTTGAACACTTCCTGGGTTCCAGGGGCTTGGCCTACATTTCTCACTGACTACTTTAAACAACCTCTGCATTCTGTCCATTTGACAGCAAAGGGGGGTTTGTCAAGTGAATTAAGTGCCCCCAAAATGACTCAGAATTTAATTGCAATGATGTCTGCATTCAAAATCCATGGTCCTTCTACACTTTTAAGTTTTTTTCCCCATCGTTGAACAAGTTACTTGACTCATCATTAGAAAAGGTATTAGAAGCACCATACTCAAAAGAATTTGTTTTTTTTCCTGCACCATAATACATGATTTTGGCATCATTTACGCCTTGTCCAACTCACCCCGAAGGTAAATTCCTAGTTAACAGAATTCTCTTCAGGGTCAATCTGCTGGTTGCCAAGTTCTGTGGGTTTGGGGTAGGATCCTTCCTGAAAGTCCTAGGTGGAGTTATATACCACCCCCTCCTTACTTCATATCCAAGTACCTCGGAATGTGACCCTATCTGAGACGGGCCTTTATAGAGGTAATCAAGTTTAAGGGAGGTCATAAGGGTTGGCCCTATGTGACAGATGTCCCCGTAAGAAGAGGAAATTTGGACACAGAGATACACGGAGAAGGAGAGGATAGGAAGACACAGGGAGAAGACAGTCATACACTAGTCAAGGAGAAGGGTCTGGAACGCATCCTTCCCTCACAGCCCCTGGAAGGAATCAACCCTGCCAACATCTGGACTTGGACCCTGGCCTCCAGGAGTGTGAGACTGTATGTTTCCGGTTCACAGTCCTTTGTCATGACAGCCCTAGCAATCTAACCCACTGAGGCTCTCATGGAACTAGCAATGGCCAAGCAGAGCTGTGAGGACTTTTACTGGGACCGTGAGTTTATTCCCGTGCTAGGCCTACCTGCCCTCGTGTTGAAAAGTCCAAGACAGTAAGAAACAGAACAGATGCCCTCTAGACCAACCTCCTCTTAAATGAGTCACTCATTCAGGACTTCCCTCGCCTCCCGCTCTCTGGTGTGGCTGCTGAACGCCCTAGCCGGTGGGCAGTGAGCTCAATCCTTTCTGCTCCTGCCCGATGAGGTATTTGTTCATCAAAGTTCACCTCTGCGTGTTCACCCACTTGATGACGCCTGTTATGCTTGTTATTTTAATGACCTAATCTAATTAAACAATGCATAAACTGATGAACTGTGGGTGTGGAAAGGACTAGAATTGTTTCTCCGAAAACCAGGCTGTATGCTAGGGCAGGACATCATGAAAGTGAGTCGCTATAAAGATTCCTGTCATGTTAGGTGTGCATGAGACAACTGAAAAAGGCTAGGGGCAAAAAAGTCATGAAAATCCAGAAGGACTCTGCCCTCATGCTGTTTAGCAAGGATCTCAAAGCTCCCCCTCTGCTTTATAGAGACGAGAACAGAAAATTACGCACAGCGTATTATGGGTGGGGCTTATACAAGAGAGACCGTGCTGAATCGTCACCCATCAACCCCAAACCACAGGAAAGGCTGTGCTCTGTATCAAGTGAAAGGCAAATACATGTACATTTAGGTATTTTTAGGTAAGATAAAATGTTTACCCTCTGCCCAATTTTGAGACACCTTCTTGATCGGTCCCATTACAACAGGGTCAGTCTTCTACTGTACAAGGAACCAGGGAGGAGAAACGGGTGCTTGGTGTCAGTGCGTAGATGAGGGAACTGAAGGGAACTAAGTTGCTTGGGCAATGCCACCGGAGGACTCTGGGAGCACAAGTCACCTGGTCTGCTTGTCTACCTTGCACGGAGCCTTTCTTCGAGCTCACCACCAGCTCACGGGGCTACTCGCGTGCTGATCCCGTCTCTCATAATTAATAACCCAACTGTAAGCTTCCAGACAGATAAAAATTCACTGTAAAGTATTTAAAATCTAAGCATCTATTTCATATAATCATATCACGAAAATACACATGTTAAATCATGTAGGCATGTCATTATATTTATATTAAAGATCTAAATTCAAAAGGGAAACTATTGAAATATAAAGTAGCGCTGTGAAACGTGGTGCGGCCCAAATGGGATGCCCTGGGGCCATGACGGTCAGAGGAAGACCCACCCCAGTGATACCCCAAGTGTGCCCCGTTTTGGGTTTTCACTGCAGTCAGCCACGAAGGAGCGTGGGGGAGGGGTGGTTGTCGTCCTGGGCAGGACACTCATGCATTCAGTGGTGACCTCAGTCCGGAGCCCGATGGCTCCGGGGGCCATTACCTCTTCCTTCTGGATGACGCTGATCCTGGTCTTGATGTAGGGGAAGGCGTGCATGGTGGTCAGGACGGTGTTCCTCCGGTACTGCTCGTGCAGCTCTCCCCGCGGCCGCCCCTCCAGGGTGAAGGGGGTGGTATACATGAACCTTCGCAGATTGAAATTCTTCTCAAAGTAGGTGACCCTGTCTTTCATCTCGTACTCATCAAAGTAGGGCTCCACAAAGGTGATCTGGATGTAGGCCTGGAGGGGAACAGGCGGGAGAAGGAGATGAGCCCGTCTGCAAACACCAGCCCCGGGGAGGCATGCCCCAACACGGCATGGCCGCACCGCCCTGTGAGGCCACAAAAGCCACAGCAGCTGAGAGCGTGGGGTCAGGCGTCAGGCGTCGGCCCTCCCTGCTCTGCGCCCCCAGGGACAGGAAGGGGTGTGAGAAGGACCGGGTGGCTCGCATGTGAAGTCGGATCTGCGAGCTGGCCCTCCGAGCTGAGGTCCCTCATCCACCTGAAACTCGGTACGCACGGTCGCGAACTGCGATTCAGAGCAGACCAGCTTTCCTTTCCAGAACAACTGTGACCGCTGGACGCTTCGGGGAATGGCCAGACTGAAGGAAACCGACAGTACCGAGCGCTGCCAAGGATGGAGAGGAGCTGGAACTTTCAGAGACGGATGGTGGGAATGGAAACGGCCCTGCCCTTCTCACGTTAGGTGCTGGTTTCTTACACAGAGAGAGGACACTGACCATATGACCTAGCTGTCCCACTCTGACGTGTGCACCCAAGAGAAATGAAAACTTGGCGTGCACACAAAAACCTGTATACACTGTCTCGAGCAGTAGAACTCGTAACAGACAAGACTGTTCGTGGGTTCGAGCCCCGTGTCAGGCTCTGTCCTCACAGCTCAGAGCCTGGAGCCTGCTTCGGATTCTGTGTCTCCCTCTCTCTCTGCCCCTCCCCTGCTCACACTCTGTCTCAGAAATGAATAAGCATTAAAAAATTTTAAAATAAAAATATACATTTAAAAAATTTTAAGAAACGGAATACCACTCAGCAATACAAAGGAACAAATTGCCACAACATGGATGAATCCCAAATGCATTGTGGTAAAGTGATAGCAGCCAGACCCAAAGGTCTGTACGGGTCCCTTATTACGAGAGGTTTCCATTTATATGCCATTCTGGAAAAGGGCAAACTACAGAGACAGACTGCAGACCAATGACTGTCAGGGGTTAAAGGCAGAAGGAAGGGGCATGGGGGGATATTTTGGGGTGATGGAACTCTTTGTGGTGGTGGTTACATGTGTTTGTCAAAACTCATAGAACTAAACACCAGGAAGGTGAATTTCACTGCATGTACCTCATTTTAAAATGCACACACGTGCACATACAATAAAGAAAGGCATTTATTAGGAAAGAAAGCCTCTTCGGGGTGCCTGGGTGGCTCAGTCAGTTCAGCACCCGACTCCTGATTTGGGCTCAGGTCATGATCCCAGGGTGGTTAGATCAAGCCCTGCATTAGGCTCTGTGCTGAGTGTGGAGCCTGTTTGAGATTTTCTTTTTCCTTCTCCCTCTGCCCCTGTCCTCTACTTGGACATGTTCTTTATCTCTCTCTATAAGGAAGGAAGGAAGGAAGGAAGGAAGGAAGGAAGGAAAGCAAGCAAGCAAGCAAGCCAGCCTCTTAAGAGAAAAAAAAAAAAAGAACGATAATGACCATGGATTCCCTAACATCCACCCACTGAAATGGACGGAGCACATCATTGACGTCCATCAATGTAAATCGCCCTTTAGTGTGATGAAATCCAGCTGTAATTCTGGGTTCAGCTTCTCATTTAAAACTCTCACAACCCACCATGGGCATTTGAAAAGAGGGGAACAGCACACCCTGCGTCAGGGACATCGCTGGCAATTCTACGCAGCCCGTGCTGTGGACGTCCATCTTCCGAGGACCCTGACACTTCTGTCTGAGCTTAGCTCAGCTCTTACCGCGCTTATTGCTTCAGGCCTGGACCAGGGAAGGTGTCTAAAGGGGGCAAGTCTGCTGAAATATGTAGAAAAACACACTCTTCTATTTGGTCAACTCCTCCCTACTTGCATCATCTCCCTAATGTCCTAGAGGACAGAAGTGAGGGAAGAGTTTGGACTCTTACTTCCCAGGCCTGCCAGATGGCAAATCTCCTCTGTCCCCCAACGTGTAATAAATACCTTGACCTTGCATTATTCCCAGCAGCTATGACAGCCTCATGAACACATCTGTCTAAGAGGTGGGCTGAATTTTAGTATGCAGAAAGTAAATGGGACAGAGGTGACACAGAATGATATGATCATGGCTGAAAGGCTCTTTGGAATCCTAGTACATGTAGCATCTTCTGAGTTACCCCAGTACCGTCTGATTTCAATTCTGGTTGAAGCCAGAAAGAAGCCATTCCGGTATCTGCTAGCAACCAAAGGGAAAAAACCTGGTCTTGTCAACGAAGAAAATAACGATAGCAAAAGACTTGTAGGAGAAAACACAAATTGTGCGACGCTAAATTATACCACAAGAGACTTTTATAACGAATGGCTAGAGGAAATAAAGGAAAAAAAGAAACTCTGCAAGATGTATATGGAGGGCCTTGGGGAGGAGGCCACGGAAATCAACATGAAGAACGAGGCTCTGCAGAAGCTCTGGCCGCAGATGTTCATCGAGCTGGTCAGGGACGCGGTCACAGAAATGCGCCATAAAAACTCTAGAGATAGCTGGGCCTCGAACTGGCGCTGCGTCCTGGGCTCTCGCTTCGAGCTTCGACCGGCGCCCCTGCTCTCGTTCGGAGGACGCAGCGCTCACTCAGGCCTCGGCAGCAGTTGCTTCCGCCTACCTGCAGCTGATAACTTCCGGTTATTTGCCTTCTTATTTTATGTCATGGAATCAAAGCCAAAAATATGTTCTTTTTTATGAGTGAAGAATAAACTTACTAATAAGTTAGTAAAAAAAAAAAAAAGAGGTGGGCTGAGTAGGAAGACAGCACCCATGGTTCCATGAGGAATGCATCTCGTCTTTGTCTGCATCTCCTGGCGCAGTTTCTAAAACCCTTGGAACTTCCTCAGTGATAGGAGTGTCTTTGTTATTCTAATGGGGTGACTCAAGCTGGGTGGGTCCCAGGATGGGGGTTGGTCACCCCAAAATCAAGCATGTGATTAGAGGGTTCTGACTTTGGCCTCTCCCAGGGAGGGGACGTGGGGGCTGAAGACTTGAGTTAAGTAATGTGGCCCATGAGTTAACGGATCGTGCCTGGACATTAAACCCTGGACACTGAGGCTCCGTGGTGCTTCCTGGCAGGTGGACGTATTGACCTGCTGGGCGAGGGGACGTGCCTGGATTCCACGAAGGGTGCACGGAAGCCCTGGGGTCTGTCCCAGACCTTGCCTTCTGTGTACCCTTTATCATAAAGCTCCGGGTGGGGACTGTCCAACTGTTCGTGGCACACCCAGCTGGGTCTGGGACAGAACACACCCTCATGTGAAAAGTGAGGACACCAAGGTCCAAGCTCTTTCCCTCATTCCCCCAACAGCACAGGGGCCCTACATGCAGCTGGAAGGAATGCCTGCCGCCTGAGGAAGGGGGCCCCTAAATGCCAGCAGTGACAAGTCTGCATCTTTTTAACATGTTTGAACGCGAGAGTGTAAAGTTTGGAGAGAAAGGCCATAAAGAACAGTGATGAAAAGGATGGGTTTGAGGATGACAGACTCTGCGCTTGAGTACTGGCTTTGACACTCGCATGATCCTGGAAAGCTGCTTATTAATTGTGTGCCTCGGTTTTCTCATCTATAAAATAGGTATAATAATAACACCCACTTCAAAGGGCTCTTGGAGGATGAAATGAAATGATGTAAATAAAGGACCTGATGCAGTACCAGGAACACAGTTGATGTTTAATAAGTGGTAGCTCTCATTATAGTTCCTGCCTTTGAATATGGCTTCTTTATGATCTAATCCAGTAACAGTTGAACCCTAGACAAAAAATTGTGGTTGCACTTAAGTGACTTTGCGAGCCCAGAGAGAGGTCATTTTAGGTTCTCGGGATAAGAACAAAGAGAATCAGAGCCTGACGGTTACTTTTTGCCCATTTCCCCATACCTTGTTAGGATCCAACTTGGTTTTGTCCACTGGAGCAGAGTCTTTTATCACTTCCACAAATTCTGCACCAAAACACTGACCATAAAATCCCTATGCAGGAAGAAACGACAGATGAGAAAAGTTACTTAAATATAATGCAACTCCTGGAAACTCAGAAGCAGCCTCAGTTTGGAGCAAGTGTTAGGAAGAATTTGCTCATTGATTATTGGAAGTCCTTCTGAGTTAATGAGGCAGGTTCAGCATTTCTGGAGACAAAAATAAAAATAAGGAAGTGCAACGTTGCAAACTGATAAACGCTTCCCCATGACAAGTATGCTTGAGGTCTGATTCAACCAGTGTCCTCATATTTCCTGAGCAGCTCCAGGGGAACGACACGATTTCCTCCTTGCCTTTTGTACCCAAGGAACTCAGGTCACCGGGCTTCCCAGAATGTGACAACCATGCTCCGCGAGAAGACAAAACATATACTTCAAGTCCTGTGTTGAAGAAACACACTGGGGAACCAAGTGGCCTGGGGTCAATTGCTAGTGTTCCTTCCTATGAGCTGAATGACTTTGGACAACTTACCCAACCACTCTGGGCCACGGTTACTTTGAGTCAAGTAGGGACTGAACTCTCTTGTCTTATTTGCCATGGATGGATAGTGTAAGGAGCAATTTGGCGACTCAAGTGTTTTAAATTTTACAGCCCTGAAAAAGCATAAGTTCAAAGCAATGGCAGGAGGGCATGAGGAATGAATCTTGAGCTAATTGTCAGCAGTTCAGGGAACCCAGTCACTCAGCCTGAGAGGGCTTTGTTTGGGGGGCACCTCTTGACTCTCCTCCTGAGTTCTAAGTGCTTGGCCCTTTCAATGTCTGCTTTTCTCACTCTTCTCTGGGCTGTTTTCTTTTTTCTTCATCCGTTCCTTCAGAACATGCTCTGTTTTTTTTCTGCTATATTATAGATCAAATGTAAAGAGCAAGTTTGGGCTTCTAGTCTATGAGACGGGACAGTGACAGCGACTGATAATCCACGGAGGAGGGCTCCTTGGTTCAGTTCAGCAGGAAGAGGGACACTGGGAGCATCTCTGTGTCAGAAGTGGGATGCGTTGTCCTGTGATACCAATAGGACGGCCACAACATTGTCTAGGGCTAACTCAGTGATCTGGCCAGATTCAAAGTCAAGGCAATAATCTTCAAACTGAAAGACTATCATTAAAATTTCAAGAGGTATAAGAAAGCACGTGACATCAACTGGCTTTGGTATAGTCTTGAAAATAAATAATCACCATATAAATTTATAAACTTTGATAAGCATACACAGAATCTTAGGGAAAATTTATCCAAATCCTGCTTTACCTTATGACTTCACCTAATAGCCTTCATATTATAAATGCAATGTGGAAAAGTTTTATATAGATCAACGATGAATCCGTAACTCTTCTTTTTTTTTTTTTGTAATAACCCATTATAGCTTGCTTTTGTGAAGTGTATAATATCAAGCACTTTTCTTACCTCCAGTCTGTGAGAGATTTCTGGTAGCTTGGTAATGGCAGGCTCCTTGTAAACAAATTCCTGCTCATCTAAATCCCCAAATTTGGATCCATAGAAACCAACTCGGAAGTAGGTTCCAAACATTCTCTTATGACCCTAGTGAGGAAAATAAGAAAACCTCTCTTTAGCTAGGAAATTCATGAGGATCTACTGGTTTGGAAAGGTCAGGGGTCTTTTACTGTGTTACAAAGCATTTTATTCCTATGGCTAATGTAAATCAAAATCACTCCTTTAAAAAAATCTAATGTTGATGGAATAAACTTTGGAAATAATCGAAATGACATAAAAGGTTTCTAGGACTTCTTTTAAGTGAATTTAAAAGATTCTTATATTTCCTGGTTGTAAAGTAACTGAAGCTGCTTCCTTTCACAGTCTGAACTCTGGCCCTGCCTATTCCCAGCCCCTCCCCTCCCCTTTGGTAGGTGAGAGCTACAGCAATGATGTACTTGAGGCAAATCCCTCCCTGGAGAGGAAGCAGGGCTAAGCGTCTCTGGGACAGGGTCACATTGCTGCCGGGCAACAGGGCCTGCCGCCCAGGGTCCCCAGCTACCTTGCTGATGATGCTGTCGAAAGCCTTCTGTAGCTTGTCGTGTGTGGACGTCAGCTTCCGGAAGTCCCTATGTGCTTCCAGGATGGGAATGACCAGCTTGTAGACCTCGTTAACCGTCTCGTACAGTCCTCCCTTGGAAAGAGAAGAAGGAAATCAAAAAGAATTGAATCCCTTGGAAAGCTAAGAAGAGCAAGCAGAGTTCAGTATGTGCTGGAGAACGGTTCCCAACTGGCACCATGATGTTTTCCAGCGCAGGAGGGATGTCTGAGCCTCTCTGGGATGGCTGGCTGGAGTGCTCACAGCCAACTAGACACATGCTAAATGGTGTTTTACGATGACGTTAAGTGGGCAAAAGGGTTTTCAAGGGATAAAAACAGACAGGAGATTGGCTACAGAGACTAGTAACTATTCAGGAAGACAGCTTCAGCGGGTTTGAATGGCATCAGGGGTCACCCTGCAGCCCGATGTTCAATGCGTGCCTGGAGGGAGAAGCTAGGATTCTAACTAGCATCCACTTCCTTGCATTTTAAGAGAAACCGGAAGTATATTGCACTTCCTCTGAATCTTGAAACAGAAAGCAGAAAAAAGCAAAGAGAGCTAAAACAGTAATTAAAATACATAGAGATGTAGGGTAGGACACTTGGAAATGAAAAGCAGAAAAGAAAGAAAAATAGGAACATAAAATTGGATCAGCTAAATATGGTGACATATTAGATATTTACATGGCTTACACCTGGGGGGAGGCGGGGGGTGAGGGATCACCAAAATGAAAATAGGCAAGAGACTTTCTTCCCTGCCCCGGATGTCACAGACTCAATCTACCTATTTTTCCTCTTATTAGGAGTGGTTAGACCCAGACTAGAGGAATGGGGGGAGTCGCAGTGGTTTGCGCCCCCACGATGCTCTGAGCTGGTCAGGCTCTGTGAGAAACCTGGGGACGACCCAGTTGCCAGAAAGGAAGACAGTCAATCTCTTCCCTCTCTCTCCTCCCAGTGGCTCTGCCCTGATATTTTTCTCCATGAGAGGGAAAACGAGGGCGTGAGAACACGCCTTGTCATTTGCGGTGTAACCTGGGGTGAGCCGCTGCACCTCTCTGCAGCCTAATTTCGACCCTGTTAACATGGAGATAATGCAGTGCAGCTGTTGCCCAGCCAAAGCGCTGGGCACGAAAACCAGAATACTGCAGCGATGAAAGCTCTCTCGGCTCCCTGGAGAGCTGAGGCAACTGTCAAAGTCAATCCGGGGTCACCCCACCCCCCCCGCGCACCCTAGCACCAGGCTCGGCACTAGGACTGCATCGCCCAGGCCAGGGAGCTCGCCCGCAAGGAGGCCCCTGGCCCTTTGCACACACTGACCGTGCTGAACAGCTCAGCCGCATGCTCCAGGAGGCCCACCAGGCCGCTCTCGGTGAAGTACCGGCCCGAGCACACACCGTCCTCATCTGGCGACAAGGTGTCATCAGACACTGCAGACTCCTCCAGCACGTTGGAAGAAATATTCTGCAAGAGATCTGAGTATAAGCCCAGGGGACAGGGGAGCCATACGGATGAGAGGACCGCGGGAACCCAAGTTGTAGCACTGAGGCACCCACGTCCGAAGGTCCTCGCCCAGCCTGTGATTTTACAAGGTCTCTAATTCCGCCCAGAGGAGGCTCTGGCTGCTGATGGTGCTGAAGGGACACAGAGCAACTGGTCTTCAAAACTTACAGCATTTTCTTTTTAAGCATTAGGACGTATATAAAGGACACTTACTTCAATGTAACAGCGGTTGAGATACTTTTGTGAAATGACCCTAGGGGACATCCAGCAAGGGTCATTTTTTTTTTTAAGTTTACTTATTTATTTTGAGACAGAGCGTGAGCCAGCAAGCAGGGGAGGGGCAGAGAGGGAGGAAGAGAGAGAATCCCAAGCAGGCTATGAGTTGTCAGCACAGAACCCATTGTGGGGCTTGAACTCACGAACTGAGAGAACATGACCTGAAATAAGAGTCTGATGCTTAACTGACTGAGCCACCTAGGCACCCTGAGGTCATGGTTTTTAAAAGGCAAAGACCAGGGGTGTCTGGGTGGCATAGTCAGTTAGGTACCTGGCTCTTAATTGCAACCCAGGTCATGATCTCATGGTTTGAAGGACCGGGACGCGCTTGAGGGTGTGGAGGCTGCTTGGCTCTCCCTCCCTCTCTCTCTCTGTCATTAAAAAAATTAAAGGCAAGGGCCAATTAACAGTTAACTAGACTCCTTGTTCCGACAGCCAGGTGAATGTGCGGAGTACGCTGCCACTGACTTGTCAGGCCAACAGTCCTATAACAGCAAGTGCGACTGTCCTTCCTCCTTGTGACGTGTTGATGGCAACAGCAGTCAGTTGTTACTGTTGTTTTTGTTCATTTTGTTCTTTTTTACAATTTTCCCTTTACACAAACCACAGAGTATAAAGTCTCCAGCAGGGAGTGCAGTAACCAGGGTCGGAGCTAGCGTGAACCAAGCGAGAAACCAAGGGCATAAAACTTAGGGAGGCATTCACTCTCAGGGTCCTGTAAGTGGCGACTCTGAACTTGTGTGACCCTGAGAGTGAGCACTTCCTTAAATTCTGCTCCATGTGCGCTTCTCTTGCCTCACCCCCTCTCCGGTCCTTGTGGTGATCTCATACTCTTGACATCTTAAGAGACTTTTCTTCAACCTCACAGCTGTGGAAGAAATGTACACAGAGCATAAAAGACATGGGAAATCCCTCCAGCTGACAGACTGCAAACAGGTAGCACATATGCCACTCTTCCCTATGCTTACACTCATGCAGGCATAACTAATCAACCACAGCACCATTTCTGTTGAGTTTGGATGCATAGTTGATCCTTGAACCACATGGGTTTGAGGTGCAACGGCCCACTTATATGCATTAAAAAATACATATTGGAAAAATTTTTGAGATTTGCAACAATTTGAAAAAACCCACAAACCAGGTAGAAATAGTAGAAATACCAAAAAGAAAGCAAGGAAGAATTAGGTATTACTGTAAGGATACAAGATATTATAAATACAGGATACAAAATACATATTAATTGACTGTTTTTGTTACCAGTAAGGTGTCTGCTCGACAGTGGTCTACTAGCAGTTAAGTTTAGGGGGAGTTAAAGTTATATGTAGATTTTTGACCATGTCGGTGGTACCCCATGTTGTTCAAGGGTCAACTATAGTCTCAAAATTTTTTCTAGCATAGCATTCCAGTCGGCTACTAATAATTGACCAGAGTTGGCTTGAGAAGTAAAATATCTGTGTCTCCTGGCCTGGGTAGCAAGATCAATCAGGTGAATCAACCTTATCAATCAGGGAAGAGACAGGTCATGGTCTTCTATCTGCATATCCCAGCCTGTACTGTAGTTTTAGGAATATAGGAGGCTCTCAGAATTCCTTGAGCCAGTCTTTTTTCCAAGCCTGGTCTTTCTATTATGATGTTTCCAGACTGGAATAACAGAAGGTCCAAGGGATTCTGCTAAAAGAATCTAATACCTCAAGAAATCAGTACTACTAGAACTGCATGCAATTTTCTACAGCTAGAGGAACAGATCTCAAGTAATGTAGCTTTATTAGCTGTAATCAGAGGAAAAGGATTCTGGCAGACTTCCCTGGCTTGGGGATCAGGGAGGTAAAAGTAACAGCAGCATCTGAGAATGTAGCTATATCTACGTTTGTGGAATAAACACTGCACTCTGGGGCACAGAATTTCAACGATCTCAATGCCTTGGAATTCAGTGGCCTCAAGGTTATTTTCCTCGCACAGATTTATTTATCTCCAGCTTATAATTCTTTTCCAAATAATTCAATTTTATTGGAGCAGAACAAGGCTGAAAAGGAAAGCACACAGTATTTAAAAAATCAACTCTGGACATCTGTGGTTAATGCTGTCCAGAAGTCCTTCATCTTTCTGTAAACTAAGGGACCACACTCCTGGGGTGGACTTCCACTCTGGTCCAGGCAATCAGAGTATTCCATTTCTCTGGCCATTATGATTGGTTCAGGGATGAACATGTGACCCTCTCAGAACCAATAAGATCCACTGAGACTTTCTTGGGAACTGCTGGAAATGAACCGTCTCTCTATTCTCCTGGTCTTGAACCAGGGAAGGCATTAACCTAAATACTTCTCAGCTAGTGTGGGAAACCTGTGCGGAATGAAGTGGACATAAGGGAAAGAAGATACAGAAAGTAGTGATGACATTGAGGTCTGATGGCCTTGCTTGGTGCTGCTCACCTCACCTCGCCTCGCCTCCCTCATGCAAGCTGATAAATTCCACTTCCACTAAGGTCAGTCTAGGTTAGGTATTTGTCACTCGCAAGCACATATTTCCAAAAATATCCGGTATGTCTCACTTGAGAGAAAGGGATTGGGTCATGGGCAACGACATAATTTGGCTCCTCTTCCGTAGCTGAGAACACCTACTTCACCATGTTCTACATATCATGAAGACCTCATACTTCACAGTTCGTTCTGCCTTCCCCTTCCCTTTCCTGATCCTTCTGGGCTTCCCACAATCCCCAGGTTAGGTCACATGATAAACACTCCCAGCATCTTGTACGTCTTTGTTACTTTTATCATAATTGTAGTTCAACGAGGAATCGAATAGTTATCTGATGTTGCTCTCCCTGGCTAGAATTGAAGTTCATGAAAATACAATAAATGCTCAGTAAATATCATCTAGAACAATAAATGAATGGATATAGATGTATTAAAAATAGAGCTACATGCCCCATGTAGAGGAAATGTGGAATTCTGTTGGTTCTAGAAGAACTATCCTATCTTGCCTTGGCATGGCTTATTATAAGCAAATCCACTGTATTCTAGGTGAAATTAGAATTGTTAAGCTTACCAAACATGAGAGTCAATAATGAAATGCCATTAAAACTTAGGTGATCAATAGCAAATAAAATACAGTAACTGTGAGGGGCACAGCGAGGGGTGGCTCAGTTGTTTAAACATCCGACTCTTGATTTTGGCTCAGGTCATGATCTCATGGTTCATGAGTTGGAGCTCTCATGGGGCTCTGCACTGACATCATGGAGCCTGCCTGAGATTCTCTCCACACCCCCCACACCCCTCCCCCACTGTGCAGGAGCGCCCTCTCTCAAATAAAATAAATAAACATTAAAAAATTAAAAAATATATAGTAACTGTGAAAAAGGCATAAAAGAATGTTAGGAAATGGTTCAGTTAATGAAATACGAAAAGAGGGTGATATAATTCAACATTAAGTAAAACACCTAAAGATTTTCTGGGAATTGAAAGAGTAGCACTTACAAAATTTATCCTTGATGATATCCAAATGGCCAAAATAAATGTGATGAAAGAACCAGATACCTCTAAAATGATTTTTATAGCTTTCTTCCACATGTATGTGAATGAAAATCAGATGTGATATTTTTATGATTTTTTGGAAAAGAATTTCACTTTTGGCTTTTATAACAAGCATTTCTGAATTGAGCATAGAGTTCGCTTGCTGAGAATAAAACGTTAGAATAAATATTATTGTTATCAAAAGCCATAAGAAAAGAGGGGTCAATAATAAGAAGCAAACAGGTGAAGAGGTGAACAGAGTTCTAGAAAATCCGAAGCTCCTGGCCCCCCAGCACCAGTTCCAGAGACTTCTTCTCGAAGCCTGGGGAAGACGCTTTGAATCATCCTCTCCCTCTGGTTCACACAGCTATCACAGAATTGTGTTGAAGAACAATAATGGGATAAAGTCTTTTATAAAATCAGTCACGTAGATGCAAGCAAAGATAATACAAACACTTCACTTGTAAGTGACTGTGAGTCTGGCTTGAAGGGGGCTCTATTACTGTACTATATTGTCCATGGTTTCAAGGATAGTCATTTCTGCAAATTATGTGTGTCTTAAAAAGGTACTCATAAAACTTTTGTTTTCTCTAAAGACTGTATTAAACTAATCAGCAAAGGCTGTCCAAGTCGCCACTGAGCATCGTGGCCTGAGCCCGAAAGTACTGATTCAGCTCCTTTTTTCCCTTCCCAGGTCGATGTGGTTCTTCCTTGATTTGGGACTAAAGGGCGGGACACTACAGAGTTGGGGGCTTTGGTCGAATGAATGGGCCCCAAGGGAAATGATTTCTCCAGGGTTTGGAAAGTGCTTTCACAGTTGTCCGTGTACTGTGCCAACTACACGTCTTTGAGAAAGAGCTTAAAGGAGAAAAAGAGAATAATTGCTGTCTCAGTTTCTTTACCTGTAAAGTGGGAGTTATAACACCTTGCCTGTGTGCCTGCTTCACTGGTCGATGGGGGAGGGTCGAATGAAACCGTGGATCTGAGTGCTTGGGGATGTCTGCACTGCCTATCAACTCTACATTTATTGTACGTAATTAACAAATACCCCAAACAAGATGTAAAGCGATTAGAAGAGGCAGATGTAATAGGCTGAAGCAGGTTTCTTTCATCCTTGGCACTACTGATTGATATTTGGGGCCAGATAATTCTTTGTGGTGGGAACTGACAGGCATCCTAGAACGTTCAGCAGCGTCCCTAGCTTATTATACGTGTCAGATGTAACCCCCAGTTGTACCAACCAAATATGTCTTCAGAGACTGACACATGCCTGCTGGGGTGGGGGGCAAGAGTGCTCCCCCCAGGTGAGAACCGCCGCCCTACAGGCAGAGCTGAACTTGTCCCCCACCTGAAAGCTGACGCTGCCCACGGGCAAGTAGCTGTGGTCTTCCAGCATGCCCAGGTACTCAGCCACGAGGGCGGCCGCGTGCACCAGGCACATGGCGGCCTCCGTGTAGCACTTCTTCTTCATGTGTTTCTCTGCCATGTTCTGGAGCCACGTCAGCCGCAGGTCAGGAGATGTCTGGTAACTCTTGGCAATTCTGAGGACATATTGAGAGGGTTTCAGGGCCGGCTGGCCAATGACACTCTTTTTCTGCTGTGTGTGGCCACTGTTCCCCCGTGGAATCCCCCATCCCAAGAGTTTCCCCAACATGCTCAGAACATGAGAGGAAAAAGCAAACATTTCTCAGTCTAGCTGTTTTCATTCCAGAGGTAGGCTGGGCTGGACCCCAAGACATAGCATTTAATTGAAGTTTTGTGGGGAAGAAAAAGACCTAAGAAAAACGATGTCTATTTTAATGGATATCTAGCAATTTCCTTCCTTTTCTTTACTTCCTCTCAAAATAATAACAGAGACAAAAGTACGACCCTTCTATGACCTCACATCAGAACACATTTATTTCTGTAAGTAGTTTCTCCTGAACAAGGACCATAAAACAAAGCTTCAAACTGTAAAATGAGACAGGATTTCTACACACAACTGTACATGTATATCTGAATAGAACTGGGGAAAAAACATATAGGAAATAATTCATATGACAAGAGTTCTTTTCTCTCATTCTTCGCTAAGTAGAAGATACTGTTGTAAAAGATACTTCACTCTAAATTAGGGAGAGAGTTCTAAAAACATGTACATGAATCAACCCACTCTGAATGGTTAATTCCTACCCATTTATAGGTACACTTTCAGATGTCATCCAAAATAGCGTACCCACGTGGCTTATGATAATTACACTAATGAGAACCGAAGAGTAACAAGGCCTAGACCCTTGACTCACACCTTTTGGTTTTATCAGAAAAGTTTACCTGTACATGAGATCCATAAGCATCTCAGGGTCTTCCTGAAATTCCCTCATTTTCACCGTGTCATATAAGATGCTATTCAGGTTGCAGAGAAGTTCTTCCACCTGCAAAACAGTATATACCTCTAAGCAATCCTGGCTTTGTAATCCACAGTAACAAGCTAGCGCTGCTTTGTCAGGTCAAGGGATAGCCGTGAACGTCCTTCCCTATGGGAGCAGAGCTCGCAGGTGTAGGGGAGTCTAGATGGATCCTCTGTGGCCTTCATCTTTTCAGGTCCACATGCTTCTGAGGCTCAGATGAGAGTTGGCCCTTGGGATCCATGAACGGGCCCTGAATCCTAATACTATCTTCCCTCTTTTTCTTGAAATGAACTTGAACTAGTTTCAGTTATTTGCAACCTGAAAAGCCCTAAACTGTACTCTGGAACATCATGGTTTTTTTTTTTTTTTAATACCAAATAGGAGTCAGCTTAGATTTCACACATATGTAATATGTTATATTATGCTATTCAGGTTATGTATACTATATATTATAACATTAATGTTATATATTACATACATATGTACACATAATATTTACATATTTTATGTATAATATATAACTGGTATATAATCATAGTATATGTTATATAATTACATAGTACCCCCCTCCACACAGATATGCACATATACACAGGTTTATAATTGGCTGATCCCGATCCTATGCCTATGACAAGGCATGACCTTCAATCTACCTGAGTGGGGAAAAGAGTGGCCTGCATGGCCGTGTCCTCTTCCGCATAGGCCAGGATCGTTCTCAAGGACCTTCTCAGGTACTCCTCATTGAAGTCTGGTGCTTTGCCCACCAAAGATGCCAGAGACATGGTTACCTGCATCTTTACCCTGGCGAAGTTCTGTAGCAGGAGAAAGATGAGATGGACCGAGTAAGAGGCACCGGGCTAGCAGACGATGGGAGGCCGCGAGGCCAGACACCAATGGCCCCACAGTGTCTCTTTTTCCCCGTCTCCACCATATCCTTTCCCCTCAATGAGACATGAGCTACACTTTCCAAGATCCATGCTGTTATTTAAATGGTTTAAGTGGATATTGCTCCGACATAAATCTGTCAGCTCCCTTTAAATTTTCATTGAGGGCTGGATGGCCGCCATGCTGCCCAGCGTGAGCTGCCTGCAAAGTTGGGTCTCAAAGATGTATCTTTCTCTGCCAAGATTCCTCTTTTGGGACTTGACTTAAACTGCAGGCAGGAACAGGATCTCCATGGCTACACTTTCTGAGAGTTTGGACCCTGGAGAGGCAGGGACTTTCTATTTCTCCCTCCTTTTGAGCCCTATGGAAAAATATGGCTACCCTGGGGGCCCCTGAGGATATTTCAAATGGTTATACCTAGCACATTCTGCGGGGGGGGCTCTGCCTTTTTCCCCAGGGGCCAATTTATCTTTTAATATCTCTTGAGCACCCTCATTAATATGAACACAATGTAATTTCCCAAAGAACATACCAAAATCTAGATAAACGAAAGCAAAGGTTGAGGGTTCCCCTCTAAAGCCGAATTCCAAAGGCTGCCAAGCTTCAGTTCAAAGCCAGGTGCAGGGACACCTCGGGGCTCAGTCGGTTAAGCGTCTGACTTCAGCTCAGGTCATGATCTCACAGCTTGTGGGTTCGAGCCCCGTGTCGGGCTCTGTACTGACAGCTCAGACCCAGGAGCCTGTTTCAGATTCTGTCTCCCTCTCTCTGCCCCTCCCCTGCTCATGCTCTGTCTCTTCCTCTCTCAAAAAAAAAAATAAATAAATAAAAATAAATTAAAAAAAAAAAGCCAGGTGCAGATGACACTGATCATTTCAATTCCTCTTCCACAGGTCATTCTGGCACCATTCACTCAGAACTGGGGAACAAGACAAACGCTTCTGAATTCTTAACCTGCTTGCTCTATTTCTTTTCACAGATGACAACGTCTAACCTACATACATTCAGTCATTCTTTACATTGAAACACACAGATGGAAACCACTCTCTTCATATTCATTGCTGGTCACACATTCAAAGGCTGCGATCCATCTATGTGGTCAACTGTTTTCCTTCACAAGGGACATGAGAAAATGGGAGCCTTGCCACCTATTCTCAACCAGTGCTTTGCACTGACTTTCTCTGCCGATTCTGGGGCCCCCAGCCGGTCTGAGCTCTTACGCTGGTGGCTCCAAAGCTGAATCTCATGAGGAGGTAGAGGGTGGCACAGGCTTGGCTCCGCGTCACGTCCATGCTGCTGCTACAGTGGTGTAGCACTCGCTGACACAGGTCTGCACACTGCTCCACCTCTTCCTCAAACAGCAGGTCCCCGAACTAGGAGAGACAGAGACACAGGGGCCATTAGGCGTCACCTGGCACCTTCACAGGCTTTCTGGACCGGGTGCCTGTTGAAAGAGGCGGCGTCTGCTGGGACAAGCAGAAAGCCCAGAGGAACTCATGCAATGCTCCACGGAGATAATGAGCTCCTTGAGTCAGAAGATGAATTGGAGCCATAGAGTCGACTTCAGAATTTAATTACGAACCGTACAACTAAGATCGGGGCGGCATAATTAAATTGCATCATGGTAGCCAGGTTGCAGCAGGCAAAGTGACAAAACTGAAGGAAC
>NW_027529428.1:12347196-12358442 GCF_008692635.1 Crocuta crocuta | reverse complement strand
TATATATATAAACATAAGAGATCCCACGAAGCAGGTACTAAGGTTTTTCCATTACAAGGTGAGAAAATAAACTGCATTAGACCATTTTAGGTAAGGAAACTGTATTCTCCAGGATCTAAGCAACTTATTTCTAGATCCTCTGTCATTTTGTGATGTGACATTTTGCAGGACTTATTGATGGGAGTCATGTGTAGGATGTTAATCTCACTCCGATGCGGTATTAAAAGGCAGAAGGAAAGGTAAAGGTGGTCACCTGTTTTTGCTCTCATGTCTCCAGGGACATGCCAAATTTCTACAGTTTTGTCCACATTTCAAGTGTGAGAGCCACCGTTTTTCTTCTCCGTGGCGCCTTCTCAACATTCCTACGGAGACTTAAAACCTTTACCTCGATGTCACTTGATACCAGGCTACGTGGGCTTTGGTGCACCTACAGGGAGAAGTGTGAGTCCGGAAGGGACTCTCTGCTGTTAATTAAGACAAGCATCGCATGTTTACCTTGGTAATGAGGGCCCGGAGTGTTGCAAAGCAGTGAGTCAGGTAGGTGGTGCTCTGGTCGCAGCTCAGAGAATTCACGAGGACCCTGAGAACACCGCCCAGCAGGCTGTCTTTACAGTCCAGAGCCGAGCTTGCCTGGGGAAATGGAAGAAGAGCATCACTGAATCCCTGTGCTGTGTCAGTGAGCGGAGGGGTGAAGACCCAAGTAGGTGCTCTTGACGACTGGCACAGCGATGCTCATGCTCCATCTCTCTTGATCTAAGATGCTACGGGTGTGGGAAGGGGCCACACACGTCGATCATTACCATGACGTCTGAAGACCTATTTCCAAATGACTTTATTCCAAAACTCCCAAATTGGGGTGCCTGGGTGGCTCAGTCGGTTAAGCGTCCGACTTTGGTTCAGGTCATCATTTCATGGTTCGTGAGTTCGAACCCTGTGTCGGGCTCTGTGCTGACAGCCTGGAGCCTGCTTCCGATTCTGTGTCTCCCTCTCTCTCTGCCCCTCCCCTGCTTGTGCTCTCTCTGTCTCTCAAAAATAAACAAACATTAAAAAAAAAAAATAAAACCTCCCAAACGGTTTGGGACTTACGCCTAATTCTGGGCTGTTTAAGTTATAACGGATGCCTGCCCCCATCCTAGACAACAGCTCTTGGAATTTTCTTTCCTTGTATAGAAGGTGCTTTCTTTGTGGGTTTCCAAGCATAATTGTGGGCCTCCCAGTAGAAAAGGGGCTGCTTGGGGGCAGCGGTGTTTCTTAACAGAACGGCAAGACTAACACCACCACAGGGACAAGTTAAGTGTCATTTCTTTGAAAATGAAAAAACCCAACAAACCAACCACATTTTGAGGACTGGCATTAAGTATTAGCACTCAAAGCAGTGTTGGATAAAGACATAATCAATATGATGCCAAGTACTTAAGCTATCTTTCATATGTTTTTGTCTTTATTTTTGTGATATTTATATCACATACTTCTTGTCTTTATTTTTCCACAACAATGACTTTGGTGTTAGATGGCTTAAAAGTGTTTCAACCATACTTCTTTTCCCAGCTCCAAAAAGCAATGCTGGACCTACCCAAATAAATGATGCCTCGCTAGAAACATGGAGGACTCACTTCTCAGGTTAACCAAAAATCCACGGTCACTTGGACTCCTTGCGAATTCTTGGAAACATTCACTTAGAAGATAAAATTAGCCTAGTAAATTGTATTTCTGCAAAGCCCACAGTGGCTCTATACTTTTCTGCAGTGGGGAGGGCAAAGTCATGGTACAAGTGACTTTCCCTCACCAATTTGTGTCCAAAGTAGACCTTATTATGCATATTAAGCATCTTTTTAAAAAAATCTGGTCCTGTCATAATCTTAGCTCTCATCACCTATAATTCAACTGGAGTTGACCCATCAAACAACAAAGAAACAAACCTTAGCTACCATCCCTATTTTAGATAATGAACTATAAGCCTGCCGTCTATGTTATAAGCTTGGCACATACTTGGCAGATTTAACTGTGAGGGTCAGCTTGTCAAGCACCTAAGTGAACAGCACATCAAAGAAGCCAGAAGAATGTTCAGTATCTCTGGAATTTGAAAGGTGAACACTAGTATAAATAGCAAGGAAAACAAAGGCATTTGGGGATCGCATTTATATCTTCCATAACTATCTATACAGAACTCCTTATTAAAGTCCAGCAAACATATTCCTGGTGAATAGATCAGATGCATGTTGTCCTCACCTGGATAATGTTTTCCTGCATATCCAGGATGATTAAATTTGCTTCTGTAGCCAGATTGCCACTGATCAAGGCTTCTTGATCTAACTCTGCCTTTGTTCTAAGAAAAAAGAAAAAGAAAAAAAGGTCAAGTTAAAGTGCATATCAGGCCTGGCCATATTCCAATGATGGCAATCTATGCACCGTGGCGTAAAGAAATGTTCTGAGCAGAGCGTCTGCTGGCTACAGGTAAAAAGGAGGGCACGGTGCTTTCCGAGATTAGTGCCTGGTCCAAAAGATTTTCTAGGTCAAGTCCACAGGTCATCTGCAGCCCAACTGTCATGAATCACGATGACAATTACAGAAATAACCAAATGGGTAGAAAAGCAATTACTGGTTGCTACTAGCAATTAGGCTCGCCAGTCTGATCGCTGCGTGAAACCTCGGGCCATTCTTGTATTTCGTGCATGAAAATCGTTCCTAGATCTGAGTCAAGGGAAGCCTCCACCACAACCAGAGGCAGCGAGGCCAGCTGTGATGTGACCTTGGCAAACAACACTACTGCTGGATTGGGAAAGAGAGGTGCTTCTGAATGGGGGCAGGGAAGAGTCAGTCTCTTGACTTCCCAAAGAAGACCTTGGGGGTGCTTGGTCAAGTGTGGACCTTTCGTTTCTCCCCAGTGGGCAGGAAGGTTGCATTCCTGTGGACATAACCGGTTATTACCCACTGGGGAACAGGAAATCGCCTGGTGCTGCTTCTCTACGAGATTTCATTTTGAGGAACCGGAACATTTTAGGCACTAGTTCATGGGTTCTCCTAAAATCCAGGTGAAGCTGTAAAGGGATATTTTGTATCAGCTACATGTATGGCCAGGAAAGCAAAGTGTGAAGAATTGATTTTCCTGAGATGCTCCAGAACCCAAAATGTTGCCACAGGAGTCAGGGCATGATCATGTGAGTTCCCAAGTCAGGGAGCACGATCACCACTTAGCTGTTCTTGAGTCCCTCTCACCCAATGGTGGGGGCCCAGCCATTCCTTCGATACCACCAAGGGCTCAGAATCAAGATCTCCCTGGGGTTTAAATCTTTTCAAGCTGACGCTAGGCTCTCTGGTCTCAAGGTGTTCTGCATTGTTTCTCATTCTCCAAGTGATAATATTTGTATAAGAAAGTTAAAATATAAAAGCTATGAAAAAAACATTGGTAGGTTTAGATTTTGAGCGATGCTATTCAACAGAAATGTAATGAGGGACACAAGTGTTATTTTCCATTTTGTAGTAGTCATACTAACAAAGAGAGCAAAAAGAAAGGTGGAGTTAACTTAAAATCTTCTATTTAACCCAATACAGAAAAAAATAACTGTCCACGTGTAATCACTATAAAAATTACTAATGAGATCTTTCAGGTTCTTTCATTGGCACGAAATCCTCAAAATCTGGCCTGTAGTGTTCACTTATGGAATTAATGTGGCTACTGTATTGGATAAGGCAGACTTAGATCTGTTTTTCATTTTCGTTTTCAATTGTGCTAAAATACACACAACATAAAACTTACCATCTTTACCACTGAAAAAAATGTTTTAATGTTTATTCATTTTTGAGAGACAGAGAGAGACAGAACACAAGCAGGGGAGAGGCAGAGAGAGTGGGAGACACAGAATCTGAAATAGGGTCTAGGCTCCGAGCTGTCAGCACAGGGCCCGATGTGAGGCTCAAACTCACAAATCAGGAGATCATAACCTGAGCCTAAGTTGGAAGCTTAACCGACTGAGCCACCCAGGCGTCCTCACCATCTTAACCATCTTTAAGTATAAAGTTCATTGGTACTAAGTATGTTTATATTTTCATGCAACTACTACCACCACTAAAGTAGTTTTCAGAAAGCCTAGGAGCCAGTCCTTTAAAACACTGGTTCTCAAATTTGTCTGCACAACATCACTGCCCAGAGAGTCCACCAAATACTGATTTCTGGATTCTACTGCTGGAGGCTCTGAATTAACCTGCGTGGGGAACACCTGGGCGCGGGGAGCTTTACAGCTCCCCTGGTGATTCTAATGTTGAAAATTACTGCTCTGAAAGAAAGAGATCCCAAATAATTGAAAAATGATCTGAAAGAAAAAGGTGAAAGACACCATGGTTAGAATTACAGTAAGTGTTCCAAATAGCTAAGGGGAGCAGTTACAATTTTACCATGGTTTCTCCTGAAGAAAGAAAGAAACAAACAAAACCCCACATCACCCCTGGTGATTTGAGGAGGTGAATCTGTAGCTCAACAATGAGCCGCCCACCGTGAGCTCAGGGCTGGGAGCTGACCCAGAGCGGATGGGGAGGCCCTGCACAGAACGACTCAGGGTGGAGTTATTTCTGCGAGCAACAGCAACGGGGGAAGGTTTCGAAAACATCAACCTGTGCAGCCCAGGAAAAGCATGTCGTCTTAGGCTCTCTTCCTAGTATCAGAGGGTAGCTGGCCTAAGCACCTAGGCAGCTCTGTAGCACGTAACTACATGTACATTTCTTTCATTGGGGTTCCTTTGGGAGGCCAGGGGGTGCATTGCCTGAACTGGAATTTGTGGATTCTCTGAACCAAATATCTTACACACTACTTCGGGGAACTCAGAGCAAGACTAAAATAGCCAAATGACATTGGCTATTACTAATGACAGCAACAATTAGGGGTTGTCTGCAACATATGTAATAAACAAGGGTTATCTCCGTAATGTTTTAAAAATAAATTTGACTCTCCCAAGTCCCATAAGCAGACCACAGTGAATCACTGTTGTGGTGACAACAAAGACAGTAACTTCTGTTTACTTGGAAAACAGCACTGTTATTCAAGTCTGCCCCACCCCCGTGTGGGTGCTTCATACCCATGGAGATTCGCTGCCTACGCCCTGTTCAGTGTGTGGGGCGGTGCCTTCGATCATACAGTGTTGGGCTCAGCGGAGCCTGAGATGCAGCAGGTGATACGCTGCACAGAGGAACAGCAGATATGAGCAGTCTCTTCAACATATTTCCTTTTATGTCCTTATAGATCCAAATTTCTACACATATGTATCTCATAGAATGCAATCCAAGCAGGATTTTTCTTCCATTTTTTATATTTTTTCTGATAATAGCATGCATTGTTTTATGTATANGAGACACAGAATCTGAAGCAGGCTTCAGGTTCTGAGCTGTCAGCACAGAGTCTGACCTGGGGCTCGAACCCATGAAATGTGAAATCATGACCTGAGCCGAAGTCGGACACTTAACCAACTGAGCCACCCAGGCGCCCCTGTATATTATATTATTATAACATTATTTTATGTATATGTATATATGTGTGCATATGGAATATAATGTATGTAATATATATCAAATATAAAATAATTCACATATATTTCTATTTATATTATATATGTATATTTATGTCATTATATTGATATTTATAATCTATATAATTATATTGATATGTGTTAATAAATGTATAACATACTTAATAAATTAATTGTACACATAAATATATAAATACATCAAATATCAGTATATAATTAATTAATAAATATTAACATGTATAATTAATATATACAACACATATACAATTATGACTATAGAATAAATATTCATATAATTATATTAATATTTATGTGCTTATATTAATATACATATATATTACACATAGCCATCATAGGAAATACAGGATAGTATAAAGAAGGAAACATCTCTTACCTCAATACCCAAAGAGAATCACCCAAGGAAAACCATTGTGAATATTTTGGTAAGTTTCCTTTCAGTCTCAAAATGTATTTATCCTAGGGGTGCCTGAACGGCTTAGTCGGTTAAGCGGCGAACTGTTGATTTTGGCTTGGGTCATGACCTGGCAGTTTGTGAGATCGAGCCCCACGTCGGGCTCCGTGCTGACAGTGAGCAGAGCCTGCTTCTGATTTCTCTCTTCCTCTCTCTCTGCCTCACCCCCCTCCCCATGCTTGCTCTCTCACAAAATAAATAAACTTAAAAAAATCACCCTATTTACCCTATGCAGTTAGAGATTTAAGACTCTACTCTAAGGGGCACCTGAGTGGCTCAGTCGGTTAAGTGTCCGACTTCAGCTCAAGTCATGATCTCATGGTTCGTGGGTTCGAGCCCCACGTAGGGTTCTGTGCTGACAGCTCAGAGCCAGGAGCCTGTTTCAGATTCTGTACCTCCCTCTCTCTCTGACCCTCTCCTGCTCATGCTGTTTCTCTCTCTCTCTCAGAAATAAATAAAACATTGAAAAAGATTCTACTCTAAAATCAAGGGTCTGTCCTGCTCTTATTCACCTAACATTATATCATAAGCGTTTCCCATGTCATGAAGTTTTAATACCAACCTAGCACTTCCTTACATAGTTCCCTATTCTTGAGCATTTAGAATGTTTCCATTTAAAAAAAAATTGAGTAATACTGACAAAAATATCTCTGACTACACATTTTGTACAAGTTTCCGGAACAGCAAAATGAATTTGAATCCTGTGGTCTCGGATGCCCTCTCTTTTTCCCATCAGCTGCTTTCGTCAAGCTATCAGCAATTGCTAAATATTAGTTTTCCTTAAATGCCTATCAATGTGATAAAGTTTTAAGAGCTGTAAATCGTAATTCCTTATACCTTTGATTATCCTGGGTTCCTGGATGAACTGCATTTACACAGATAATGATGTTTCATTTTCTTACCCCCGGAAGGATGCAGTTGTTTCAGTAATACAAGTAGCCTGAGAAAAAAAGTTTTGGGTTTTAGTGTAAAAGTAGCACAGAGTTGCTGAGTGACTCACTTATCTTGCTTCTCATTAGCTTGCCGCCAATGTGTCTGCTCCTTCCTCCATCTCAAATTTTCATTGAGGCCTGGAAATCGGTCATTCCCTAGGAGTTAAGAAATGCACGAGAGGAATGTGATTAGCGTGAAACCCTCTGAGATAACCAGAAGTTCCGTAACGAGCTCACCAGAGAGGACTCAGTACTGCGTCTCTGGTCAATTAGACCCGGGCTGGACGCCGGTGGGAGACAGGCCTCTGCTCAAGTCCGGGCTGCCTGCTCTTGGATGGACTGCCTACAGCTCTAGACCGCTTGCCTTTCCGGGGCGCTGGTGAGCACCAACTGGGGTTCTGAGTGAATTACTGGAGCATGTGGGTGTTACATGAGGGCACCCAACCACCATCGAAAGAGCTGAGCTCCCCACAAGTTCCCAGCCACTGTGTCCCTTAGCATAGAACAAGCTGTCACTCTGTAACTTTTGAGCACAGTGACCAAGACTGAGTGTGCCTGACCACCTGACTCTATTCTACAGCAAGGAGGTCAGCCTTTTTGAGATCATTCCAGGCAGGGTCCCTGGAGGACTGAGGCACTCTGACACCCTTGGGGGGAGTCAGCTGCAATCTAATAACACCCTGACTGATCTGGGGAGATGGTTTTGGAACCAGAATTATCCAGTGTCTTGACCAAGCTCTACGAAGACTCGTCAAATGTCCGGATGGAGAGGCTTCAGCCTTGAGAGAGACAACATTCCGTCTATCCTGTGACTCATCTTCTTGGAGGTGACCTTTCGAATGACAAGTGTTAAATGGAAGATGCATTTAGGGACACTTCCAAAGTTCCTGTGACCTCAGGACAGGACCTTTCCCTGGAAAGCACACGGCTCGCATTCCATACACCACACACAGAATCCTAGAATCTGCCTGTCTTTATTATCCTAACAGCTTAAAAATAAGCTATAAGTGACTCGTCTTCACCAAGGGTGCAGAACTTGCTGACAGAAAGCAGGGAAGGAAAGGCCAACACACCTGGAGCCCGGCAGCGTCGCATCATCTCCCCCCTGGCCCCTTCCCCGCGCAGCAAAGCCTCTTCCAGCCTGGCCTTGACGTCCCTTGACTTCTGCAGGACTTGGGTACTGACTTTGTCAGAGCTCTGTTTTCCCTGGACAGGACAGACGCAGAAGGGCGTTTAGTGTGCGGAGATCTTTGTCCATGGGGAGAATCCTCAAAACCCAACACTCCATGGCCAACAGCGGCCAGTTTGGACATGTGTCACATGGAAATGCTGTTTGGGGGAACTGAATGAGAATGGGGTTCTCTCTGCAGAAGGCAGAGGTCCTTCCCTGGAGAGATGACCAGATCTAGAATGCAAATAGGTTATGGATCTCAATACAGAACCAAGTAAAACTAATGACGCCTCCATTCCCCAATCAACGGGGGGCAGTAGGGACAAGATAGATGTGCACTTGGGAGCGAAGAGGCTGGTGTCAGGCTGAGGCACCTCACACTCACCTTGTACTCGAAACACGAGACACAGATGAAAAGGAGATCTAAAATCCGGTTTAGCTGCATGGACGGCAGGTCGGCGATCCACTTCCGGATGAGGCTCTGGTCGGCGTTTTTCATGATCCACAGGAAGCAGATCATGAGGTTTCGGGTCGTGTCGGCATTCAGCATGTTGTACTGTTTGTAGGGCTGCAAGGGGGCAGAGGGCGGGGCCGACAAGGGAAGAAGTAGAGCAATGGAAACACCAGAAGCTTAGAAAACAGTCATCATGCTTGTTCCCAGGCTGGGGAGCCGTTCCCAGGAGCTGGTCCTTTCCTGGGGTAGGAAGCCGTGTTCCCTGAGTGTGCTCAGCAAACGGGCTCCACCGGGCTGCGTCTGTGCCAGACTTTTGTCCATGTGCTGTGGGGACCCTGTGGCTCAGGAGCGGGGTGGTGTGATGGTCTGTCCTGCCTTGACCAGCCCCCTCCCCCAAGTCTAAATGATACAAAGGGGCTTCATGCTGCTAAGATTCTACAAATTTCTCCTTCAAGCTGGACGGACACGGGAGGGCTGAACTTAGAGCCAAGAAAAAGACTAGCTAGGCTCCAGAAATATCCCAACTGTTCAAGAGTTAGCTTCTTTGTCAGAGTCCAAAGTATAATATAAGGGTCATGAAGGGCTCAGCAAATTAATCAAATCCCTAATTTAATGAGGTCCTCTGTGCTGGGACTTCAATCACAATTTATGATTTCCTGGGGGTCAGAGGGTGGGGGCTCAGGCTATTTGCTTTAATACCTCAGCCCCAAGGGTTCATTTTAGAGTGCCGAGCACACTTCCTTTTACTCATCAAATCAAGACAAAGAACGATATGTGGGATATGTGGCCGCAGCCTTGGTTCATGCGGTGTAGCTAATACCCTGTGGAATGTGACATCGCGTATTTGTGAGTATGCGAGGGCAATGTTGGCATGGGATGAGAGATACAGCTTATGGAATTAGCTTAGGTTTTCTGAGTAGGGTGACAAGAAAATATGAAAACCTTGGCTATAACTTCCCAGCGAAGATCTTCTAATGGTGGACTTTGGGCACTTGAGCATTTGCCCTTTGAGGCAAACAGCAATATAAAGGGCAGACACCACCTCGGGCAGCTAGCTTTGCTAAGATGCACATTAGAAAGGTGGAGGAGGTCAATACAACACTTTATTTCTCAAACTACAGGATGATGGGCGATGTCCACTCTCAAATGTCTTTCCTCTTTCTTATATCCCTGCCCTCCAGCCCTCCTGGGGGTGCCCGGGGGGTGGGGGCTTGCTAAGTGCTGGAGGGAAGACAGAAAAGCCATCCGGCAAAGAAGCCTTAGGTCTGTCTATCTAGATGCTGCCTTCCCAGGAGGGAACGGAGGGGGGCCCTCTGTGGATGTATACCCCACGCTGAAATGCAAATCTAATTAAGCTGGACAGGGCGGCACTGTCACTATCTGCCAAAGGAAGAGTCAGAGTTCATCAAGGAACAGAGGCAGATCCCACTGCAAGTAAATCAGACCTGTGTTCCTGGAGAAGCCCAGAGTCTGTGCAAAAGGACAGAGCTATACAACTCTGGGTTTAGGCTCCCTGGGGACCCCAGAAAAGTTGAAGTCTTTTGCATAAGAAGCACTCACCCCAAGCACCTGGCCCCATTCAATCATTTTTTTGGAGGCAGATATAGTGTGGATAATAAACACAGAATAAACACAGCTCAAGCCTCCCACCCGAGGGAGCTGTGGTTTGATGCTCTGTGCACTAATCTCCGAAATCCCAAGTTTACCTCTTCCCCAGTGTTCTAAACCTTGAACTCAGGCACCATTGAGACCGCCTGAATTTGAACCATCGGTGACTGTGCTGCCTCACTGGTCCCATTTCCCTTCACGCAGATGCGTTTCAGAATGGAGCGAAGAGGCAGAAATCTCACAGCCTGCTCTATTCTGGGTTCCAGTAGGTAAATATAAGAACAAGCCCATCAGAAGACGGGAAAAGACACAAAACAAAACAAAAAAATAAACCAGAGAAATGTGCGCCAACATACCAGGGAAGAAAACATTGTGCCACTTGTCTTCAAATTAAAATTATTTCCAGCTATGGCCAACGCCACATTCTGGTTAATTGCACCGGCGCCATCTTGTTCTTCATCGGAGCCATTGGCACGATTCTTCCCACTACGGGCATCTGCAGCTGTGGTGGAAACATCATTGGTCTTACCGTACGACCCAGTAACAGTGCGCCCTGGCCCTCACGCAAGGAGTTGAAAATTTATGCCCGCATAAACATCTGCACGTTTATAATGGCCAAAACTTGGGAGCAAGCAAGAGATCCTTCAGTATGATGGACGGGTAAATAAATTGTGGTATATGCAGACAAAGGAATATTATTCAGTGCTAAAAAGAAATGAGCTATCAAGTCCTGCAAAAAATGGAACCTTAAACGCATGCTGGTAAGTGAAGGAAGTCAATCTGAAAAGGCTGCATATTGGGGCGCCTGGGTCGCTCAGTCGATTGGACGTCCGACTTCGGCTCAGGTCACCATCTCACGGTTCGTGGGTTCGAGCCCTGCATCAGGCTCTGTGCTGACAGCTCAGAGCCTGGAGCCTGCTTCGGGTTCTGTATCTCTCTCTCTCTCTGACCCTACACTGCTCATGCTATCTCTCTCTCTCTGTTTCAAAAATAAATAAAAAACTATAAAAAATTTAAAAAAAATGAAAAGGCTACATATTATATGATTCTCACTATATGACACTATGGAAAAGGCAAAACTACAGAAATAGAA
>NW_027529428.1:12302799-12347142 GCF_008692635.1 Crocuta crocuta | reverse complement strand
AGCAGAGCCCTGAGGGATTTCAGGGTAGAGAAACTACTCTGAATGACATCGCAATGATGGATACATGTCATTATATGTTTGTCCAGACCCACAGAATTTACAACCCCAAGAGTGAACCCTAATGTAAACCACAGACTTTGGGTAATTCCGATGTGTCTATGTAGGTTCATCAGTTGTAACCAATTTACTCCTCCAGTAGGGGGTATTCATGATGGGGGAGGATGTGTAATGTGGGGGCAGGGGGCTTATGGGAAACTCTGTAATTTCTGTTCAATTGCTGTGAAACTAAAACTGCTATTTAAAAGTCTTTTTTAAAAAAGAAACCTTTGGTGATGTCAAATCAAAAAAACTATCCCTACGTCCCCTACCCAATACCCACCAAGGGACTGATACTTAGCCGTCACTACAGTCAGTACACTAATTTAAAGTCTGATGTTCAGGATTATTTATCCGCTACCATCTCTAGGCAAAAGCAGGCAGGCTAATAAAAGAGACAAAATGCCCAGCAAAAGATTCGGCTACCAATGAATTTTTCCAATTGTAAAACTAAAGCTCTCATAACACTTTCCCGTAATGTAATATTAAAACATTTTTTTAAAAGTTTCTATTGAAATTTCAGCTAGTGTAATATTAGTTTCAGGTATGTGATAGAATAGTTTTTACTCTATTCAAATATTTTAAACAATGACCAAATAGACAGGAACCTGTAATTACAGAACTAATCAGTTCCTTATAAAATAATAAGCTAATATCATGAATTCAGCAACCATGAATTGAATTCCCAATGTCTGAAATGAATGTTAATTTATCATGCCTATCTAATGTAGACATACCTGTATTTATACGTAGGTCCAGATGTATGTGAACAAAAAAAGGACCCATCACTTAAAAAGTCATTTTTTGTTTTTATTTTTAATTTCTGAGAGATAGAGAGACAGCGTGAGCAGGGGAGGGTCAGAGAGAGAGGGAGATACAGAATTCAAAACAGGCTCCAGGCTCTGAGCTAGCTGTCAGCACAGAACTTGACGCGGGGCTCGAACCCACGAACCGTGAGATCATGACCTAAGCCGAAGTCAGACGCTTAACTGATTGAGCCACCCAGGCACCCCTTAAAAGGTCAGTTTTTAAGAACACCACACAATCACCACAGAAAGTACTTGCTTAACCAGTTCTTTGAAAAGCATGTTAAAATACTCATAACAGACTGATTCCTTAAAAAGTCCTGTTTTGTTGGACTTGTCAACATCATAGGTATCTGGACTGTCAAGTTTTCAGAAAAATTAGCTTGCAAACAGTATTTCCTTCTGCTAAAAATTGTGAAAACAAAACTCGAATATTTTTGGAACTCAATTAAAAAAATCATTCCCTATTTGTGCTTAAAGGCGGCTGAGTTTTCAGACAAATGGTAAAAGGAATAGCGTGTGGCAATTATGTAAGATCTGACCACATGAGGATTAATCTGAGGATGCAATGTTACTTCCCTGACATACACATTGGGTCACGGTTATAAAAGATGGAGAGAAGGATATAAACATCTGCCACATAAAATGCTTTTATGGAAGGTCTCTCATTTCATCTTTACCACACCCCTAAGATGCAGACATTGTTACAACACTTTTACAGCTGAGAGAGAGGGGAGGGAAGGCATTGAAAAGTTGAGGAACTTTTCAAAGGTCACATATAAAGCAATAAATGGGCTGGAACTTGGATTCACCTGTTCCTTTTTTAAATTTTTTATGTTTATTTATTTCTAAGAGAGAGGAAGGTGGAGAGAGAGAGAAACACACACAGAATCGGAAGCAGGCTCCAGGCTCTGAGTTGTTAGCACACAGCCGGATGCCAGACTCGAATCCACAAACCGTGAGATCATGACCTGAACCGAGGTCAGACTGTTAACAGGCTGGGCCACCCAGGTGCCCCACAGCTGTTTCTTTTTTAAAAACTATATTCTTCTTAATGTATCTAAGGCGTCCACATGTAACAGGTGCATTATATTACCTCTAATCATAGAACACTTTCACTGTTTTCCCATTTGTCAGCTACATCATTACTATAAAGGCCGATGCACACATGAAGAAACCATTGAGATGTGAAAGGCTCAGAGGCCAACTGCTGAAAAGCTCTGATCCACAGTGACTGATTTGGAAAATTCTCATCAACAAGGAAACTTAGGAGAATGTGTGCCAAAGTGGCTCCCTGCTTTGGGAACAAATAAGCCATTGGTCTTTATTTTTATTTTTTTAAGATTTTAATTTTTATTAAATGTTTATTTTGAGAGAGAGAGAGAAAACAGTGGGGGAGGGGCAGAAAGAGGGAGACACAGAATCTGAAAATGGTTCCAGGCTTTCCCTTCCCCCCTCCCTCTCTCTGCCCACCCCCACTAGCGCTCGCTCTCTCTCTCTCTCTCTCCTCCCCTCAATATAAATCAGGCAGGCTTGATAAGGGCTTGATTCCATAAGCCAAAATAGAGTCTGACACTTAACTGACTGAGCCACCCAGGCACGCCCCTTTCCTAAAACATTCTTAAAAGAGAAGGAATATCCTTATTTCAAGGCATTTGAGCAGTGATCGCCCAGGGGAGTAATTCTGTTACTATTTCATCCTTTGTGATGTAAAGTCTATAAAGTTCATCAAATACCAGCAGATGAATGAATGAATGAATGAATAAAAAATAGTTTTTTGGGTTTTTAAAATTTTTTAAATTATTTATTTTTGAGAGAGAGAGAGAGAGAGAGAGGGAGAGTGAGCATGAGCAGGGGAGGGGCAGAGAGAGAGAGAGAGAACAGAATCCAAAACAGGCTCCAGGGTCTGAGCTGTCAGCACAGAACCCAACACAAGGCTCGAATTCAGAAACCGAGAGATCATAAACTGAGCTGAGGTCGGTTGCTCAACCTACTAGGCCGCCCAGGTGCCCCCATGAATAAAAAATAGTTTCTCAAGTAAAATAATACACAGGGCTATGGCCCCTTAAAAAAAGTACTGGGACCCCCTCCCCCCAAAAAACCCAAGCCCCCAAACCCCAAAAAACAACTTTTTGGGACCTGTGTTTAAAAGGCCTTGGGGCGCCTGGGTGGCTCAGTCGTTTAAGTGTCCGACTTCGGCTCAGGTCATGATCTCACCACTCGTGAGTTCAAGCCCCACGTCAGGCTCTGTGCTGACAGCTAGCTCACAGCCTGGAGCCTGCTTCAGATTCTGTGTCTTCCTCTCTCTCTGCCCCTCCCTTGCTTGTGTTCTGTCTCTGTCTCTCAAAAATAAACATTAAAAAAATAATATTAAAAAAAAGGTCATGGTGTGTGGAAAATCACTCGCACAGGCATATTGGCACTAGAGCGAAGCACTAGAAACTTCATGCCAGGGGAGCATGTGGAAGGGGTCCTCACCAATCCAAAGAAGGAAGCGGAGGAATCCTTACCTGTAAAGTCATAGAGTTGCGGCAAAGCATCCAAAATGATGCCAACCAAAGGCAGGTAAAGGGCAGCAATTTTGACCTTCACCTCTGGTTTGACACAGCGCGGGTCCAGGTCATGGGAGCTCAGGAGGCTGTGGATGGCACTGACCGCCTTCCTTTGCACTTTGCTGACCCTAATGGCACAACGCAGAAAGCTAGACGTTACGGTGGAGGGAGATCGACCAAAACACTTTTAAACAATAAGGAGGGATCAGAACAGCCCTGAGCAATGGGAAAACCAAGCAAAATGAAGTAGAAGTATCTAGAATCAAGACTGCCTGCATTCCGGTCCCGGGTCTGCTGCCAGCATGGCCTGTTTCAAAGGCCATCATATTGTAGTATCAGTACTTGATTCCTCTCTATTATTGGGTAATATTCCATTGTATGGATGGATCACATTTTAATTACCCATTCATCAACTGGCGGACATTTGGATTATTTCCACTTTCTGGTTATTATGAATTACGGACGTTGCTTTGAGGATTTGTGTATAAGTTTCTGTGTGGACATATTACTTCTTTCGGATATGAAGTTTACTTCACACCTCAGAGTCCAATTCCTGGATTTTACGGTAACTCTATGTGTAACCTTTAGAGGAACAGCGGAACTGTTTGCAGGAGTGGCTACACCATTTTACACTCCTACCAGTAGCGTATGAAGGCTCCCTTTTCTCTCTGCCAACACTTGTTATTATTTATCTTTTTTATTATGGCCATCCTAGTGGGTGTGAAGGTGCTATGGACTGAATGTGTCCTCCCAAAATTCATATGTTTAAACCTAATCCCTAGTGTGATGTAATAGAAGGTGGGGTCTTGGGGAGGGATTAGGTCATGATCAGGTGGAGCATGGGACTGGTGCCCTTATAAAAGAGACCCCAGAGAGCTCCCTGGCCTCTTCTACTGTGCGAGAACATAGCAAGAAGATGGCCATCTATGAACTAGGAAGTGGGTCCTCATCAGACTCTGAATCTGCCAGCACCTTGAACTATGAGAAATGAATTTCTGTTGTTTATAAGCCACCTAGGCTACAGCATTTTGATTACAGTTGCCTGAAGGAAGTAAGAGAGAAGGGGTAGTTATCTGGCTTGGATGTGCATTTCCTTGAAGGGCAAGGATGTTGAAGACCTTTTCACGTGTGTATTGGTCGTACCTTCTTTGGAGAAATGTCTGTTCCGACCCTTGCCCTTTAAAAAATTGACGTGTTTGTCCTTTGGTTATGGAATTGTAAGATTTAAAAATTATATAACAGGTACAAATCCCTTCTTTGATCTACATTTTGCAATTATTTTCCTCCCACTCTGTGCCCTGCCTTTTCATTTTCTTGATAATGTCCTACACATCACCACGTTCTCACTTAAATGAAGTCTAACTCAGCTCATTTTTTTCTTTTGTTGTGCCTACTTCTGGTGTCAGATCTAAGGAGCCATCGCCTGATCCTATTTCACGAAGATTATACATGTGAATCATCATTCATCTAAGACTTTTACAGTTTCAGCACTTACATTTAGGTCTTTGATCATTTTGAGCTAACTTCTGCACAGGGTAGGACACGGGGGCTCAACTTCATTCTTTTGCGTGTGGATACCCACTGGTGGCAGCACTGTCTGCTGAAAACACTACTCTTTCCCCCGCTGAATTGTGTTGGCACCCTTGTCAACAAGCAATTGACTATAAATGTGAAGAGGTATTTCTGGACTCTTGCTTCAATTGCATTGATCTGTATGTCCGTCTTTATGTCAGAAACACATGGTCTTTACTATTACTGCTTTGTGGTAAATTTTGAAATCAGGAAATGTGAGTCCTCCAATTGTGTTCTTTTTCAAGACTGTTTCGGCTATACTGGGTCACTTGACTTTTCATATGGATTTTAGGATCAGCTTGTCAATATCTGCAAAGAAGCCCGCTGGGATTTTGAGTGGCGTTGGATTGAACTTGGAGATCAGTCTGGGGAGTAATGCCATCTTAACGACATTGAATCTTCTCAACCATGAATATGTCATGTCTTTCCACTTGTTTAGACCTTTTTATTTCTTTCTAAAGTGTCTTACAGCTTTTGGTATACAAGTCTTGTACTTGTTTTCGTAAAAAAAAAGTTAGGCTAAGATTTTATTAGTTTTGGAGGCTATTTTAAATGGACATGTTTTCTTAACTTCATTCCACATTGTTCATCACAAGTATATGGAAGTATAATTGAATTTTGTATATTGATCTTGTGTCTTGCAACCTTGCTGAACACATTTATTATCTTTAATGGGTTTTTAGGGGCTTCCATAGGGTTTTCTTTTTTTCCCCTTTTTTTAAAGTTTATTATTTATTTTGACAGAGAGGGGGAAAGAGAAAAAGGGAGAGGGGGGAGGGGAAGAGAGAGAGGGAGAGAAAGAACCCCAGGTAAGCTCTGTCAGTGCAAGCTGGGGACAGGCAAAGTGAGAATCCCAAGCAGGCTTCATGCTCCATGTGGGGCATGACACGGAGCTCAACACCGGGCTCGATCTCCCAAGCCGCGAGATCATGACTTGACCCGAAATCAACAGTTGGACGCTTAACCAATTGAGCCACCCAGACACCCTCTCCATGAAGGATTTTCTATAAACAAATCAGGGCATCTGTGAAGAAAGATAGTTTTACTTCTTCCTTCCCAATATGGATGCCTTTATTTCACTGTCGTGCCTGACTACCCTGGGTAGGCCTTTCTATACCATAATGAATAAAATAGAAATGGCAGGAATGACTATTCCTATCTTGTTCCTGGTCTTGCCAGGAAAGCAATCAGTCTTTCACTAATAAGTATGATACCAGCTGTAGTTTTTCATAGATGCCTTTTACCAGGATGAGGAAATCCTGTTATATTCCTATATGATTTGTTGACTTTTTTTCCAAGAAAAGGTACTGGATTTTGTCAAATGCTTTCTCTTCATCTATTGAGATGATTGACTGGGTTTTGTCCTTTATTCCAAGCATAGAATATATTATATCAGCTGATTTTCAGATGTTAAACTGATCTTGTGTTCCCAGGGTAAAGCCTACTTTGGCACTTATTCAGTGTTGAATTCAGGGTTTCAGTGTTTTGTTGAGGATAATTATATCTACAGTCATATCAGTCTACAGTTTTCTTGTCTTTTGTTTGCTTTTGGTATCAGGGTAATGCTGGCCTCATAGAACGAGCTGGAAAGTGTTCTTTCTCTTGAAGAATGTGTGAAGGACCTAGTACAAAGATGCTAGATAATTTCCACATGCTTGAGGAACATTATGGATTTAGTGACGTGTAGACATTTGTGGGCACCCCCAGGTAAAGGGGGTTCTAAGGAGACCCCTTAGAACTGGAACCATGGCCCGTTTCAGAAGCCCAGATACTGAGACATGAGCCCCCCTGGCCCTTGCCCTTCAGATGGGCAGGTGTAGGTGAGTCTGTTAATTATCTTGGCAGCAAGAGGAAGTACTAAGGAAGAAGTATTGTTAGACCATGAGATCTTCCTGAGGTTTTAGCCCACGTGGTAAAGTCACTAATAAGTATGTGACAGTGTTTCTAATGACTTCCCAGGGGAGTAACTGACAGCCCAGAAATCAGGGATTATTGTGTTGCCAAAGGAGAGACGCTCTTAATTAGCTACTCTCTCGAGGGTAGAAAAGGTACTGTGTATGTTTGTGTGTGTTTGAAAACTGTACCTATCTGATTGAACATAATTACATGATGGCCTCTGAACATATTTTACTCTGTTGCTGGTAAAATAACAGCTACAATTTTAAGAGGACTCAAAATAGACGTCAGGGCTGCTTCCCTAGACATCTCACTGAAAGGGCCATGGAAAAGAGAAACTACTAAAGAATACTTTCAGAAATCATGTAGATCAATCCTATAAAAGGACAATTAAGAAAAAAACGTGTGTGTGTGTGTGTGTGTGTGTGTGTGTTTGTAAATGGAGGTGATTTTCTTTGTGTCCAAACCTTATTCTTAGCACCTTTTAGGTCAGGGCACTTTNAAAAAATCGTGTGTGTGTGTGTGTGTGTGTGTGTGTGTGTGTGTGTGTGTTTGTAAACGGAGGTGATTTTCTTTGTGTCCAAACCTTATTCTTAGCACCTTCTAGGTCAGGGCACTTTGTGTGGCTTTGGAAATTGAGGTTATTTATAGGGTAGAAAGTTCTACTGAGAAAATAGAGAGGAATTTAGTCAGGGTGGGAAGAAGAAGATGGGAGATCGAAGCTCTCTAAGGATGCACTCAGGACCTGAATTTCTGAAAAGAGGAAGAATTTAGAGTAAGGACATTCAGTGTCCCACACTGACCTCCTAGGAGGCAGGAAAGGACATTCATTGCGCAGTATCGTTACAGACAAAGTGCTCAGGATACATTTATGATTGTGGTTAGGCGAGCTGGAAGGGGTTTCTGTCATTGTTTCCTTCCTTAAATCATAAGCAGAGAGAGCTTGAAAACCTCCAATTAGACAAAAATCTGTAACATCTAGCAATGCTGCCGCTAATCAGCATACTGTTTTCCAGAAATTTCTTTAGCGTAGGAAGGAAGAACGGAGGAGTCGTAGAAAGAGGTTTTCCAGAGAGGGCGCTGGTGAGAGATGGGAGGAGGGTGGGCCCTGGGAGAGACCTCAGGAAGCCATGGCCCTAGACTTCGTTTTGCTATGTAACATCAGGTACGTTCCTTCAATCCTTCGTACCTAACGTGAACACCGGAGGAGCTGAGCCTCAATTATTTTCCAATCCTGCCTGATGATTTTCAGATCTGAGCCCCTGAAGGGTGGGTTCTAGGGAGCGCTGTTCTGTGCACTGACGTATCTCTGATCTATTCCCAACACTCCACTATGTCGGCCCCATGGGAGGCATTTGGTAACTGTTGAATGGGATGTATAATATTCTAGAAGGCATTGTCTCCTTTGGTCCAATCGGGCAGATGGTGGTTTTCTAATCCTATAGCTCACGGAGCACAGGGGGAGAAGGAAAGGAGAAGGGGTGGTCTGTCTCCAACCCTGTCTGTAGACTTCAAGACTAGATCCTCCAACATGCCCCTGGGTGATCAGGCTTCTAAGAGGTGAAAGGATTTAGAAGCCCTGGACCTGAGGCATCTCTTCCCTTGGGGGAAGGTCCCTCTGCAAGAAACGTAATCTGGACACTGGGTTACTGCCTTCCCATCAGCGGCCACTTCCTCATTGTCAACGTGAAGCCAAGTGGCATCTTGCTGTCACCTCTGTGTGTACACCGATCACCTGGGCCATGGCTCATAAATGTCTTTGTGCCTAAGGAGCTCACTACTCAAAGCATCCCTGGGGAGCCTGCTGTATTAGACTTGGGAAACTCTTCTCAATGAATCAGGGGCTGAAAAAAAAAGGCCATTTTGTGGCTTCTCTCTGCCCCTCAGGCCTTTCCACGTTCCTATCAGCGCTATTTTCTCAACACATGGATGTTTCTAAGCTTCAGAACTGACGAATGGTAGAGTTTTTCTGCCAAGTAGGAGGAGATTTTGGGTTTTTCTGGGTTTTTTTGGCTTCGTATTCCAACTGAAATGGCAGAAACGTACCCTTCCCCCTCCGCGTCCAGGGCAGCCGCGAGCTCAGTGAAGAGGAGTCCGGTGAGGAAGTGCTGCTGACGGTACTCGGGGGTCAGGTCAAACATGCTGGCGATCTTCTGGTCCTGGAAACTGGAGCAGGAGCTCGAGTTCTGCACAAACACAAGGGGCACTTCCGTGAGTGACAAGAACGGCTTGGGGCTCAGTTGGTGAGGCTCAGGTCACGATCTCATGGTTCGAGAGTTCGAGCCCCGCGTCAGGCTCTGCACTGACAGCGCGGAGCCTGCTTGGGATTTTCTGTCTGTCTCTCTGCCCCTCCCCTCCTCAGGTGCACACTCTCTCACGATCTCGCTCTTTCTCCCTCAAAATAAAGAAATAAACTTAGAAAAATAAAAATTAAAACAAAGTCACGACAGCCAGTGTTTATGGAGCCTTGCAGTCACGAGTGTCTGCAGGCGTGGCTCAGTATACCCCCCTGACCCACAGGGAAACGGAGGTGCACAGAATGATCGCTTTGCTTCCCCCTCCCCATGGACAGGGAGCTGTCAGCTGGGAAAGACTAGAACAAAGCAGCCAGGGTCTCTCACGAAATGACTAAGACTCCATCCCCCACGCCAGATCTAAAGCGAAGATGAAAGTCCAGGACACCACGTGGATAGGGAAACGGGAACGGAACCCGATGCCGGGGCCTGGAGCCCACAATTTCTTTCTGGCAAGCCCCCTCCTCTATTTGAGGCTCCTGTTTACTCAGCTACACTTCCGAACGTAGCTTATGGACATGGAACTGGAAGGAGGGTCAGGCGGGGAGGCGTCAGACTTGAAGTCCTAGACAATTCCTGTGTTCTCTTGGGGGTACACTTTCTACTGCACTGACGGAATCTAACGTGGCCCGGAAAATCCTTGACTGCTGGTGGGACAGGCCTGGCCACTGATGGGCTTCCTAATTCCCCCGAGGCAGCTGGAAGGGAAATGAGGTAGAAGACCCAGGGCACAGTCAGCACCTTTGGGACTGTTGCTGCTGTAAGTCAGTTCTCCCCCAGGTCACGCTGAGACGGTCATGAAGCTACCCCTGGCTCATGCCACTTGGCATCAATAGCTAAGCTGTTTTTTTTTGTTTTTTTTTAATTAACGAGACAAATCTTCCCCTTTGGTGTTAGTATCAAGGACTATGCAACAGAAATAGAACCTGATATTGAGAAATCTTGTCTGCTACTCCGAGCTACTGATTTGTCACCAGTAAATGGAATGTGATTGTAAAACAGTATTTCCTTAAAGTGTTTTTTTCTAGAGGGCACTAGTCCCTTGATAAATCTATGGAGGGGGAAGAAAAACGTTTCTAATAGTTAAATCACTTCGGGAATCAGTGCTTATTAAATATTTTTCTTTTCCACCCCTTGGGTATTTACAATTTACAGTAACAAGTTAAGACTCATGGGTGGCGACTACAAACCCACCCCCACAAAAAAAACCCAAAAAACCTATTGATATGGGGTCTCTGAAACTTATTTGACCCCAGAGTTCTATATTTGCACAATACTTCTTAACATGTGGTTGACCTGGGGCCCACTGAATCTAACCTGTGAGATACTATTCTACAAAAAAAGATTGGCCATGTGAGTCAAAGCCTTGTCTCTAAATATTACACAGGTGTTATTTATTTATTTGCTGATAAAGAATAAGACTTATTAGAAATACACTCTATGAAAGAGTGTTTGATTAGTTTATGACGAGGTCTTCTTAGTGCTTCAAGAACTAAACTATCTGAGGTCTGATTCAAGATTCACTTATCTTGCACTGAACTCCATTTTATAACAGCATCAACAGAAAATTCTAGGACAGCTCAAAGGTATAATATCCCTGTTAAAAACCACTATTAGATCATTATGGAATTAAAGGAATATGCCAGTTCACAAATTTTATGGATCTGGAGTTTAGGAAAAGGAAAGTGAGCAAAGAAGATGGTCAGCCTCAAGTGGAAAGGTTGATTAACACCAGATGAAGGAAGCTGTGTGACCTTCCTACGAATTTTTAGATTTTCATAGTGCATATGGATTCCTCGCTCTTCCTGACCTTCCTGACCCTTGAGCCTAGGAAGAAAGCAATCACGTAGCTTGTAAATGACCACTTAGATGGTGCAACTTTGGGTACCATAGTTGTGTGTCTCTGGATGGAGCAATCCAATGTGAAAGCTCCATTTTCCTTTTCATTAACCAGACCAACCTTTATAAGTGACTAATGAAATGAAATCGCTTGGGTAATTCTTTCAGTGATTACCTGGGAAGAGATGGAGGGGCAGGGAGATGTCGGAGCCGTCTCGGCATTCATAAAGAAGAGGTTCAGATTGAGGTAGTGCTCGTGGCTGCAGAGGATTCTCAGAAACTCCAGCCTCATAGAAATGAGCAGTGGGAGGTTGTTGAGCTTGGCCGACAGCTGGGAGGAAAAATGAAAACAGTAAAGATGTGTTTATTACAAGTAAGTGGAGTTGAAGTTGGCAGATACAAAAACTTCCTTTCTCTCCAGATTAAGACAATCAACTTAATAAAAATTAGTGGGACATGGGGGGCGCCTGGGTAGTTCAGTTGGTTAAGCGTCTGACTTCAGGTCAGGTCGTGATCTTGCGGTTCGTGAGTTTGAGCCACGTGCTGGGCATCTCTGCTGACAGCTCAGAGCCTGGAGCCTGCTTCAGATTCTGTTTTTCCCTCTCTCTGGACGCCTCCCCTGCTCATGCCCTTTCTCCCTCCCCCCCCCCAAAATAAATAAACATTAAAAAATTTTAAGAAAATTAATGGGACAGTGCAACAGAAGGAAAGTTCTATATCACAGGGAGGCTCAATGAGTTTTCACACATTAATATTCCCCTTAATAATTCTAGCCTAGCACCTGTCCAACATGTGGATTCTTTTTATTTTTTTATAGTTTACTGTCAAGTTGGTTTCCATATAACACCCAGTGCTCATCCCAACAAGTGCCCTCCTCCGTGCCCACCAATCCCCTTCCCCTCTCCCCCTCCCCCATGAGGCCTCAGTTTGTTCTCAGTACTCAAGAGTCTCTCAGGGTTTGCCTCCCTCCCTCTCCCCCACTATTTCCCCCCCCTTCTCCTCCCCCATGGTCCTCTGTTAAGTTTCTCCTGTTCTACTTATGAGTGAAAACATCCAACATGTGGATTCTTGACCTGACCCCCACACTTGTCAAATCTACAACACCTTGGCAAACCTGTGTTGCAAATAATTTGGATGTATGTCTTCAGTGTAACATAACAACATCATTCAATTCACAAAAACGCCACCGTGTCTGAGGAACTAAGTGAAAGGAGTTGACCCCATATGGGGCCACACAAAACTCCTGGAATATGACTGGAGGACTCTAAAGCCACTACTGTTCTTTTGTAGTTTCTAATTAAAAGCCCCACAGGGGTTCTCAGACCCATTCCCCAGATAAAGGCATCATATTACTGAGGAAAGGATGTAGATCCTGCAAAAAAATGTTGAGGAGTTTGCCCTAAAGTAAGAGAAGAGGAAGTGGAGGAGAAAGAAAGAGCTGGAAGAGTTTTGAGGAAAAGTCTTCCCTGAAACAAACCACAAGAAGTACAGCTACTGGAGGAACGTCAACAATTCGTGATAACATCATTAGCTGTCGGGGTGAGCGTACTTGTGGTGAGCATGGCCTAATGTATAGGATTGTATTGAATCAATACATTGTGTGCCTGAAACTAATATTGTATTGAATCAATATGTTGTGTGCCTGAAACTAATACAACGCTCTACATTAATTTTATCCCAGTTTTAAAAAATTAATATAAAAACAACAAGCCATGAGTAAGCAATAAGCCATGAAAAGCTGACAAGATGGAAGAGATGACTTGCCTCCTTCAGGTGGAGGGACCGGAGTGGACCTGGACTCCATGGGGTGTGACTCAGGGGACTTTTAAGACAAAGGAGGGAAAGGATGGACCTAAAGGACCTTGAGCCTCTCAATATGCATCACCATAAACACCCTCACGCCCCCGCATGGGAAACCAAGCATCTCGTCGTGTGAATGGACAGGCCTCCTTCTCTTCTTGCCTTTTCAGAGTCCTCTCCTCAGTGCTATAATTTAAAGAGCAACATATTTTCAACCATTTTAGGAGAGGCCACTGTGTTGTGGGTCACTCACTTTGCCTATCGGATCAATCAGCCTATAGCTAGACACTTACTGGAAACAAATGAACACCATTACGTATTACGTTACACGTTCGTGTAAACAAAAGTCACCAGAACCTATACTCTCTGTCACTGTGCTTTGCTGGTGGTCTTTGTGCCCGTGGATCCACCAGCAAACTGGACTGATTAGAACTTGATCTGAAGCCCCTCACTTACCGGTCACTCACCAAGAGCTATTGGGTCAAACCAGTCAGAGCTTGACAGCGTATAAGATACCTGTCTTTGAAAGAGGCCCATAGTATTGGTATCTTAAAAGCTCCCTTGAGATTTCATTAAAGACAGAAATTTCCAAAAGAATTTTGGTGATATTTAGAAAAGAGTAGGGTGCCATTACAGAAACATCTTCCCCAAAGGTCAGGACCCGCAGAGGTAGCCTCGGTGGCACTACCCAAGGATGGGTGTTAAGTTAGCGGCACGTTGAAAGCATTGAGGGGGTAAAATTCTACATTTGTCTATCATTAGTGACTATTAATAAAAGGCTAAGATTATACGCATGGCCATAAGGTGTATAAATGGCAGAAAACATGATGGAATGTTTGAATCAGGATATGCATGCAAAATGGCAAAACCAGAGGACTTTGGAAGAATAAGAACTTGCCTCAGGTATGATGTTCATACTGTATCTAGGTAGCTCGGATCAATGGAGCAAATCACCACTGACTGCAGTCAGCGACCACTTTAGGCCTGAATGCTACATTAATTATACCAAGTAATAGCCACAGATGTCACTGGCAAACAGAACACAGAGTGAAAATGTTAAAGCCTGAATAAATCTACTCCAACTCTGTCTTTCTGCAGATAAGGAAGCGATGCATAAATGTTAAGCTGACCAGATCACCGAGGAATTTAACGGCATCACTGGAATTAGAACACAGGCCTATAGATTCTGACTCGAAGGCTCTCTGGCAGCTGAAGCAGAAAAGAGGAAGAAAAAGAGGGGGAAATGAGAAGTACACCTTAAATTAAAAGAAAAGGAAAAGATGGAAAAGAGAAAGAGAGAAAGAGAAGAAAGGAACGCAAGGAGAAAATTATAAGGTGCGTTTGCAGGGTGGGCAGACATCTGCCTTCTTTGCCTTCTGGTAATGAAAGCTGCCACGGGTCACAGAGGTTCTCTCTCACCAAACTCGAGCCAGTCTCCTCTGAGCTGTTTTTCAAATACGCCTGCCCTTGGACATGTCCTTGAGAGCTCGAGCTCAGCCAGAGTCACCCAGCCTCAGTATCTGGCCGCCTTGATATCTGACCGACTTCCTCATCCCTCACCGGTCACCAGCCCCCTGGCTTGCCTTTACCCAGAATCCTGTCACGTTGGTTTAGCCAGAATCCTCCTCATTCCTGATATTTCTGCTTTTTAATTTTTCCTCCATGAAACCCCCCACTCTGCCCCCTGGCTGTAAATTCCCACTTTTCCTTGTTGCATTTAGAGTTGAGCCCCGATCTCCCGCACTGTAAAATCCCATTGCAATGGTCTCCACTCTTATATAGATGGGCCTGAATAAAAGTCTGCCTTCGTGTTTAACAAGCGTCATGAATAATTCTTTCGTAAGCAGCAGCTAACCTTGGGCCTACCATGGAATTCTAGCATATGTCCAACTTTAAGTTTTGAAAATTGGATTAGCTTATATTTGCAATCCATCCAATGACCGGTTTTTAAAACCAGATTAGCTTATATTTGCCATTCCTCTCATGACCTGTAGCCCTAAACACCTCAGAGGGATGGCAAAGAAGAATGGCGACAGTGCTGTGGGTAATGGCCATTGTAGCAATGACCGTGGTAGTGGTGGCCAGAGGAGGAATGTGGAAGGAAAGGAGAAGCAAAAATAGCAACCGCTAGTAGTAACATGACTGCTGGGATGATTTAAGGGGGGCGGCGGACAGATGAAGAATCCTACTTAAACATCAGAGGAAATGGCGCGAGTAAGGTGCTCTCGGATTATAAATATTTGCTTTGTGCTCAGTGAGGATCGGGTTCGTGGACAGATTCTATCAGGGCTCTTTCAAGTCAGAATTCCACAGCTACATTTTAATTACTCACCCTGATAGGTGAAAAGAGAGCCCATACTTTGAATTCTAGACCTAGTCTAAGAATGAATGCCACAGTCACATAATTTCTGTTAAATGTTAAAGTGACGAAGATCAGAGCACTAACAGCCCTCGATTCTCACACCTCCCTCTGGGTTGGCAAATGCTCCAGGAATCTATGCGAACCAGCGCATCTAGCGAAGCCCAGAAGACAAATGACCACAAAACCCGGAAGCACAGGAGTCAAGCTGTCTAACTTGGCAAAGAGTATGACAGCAGACCACGGCAATGACCATGGCATTGGAGACGGAACCAGGGATAACACGGCGAGGTCTGGGGGACACTCACCTGGTTACAATAATGTTTGATGAGGTTAAAAACGAAGCCACGGTCCATGAGCGAAAGCAGGTCATACAAGAAGAAAGCCAGGCTGATGTTCATCTTTTCTGCCTGTTCGTTTTCCTTAAAAGCAAACCAACACCGGAATCATTTGGTGGTAAGCCCTGATCGTGACCAGTCCGGTCCCTGGGGGGAAACCTAGTGGGACACTGGGCAAAGCTGGTGACCCTGCAGAACTGTAGCAAATACAGTTAGCCCTTAGTGGGTGCTGTAAGCGTTGGGTTGAATCACGGAATTCTTCATTCATTGTTAATATTTAGGTACATTTCCTTCGATCTCTTTCTTCCTACACACACATGTATATGTACATGACGGAGCTCATTCTTTACAGACAATGTTGGGCCTTAGATTCTTTTCATTCAACATTATACTATGAACCTTTTCCTACATTTTTAACACTTCTTCAAAACTCATTTTTATTTTTATTTATTTATTTATTTATTCATTCATTCATTTTTTACATAATTTATTGTCAAGTTGGTTTCCATATAACACCCAGTGCTCATCCCCACGNTCTTTTTGAATGCTTGACTCATATTTCTTCACGTGGCTCTACCATAACTTATTTGATTCTCGTAACTATCGTTTTGGCAAAACGAACTTGAAATGTATCCACTATCTTCGATGAGACAGGTTCTTAATTTAAAAGTGTTGTTGGGAAAATCTAATCAGGATAAAAGGGTTTTTACCTAAGGAATTTTTTTTTTCTCCAATTAGGTAGCCTTCCCAGCCCAAGAGAGGTCAGAGTTACACACGGTAGAGTGAACTCTTGCATGAAACAAGACAAGGGCTTTTATTGTGGTTACTTCTCGGTGCTCATATTTTTGAAAGATCTTACAGCGCTTCAGAGCAATTGAGGATTCACTTTTTCATATTTACGTCCTTTTATTCCCGGAATGAGAAATCAATTTTCTCTGCCTCTGGTGAGCATGTGATTTGAAAATATTTTCCTTTGGGTATGATGTGCACTTTGCTAACTCAGGCCAAGCTGAGCGGCCACTGGGATGGACAGAAACCTGACACAGAGAAGTCCCCACAGTATCTCTGAGTGGTAAGTTCTCCGGCGTCAGCCGTCCTGCGCAGGGGCCACTCCTGGGCAGGTGACGTAACTGTCTGACTATTCTGGGCTTGGAATCATCAGTCCTGGCTTCGCTGCGAGCTGTGTGGCTTTTGGAAAAATCTCTCAGTCTCACTGTGCCTCCTCTTCCATCCCTGAAACCATGAGACTCTGCTGGGCTCAGAAAGTCTGCCGTGAGAAATAACCAAACGGAAATCTTCTCCTGAGCACTTCATACTGTACAAATTCTTAATGATGATAAAGGTGCTGCTTCAAATTTTAGAGCCGCCTTCTAAAACTGTTCTACTTTGTTTTGTTTATTTTTTAAACTTTCTATTTTGAAATAATTTCAAACACAGAAAAGGTGACGGAATGAACTCCTTTAACTGGATTTATCAGTATTTCCCATTTTGCTACATTAGCTTCGTCATTCCTTTTCTATGCATATAACAATTTTTTTCAGAGTTCTTTGAGAGTAGGCTGTAAAAATCACTCCCATTATGCTGTCATACTTCAAGATGTATTTTCTAAGTATGAGAATATTCTGTCCATGTCTATATCGACAATTCCCCAGCCCTTCCCCAGGGTCGCATCCAGTATAATAACTGTACTTGGCTGTCGTATTGAGTCACATTTAAATTACTGTCTTCAGGGGCGCCTGGGTGGCTCAGTCGGTTAAGCGTCCGACTTCGGCTCAGGTCATGATCTCACGGTTCGTGGGTTCGAGCCCTGCGTTGGGCTCTGTGCTAACAGCTCAGAGCCTGGAGCCTGCTTCAGATTCTGTGACCCTCCCCTCTCTGACCCTCCCCTGTTCACGCTGTCTCTCTCTCTCTCTCTCAGAAATAAATAAAACATTAAAAAATTTAAAAAAATAAATTACTGTCTTCAGATGATGCCTTTCCCTGCTAATGAAAATACAAGACGCTCAAGGTCAGAGATGGAGAAAATAAAGAACGAAAGGCCCAGTTACCTTCTGAGGTTTCACTAAAAGGGCTGCAGTCTCTGAGGTGACCACGCTCACAATAGTGGTTATGTCATCTTTGAAACGGTCGGAAAAACGAGTCCTCCGAAAGTTGTCCCGTTTGTCCATGTTATGTACGTACTGGGCCATGCTTTTCACCTGCAGAGGGGGTGGGGGAAATGTCAACACAGAAACCGGCGACCCGCTTGTACGCTGTGGAAAAGCGGGGAAGGACTCGGACGAAGGCTCCTTCACAGTGGACTTTCTAACACGTGATCTGTGCTGGTAGTTGCCCAAGTGGGCTCTGGACAAAGAATGCTCCTGGTGCCCAGAGGGTTACCATGGTGGCAGGGGGTGGGAGGGATGTCCTCTTCTTGACCCCACGTCGGGGGGCTTCCTTCTCGCAGCTCACAAAGCCAGGGAACGCAGTTCTTTAGCTGCGGTGCTACAAGACTCCCTTGCTCTCTACTGCCTACGGGAGGGAAGGCAGACACGGACTGGGCTTCCAGGGCCGCCCGGGCATCCCTTGATGATGGAACTCAACACCATCACACAAAAGGAACTGTTCATGATCTGAGGTCACCTCTGTCTCCAAAACCACAGTAAGGAGAAGAGGGGAGAGATGTTCGCCTGGAGTTTCAAGTTGAAACAGAGAGTAGAGTTTTCTAGAAACAATTCTGTATTATGCTGGGCGGAAACTTAGCCACTATTTAGAACGGCGCCTCTAGGCGAAGCTATGTTTTGAGTTCAATAAGACTAACTTGTTTTATATATATCTATTTAAAAAATACATATTTATGTATTTAAAATGTATATTAAAACTGTGTATTTTAACAAAAACCCTCTATCTGCTGGTGACTGCCTGTATTATGACTATTACAACATCAGCACCATGCCTGCCACCATTTAAAACCAAGATCCTGATTTGTTTTTTGGACTTCTCCCCGAGGCCCGGAGATCCGTGGGTCAACACGACCCCCCTTGACACCATCTGAAGTTGTGTCTTGTCCTTGTTGGAAGTCGCTTAGGGCTGCAGGAACACTCTGATGGGCAAGGCTGGGAGTTCTCACCCTCGGATGCCTACCGTCGGAGGTCATTTCTGTGTATGTGCCCAGGCTAGGCAGAGAGCCGTTCGGAAATGAAATGGCCCCGGGAGTTAACCACCCACATGGCCTGAAGAGGACCCCCTGGGCCAGAGCTGGAGCAAGAGGGGACACAGACAGTTATGTGGGAAAATGCATTCCGGTCCCGAGGGCTACTCTCCCGCGCTGTCCCGCAGATTTCCGTGTCTAAGAATGTAGAGCCAACAACTTGCACTAGCAATGACACCAGCAGAGACCAAAACACAAAGAGAAGGTAAAATTAGAAGAGAATAAGAGACAGGCTGTATGTGTATTAGGCTGTCAGATAATACCAGGCCCAGCTTGAGGAAGCCCTACGGACATAATAATCCTAAAGCCCAGTGTAAGAACCACGGATTCACTTCACTGTAGGGTCCTGCTTGGTTCAGGACACACAGATGTGACTGTCCCCCCAGAGTCTCACACACTCGGTGGGAGGGATGACCAGGACGAGAGGCGGGGACGGGACCTCATTTCTGTCTGACAGCAGTGTCTCTCTCTCTCTCTCTATGTACCTAACAAAGGACCTAGGGAAACAAGGCCTCTTTGTTTTGAGCTGCCCTGATCCTGATTTCCTCCTGGCGAGCTCACCCTGGTGCGCCAGGCGTTTAGAACTCCCTGTTCTATCTGGCTCCTGCCTGCTGGGCTTGGCCACCCTACAAGCAATAAATAATTCTCACAATACGGTGCTTCCAACGAATGGCCTCCTTCCAGACTGTAAGTAACCTGCTAGCTACCGGGGCCTTGGGCTCTGCCCGGAGGAACTTCCACTAGATGTACCCGTGGATGCTTGGTCGATTATTTGCAGGTGGGAAAAGGCAGGAAAATGCATTCCCCCATACCGGTCTTGGTGACCCCTTCTCAGCAGGGGGAACCCGTAGGTGCAAAACTTCATGTTCGGAGTTAACTCCGTCACCCATTTACCTGTGGGTCCCCAACATCTGGCTCAGCAGTTTCTCCAGAGGCACAGGGATTTATTCATTAGCAAGTGTGAATTGGCCCCAGGCTTGTGTTCAACAGCTCTGACAACGAAGTGGTTGTTCCTTAGCGCCTGGGCATTAACACAACTGAAGGGTGTTAAGTGACCCAGGTTGTTGGCTAAGTCTAAGGAGATTGTCCTTTCTTTCTCTTCAGGCTTCTTAGAAAAAACAACTGTTCTGGGTTTTAAGTAACTTCCTGAACGCCCACCAGGCAAACGCACAAACGATGCAGGCTGGAATGGACTCCCCCCCCCCACCCCCACCCCGGGGTCTGGGATCAGTTTCCTTGCAAAGTTCTGGCGGAGACTAACAGTTTCCGTCTGCCTCCACCCCGGCACCTCCGTGCATTTCCTGGGGTTCTGTGTCAGTCTCTGAACCTTGGGAGGCTGATCTCTACGGGCGACAGCTCTCAGGCCTCCTTGTCCCTGGGCTTCTGGCTGGAGTTGGCTAATGGGAGGGACCAGCAGGCATCAGTGAGGGAGAGGACACGGACACCCTGCGATACGTCCACGCCGCTGACCTCATCAGGGCCGCGGCAAGCTTCTGCCGGTGGTGACGCTCCTGTAGGAATCCAGCTCCTGTCACGGGGACCCTCTGCTCTGCCTCAGCTCTCTCTCAAGTCCCAGTGACTCTGTCCCCTGCCCTAGCTCCTTACAGCTAGAATAGACAGATAAAGCCTCCTCCCTCCGTCTCTCGCCAAGCCCGTGTGCTCCCACGTGGCACAGTCTCTTCGATGAACGCTACGCGGTGAAGGCTTCTGAAAGGTGCCAAGGCCATTCTATCAGGGTCCTGACACACTTCGGTTACAACACGCAGGCCCTGGGTAAAAGCAACGCCTTGGGTGATCTGCCTGTTGACTAGCCCCTTCCATTGGCTCAGATCAGCAGGAGCTTTCCTTCCAACTCCCTCCTCTGTTTACCATCAGGGACTCCAAGAGGGAAGGGGGGCCATCAGCCTTAGCTTTTGCTTCCTGTCCAAGAGCCACCGAGCCCTGGTCAATAAACGCGTAAGATCAAAGCAATGTTCACCTTTCCCATGGCTCTTAGCTCCCTGCAGGTAAGGGCAGTAAAGAGGCACAAAGCCTCTGGGGACTCGCAGACTCCTCCTTACGGCCACCACGCTTCCTGCAACCCCATTTATATATTGGGGGTGACAGAAAACTCTCGCCTCCAGGCTGTTCAGGGACTAAATGAGATGATGCTTAAAACGGGGCCAGGCGCATAGCTGGGAAGAGGCACACTACATTTGGGATGTGATTATTTATCCTTCCTCAGGGACGCCAGCAGTCACGGGATTATGTGAAGGACAGTCACTGTGACACCTTCAGAGAAGACAAGCAGAGCTCTACGATGCCAGGCGGAGCCACTCAGCCCTCAAAAGGCTGAGTTGACTCTGGCCGGGCAAATGGCAGATGAACTAAGGTTGGACGAGAGCCCCGAGTCTCTGGTCTTCGGGGGCTGAGCGGGCTGGGCAAGCCCTACTTCAGGCTTCATGTCCTGTGTGTGTGCAATGGGGCTAACTCTCGGGGTACTTATCACACACAAGTCTTTACTCATGTTTCAAGGATGTAGTAAGGAGCCCTTAGAGCTGCTACTGGAACCCTTACATAGCAGGGTTTGAGAACCATCATCGGAGCTTTGGCTCTCCGGTCTAGCAATTGTGCTTGTAATATATCACTACTAAACAACATCTAAGAATGATTAGGCGACGTGCGTGTACCTATGCGTGATGTGTATGCATAAGTGACGTAAGACATTTTTTAATCGGGATACTTGGAGACTTTGAGATTCGACAACATCCAATTTCATTTTTGCTACCCGACCTTTTCATGTGCAATCTGACAGATGAACTCAGTTTAAGGTTATTTCTATGAACCGCCTATAGATGGGTTCGGGCCCAAGTGACTCTCCTTCATGTAGAGAAACGTGACGGTGCGTGGGGTAAGTAAGTAGAGGGATGCAAAGGGACCACGTGTTGGTATCGATGCTTCTCGTGCCTCAAGAGAGTTTTTTAAGGCCAGTTCATTTGCCGCAAAAGGACAGAGCTCCTGCCTCAGAGCTAACGCCGTTGCTGCGAGACTTGTAAGCTGCCGCCATCCGCCTTAATGAATTTGGCTTTTCGAACGGCTGGGTATAAAGACCCTTTGCTCTGTTGAGGCCTCAAGGGGCAGGGATGGTGTGGACTAGTGGGTCTTCAGGGTGCCCAGAAGTCCCCCAGGGGGACAGGTTAATGCACACTGCTGGGTTCCTCCTTTCCTTACCGCATTCAGCAGTCCTAGGGAGGGTGTCAAGAATCGACTTTATTTTTACTAAACACCCCCCACCCCGCGGTGATTCTGTTGTAAGAATTCGAGACTGTGCTTTGAAAGCACGTCCCTCTAGCAAACACCCTTCCCAAGCTAGGAGTTGGAACTTGGTGAAAAGCTAAAAGATTTGAATCCAGGATGTTTTTTTGTGGCATGGGCCGGACTTCCTTTTAACCCGACTGCACGTCAATTCTCACTTCCTCCCCAGGATGACTTTTATTTTTGTTTCCTTTGACTCCTTGTTGTCTAATACCCCATTACTCAGGACTGTTCCCTTTTACTTAGACTTGAATTTACATAGATAAACTAGAGCTCCGGGGAAAATGCTACCATCTCTCTCTCAAAAAAAAAAAATTATCGACTTGATGTCACAGGGGAAAGAACCCGATGCCTATAAAGCTGACTCTGACTCTATCATTAAATCCTAATCCACTCCTAACCCTAATCCCTGAGATGGTCTGTATGTACATTTTTATGTACAATGGACTCTTGAACCGCATAGGTTTGAACGGCACGGGTCCACTTACATGCAGATTTATTTTTGATAAGTACAACACAGTCCCATAAATGTATTTTCTCTTCTTTATGATTTCTTAACATTTTTTTCTTTTCCCTAGCTTACTTTATCGTATGAGTACAGTATATAATACACATGACATACAAAACATGCATTGACTGTTACGGGTAAGGCTTCTGGTCAACAGGAAGCTCTTAGTTAAGTTGTGGGGGAGTCAAAGTTACATTTGAATCTTCACTTTGGGGGGGGATGGCGCTCCTCCCCCACAGTGTTCATGAGCCAGCAGCAATCGGCGTCTACACTTCTATCCCTTTTTCATTTACCATCATATCAAAATTTATCTCCATTTATCAACACTGATAAAATGGATATTCTTAGTTGCTTTCGGGTAAAACCTTTTCCTTTCTGGTAACGATTTTTAAAACATGGGTATTGGTATTGTTCTTTTCACCCTAAAATAAAGGAATACAGCTGTGCCTTTTGCCCTTCTAGTAGAGATCTGAAAGAAGTTGTAGGGTAAGCAGATTTACAAGTTTCATTCTTTTTTTCCCCTAATAAATATCAGTTGGTGCTTTTCTGGTACCAAGTAGTGTGCTGGGTCAATGGAGAAGGTCATAAAGACAGACCCTAATCCTAGCAATCGAATAAGTAATCCAGAAAGACAAACCATAAATTGTGATTATTGCTGGAATGGAAATAAACAGGCTGTTTAAAGAACAGTAGAGAGGAAGATGTATTACAGCATAAGCTGGTCAGAAAGACCTCTCAGGGGAGGTAACATTTAAGCTAAAACCCAAAAAGAGGAATCTAAAATGCGTGTGCCTGGCAGCGATGGAAGGTATGGAGAGAAGAAAGAGAATCTGAGAAAGGCTTTGAGGCTGGAAAGACCATCTTCCAAGCACCAAAATGGGATCAACGTAGCTGAATGAGGAGGGAAAGGAAGATGGTATGAGCTCAGGTGAGAGACGGAGGGAAACATAGTTGTGTGAGAGCTTCGTAAGCCGTGATAAAATTTGCGCTCTATTTCCGGTACACTGGAAATCAGTGAAGGGTTTTCAAGAGGAGAGCGACACGATGTGCGTAGAATCGGCAGCCCTGTGCAAAATGAACACAGGCAGGAGAAAGAAGTTATTGCAAGAAGCACCCGGCAGGTGATGGATGGTAGCTCGGCCAGGTGGGGGCGGCGAGGATGACGAGAAGCCACAGGCTGGAGGTACATCCTCAAGGTAGCATCAGCAAGAATGGCTGGAAGATCGGCAGAGGACTGAGGCAGAGTTGGATTTTAGGGGATGATCTCAGGTTTTCAGCAGGAGCAGCTTGGGGGATAAAACGTCAGTCCCTAACGTGGGCAACGTCCCTGCCTTTCTGCAACGTGCTCCTCCCGCCCTACGGAGCAGAGACACACACGTGCCAGGATCTTACCAGAAGCTCGAAGAAGAACCAGGCGTACTTGAAGACGGTTTCTCTCACCATCCCGGTGCTGACCACCATCTGCAGGGCAAGCTCCTCGTGGAAATGCTGGACAACGACCACAGAAACGAGTCTGAGATGCCAAGTGCTTTCTACACCAACCCCTGTCCTCTCCTGGACCAACTGCACTAGCTTAGGAGTCGCTGACGCACGCGGCCTAGCTGTCCCAGACCACAGCTGCGCGGCAAGGTCAGTGCTGAGGTAACTCGAGATGGAGAAGGTGGGCAGGAGGAGGCTGGTGGTGGTATCATGGAAGACGGCTGGGTCTGAAGGAGTGGCCTCCACCCGGGGGATGACTCTGCAGTCGGGACTGAGACTGTTAACTTTCCCCTCAGACCCTGCCACCAATTGTCTGTGTGACCATGTGCAAGCCATTCCTCTCTTTGCCCTCAGTTTTCTCATCCTTAAATCTGTTGGATGGTAGCAATGGTGGTCAAGCTGGGAGGTGCGTCAGACTCCTCTGGAGGGATTGTCAAAACACGCAGACTGCTGGGTTCGCCCTCAGGGTTTTGGATTTGGATTTGGTATGTCTGGGGCCTGGACCTGAGAATTTGCATTCCTAACAAGTTCCCAGGTGAGGCTGGCACTGTTGGTTCAGGGACCTCATTTTGAGAACCGTTGCCTAGGTGGTACCTGCACTCTCTTCCAGGGGCGCCTGGGTGGCTCAGTCAGTTAAGCATCCGACTCTGGCTCGGGTCAAGATCTCATGGTTCGTGGGTTTAAGCCCCACATTGGGTTCTATGCTGACAGCTCAGAGCCTAGAGCCTGCTTCAGATTGTGTCCCTCGCTCTTTGTCCCTCCCCCCTCCCCTGCTCATGCTGTGTCTCTCTCTCTCTCAAAAATACAGAAACATGAAAAAAATTAAACCCTCTTCCAGATGGGACAATTCTTGTTCTTACGATCCCACTAAGGCATTGTGGGAGACATGAGGGGTTGGGCCCCTGAGCAGATCCTCTGTGTTAAACAGTGGCAGCAGCCTGAATTCAACATTTCTCAACTGCTATGTCCCAGGGTCCGAGGCCAGAAGGTTCCTCAGCACTGCTTTATGTCTACGCTTCCCTTCAAGTTATCCAACTGCTCGACAGTAAACGAAGCCGGCAGTGACTTTGGCATCTTTGTATATTTCCCATTCCCTGGTGTACATGGCTCCTTACTGACGCTCTTGACAACAGCTCTGCTAGGGAAGAAGTTCAAGAGTAAAGGTAGCGCAACCAATTCATCTCAGTTTGCCGCAGGCTTGGTCTGGAAACAGAAAAGACCTGCATCCCAGGGAATCCTTGGTCCTGAGCAATCTGAGATGGGTGGTCACCGTAACCAATGGCAAAAATGGTATCTGGCTACTTTCTGTGGTTTTCACTAATCAGATGATCATAAAACCTAGAATAAATATAGAAGAACTAATTTTTTATTGTTTTGTGGGCGAGAGCTAAACTATTTGAGGGGCACCTGGGTGGTTTAGTCAGTTAAGTATCCAACCCTTGATCTCAGCTCAGGTCTTGATCTCAGGGTCTTGAGTTCAAGTCCCATGCTAGGCTCCATGCTGGGTGTGAAGCCTACTTAAAATAAGAAAACAAAACAAGAAAACTGTTTGAGCATCCTAATGCCACATGCTAGGGTCCTGGCAAACGTGGCAGTTAAATCTTGAATTCAATCCCTAAAACAAAAATGGATTACAGCAAAGGTTGCCCTTGATAAACCTTTACAGCACTCACCCTGAACCGTGTGCACAAAACCCAATTTATTATCTCATGGACATTAACATTACTAACTCTAGGGAGACCCACGGAAAAAAATCTACGCGCAGGTGGCTAGGTATTCTAACCATTTACATCCTTAGCCGGTTAATGGTGATGGATGCAAAATGCTTAAATGTCTCAGCTTGTCAGGAGGTGCCTCCTCCTTGACTTCCAGGTGAGTCAAACCTTTATCATCTTAATACACAGAAATGCATTTGTCTGCTGTTTGGAGACCGCCAGGAAGCTCACCCACCTGGGAGCGCCAGGAGGCGGAATGTTAATCTAGCAGGTGGTCTAAGTGTGCCTATGATGTAAGTCGGCTACGCCCAGATCTTGCCCCTGTGGGAGAGGCGGCTCCACTAGCTTCAAAGGTAACTTCTGGAAAATAGGTCAGTTTGACTGCCAGAGGCTTATGGCAAGAAGAGATTAGAGGATAAGCTGCTTCTTAAAGTAATTCACGTTGCTTACCAGGCAACATTATTGCAAGAACACCTCGCTCCGGACGTTACAGAAGAGAGCCAAGCAGCTAAAGCCTTTTTTGCTGAGCTACCGAAGAACCAGTCTCAGCTTCCCTCTGCCACGAAAAGGTTCTCTTCTGGTCAGTGAAATGAGCAGGAACAAAGTCAGAACAAGGCCAGTGCAAAGCCAAACACGACGGCCTGCCCTAAGGATGCCAGGCGGTGGGCAAACCATGGTTTTGAAAAGAGGGACTTTGTAACCAGTCATTGCAAAGCCCAAAGCTCAGGTTTAGCGTAAGTGAAAAGGTGATTTGCAGCACCTGGTCCCATCTTCTTTCGCTTCTCTGGAAATTAACTCCTGGTACCTCTCCCCAGACATACGGTACCCGGATTACCGAAAAGCCTGCACCCTCAGGCCCCGGCAGGGTCCCCCACCCCACACGTGATCTTCCCGTCACTTGGTCCAAAGTGAGCTGAGCTAATAAGGTTCCTTCCCTCCCTGCGTGTTTAATAAACATTCCCTGTGGTGTCAGCTGTTGCAAATGGCTTACAGCGTTATCCTTCCAATCAGCATATTTAGATTTTAATAAGGGTCTTGAAAGACATACAAGGACTTAAGTAACTCCCCTAATGGAGCAACTCCTGGGTGCCTGGCAGAGGGGAAAGCCTAAGAAAGATCCACCACCCCCATCCCTTAGACCACACAGGCCGTGACAAGGACCAGAGAATTTTATTACAGGATGTTCTGGTGGGCAGTTTGTGAAGACTCCGAAGTCATACGTAAAGCTGCTTAGAATGAATTGTGTTTAAGTTTATTTATTATTTAGGAGAGACAGAGTGTGAGTGGGGGAGGGCCAGAGAGGGAGGAAGAGAGAGAATCCCAGGCAGGCTTCCTGCTGTCAGCTCAGAGCCTGACAAGGGGCTCCATCTCATGAACCGTGAGATGATGACCTGAGACAAAATCAAGGGCTCAAGTGACTGAACCACCCAGGTGCCCCTGATTAGAATGAATTTTGGGGCACCTGCGTGGCTCAGTCAGTTAAGCGTCCGACTTTGGCTCGGGTCATGATCTCACGGTTCGTGGGTTCGAGCCCCATGTCGCGCTCTGTGCTGACAGCGCCTGGAGCCTGCTTCGGATTCTGCGTCTCCCTCTCTCTCTAGACCTCCCCCTGCTTTGAGCTCTCACTCTCACTCTCACTCTCTCTCTCTCAAAAATAAATAAATAATCTTAAAAAAACAAGAATGAAATTTGAGGAAGCATTTCATGTCCCTCGATCTAGTATTGAAATAAACGGTACCTAATTATTGCCATTCACCTTTGTCGAGGAGGAACTGCCCTCGGCTCACCTGCTACCGAAAAAGAAACTAATATAGGGGTTCACAAACCATGTCCCTGAAGGAGCATCACCTGGGAACTTGTTAGGAATGCAAATTCTTAAAAAAAAAAAAGAAATGCAAATTCTTGGGCTCCAGATCTACTGGGTCTGAAACTCTGGGAGTGGGGTGCAGCAACCTGTTTGAACAAACCCTCCAGGTACTTCTGATGCATACGGGAAGTTGGAGACGCACTTGTTGACTAGGAAACCCCAACTGGTCAAAAAATGGATGATGAGGAACAGAGCTACAAAAGTGTGTGTGTGTGTCCAGAGGGTGGGAACGAGGCAGGAGAGCCCTTTGATGGTGTCTGTTATCAATCACAGTGAGAGGACGTGGGCAAATTATGCTCACACTGCCCGACTCAGTACCTTTTTGCTGGCTGGCCTTGGGGCTGTGGTCGAGCTGGGAACCTCATTGCCGGAGGAATAGTACGACATCCGGTTGCAGTTTCGATCGGCAATCTGAAACACACAGACCGTGACTCATCTGTCCCCCCACATGGTTCACTGGAAAGATGAGCCCGCGGTCTGGGACTCATACCCTCAGGATTCATTTCCAATACCCTTCTTACTTTTTTCTGGTGACAAAGGAAAAACCATTGCCATAAATAAATATAAAACAAAGCGAAGAATGTAAGGTCACATTTAATTTTACTGTTCCAGAGATCATCACTGTTAGTAGTAAACTACTTCGTGGAGAGCAACCCATAGTTAAAACCTCGTTAAGAACAGGGCCTGTGGATGTCCCTTCCACAGACATTCTGACTTGACTGGGATAGCATTTAAAAAAAAAAAGTATGGGAACAGCACCTCTCTGTGGGCTAGTATGGTACTGCCATGGGCTCCTAAAGGCTGTATTTTTAAAATTGTCAAAAACCACTATGGACAAAATGTTCTCCACTTGCTACAGAACAATTAGAAAATTCTTAACCCTATCAAACCCATGTCAAAATTTATAGCAAATCATATAACACAGGAAATACACTAAAAGGATGCTAAATGGGGCGCCTGGGTGGCTCAGTCGGTTAAGCGACAGACTTCAGCTGTCATGATCTCATGATTCGTGGGTTCGAGCCCCGTGTTGGTCTCTGTGCTGCCGGCTAGCTCAGAGCCTGGAGCCTGCTTCAGATCCTGTATCACCCTCTCTCTCTGACCCTCCCATGCTCACGCTATTTCTCTCTCTCTCAGAAATAAATAAAACATTAAAAAATTTTTTTAGAAAATTCTTAACCCAATTCACATAGAAATTTAATATTTTCATTTTTATTAAGGAACCAGAATGATCAAGGCTGTCAAGGATAGCTGCAGGCCATTTCCTGACCTCACTCCCCTCCCCCTTCCCAGGGGCAATCAGAAAATGCTATTGCTCAAAGGGACCAAATGTGACAATCAGCTTTTGGGGGTAGGAGACGATTTACAGCATTTGCCCATTTCTATGCTGTAAATGCTTTCATCATAGCAGATTTCAGGTAAACATAACGTCTCTGAACAGTGTTGGGAAGAGATGTGGATTAGCAAATCATTCTGTAGTCCATCTTCCATACAGATACGACAGACACAAATGACCTCAAGAAGACAGATAAGAGTAAAATCTGGTAAGGTAGTAAGGAAGGGCGTTTGAATACTACCTTTCTAAAGTGGAAGAGTTTTGGATTTATGGACAAGTTGCCAGGGTGGTACAGAGTTCTTGTATACCCTTCGCCCAGTTCCTCTTGACGTTGGTATCTTACATCACTATGGTACCTTTGTCAAAACTGAGAAATTAACACTGGCTCATTACTAGCAACTAAACCACTGAGTCGGATTTTACCAGTTTTTCCACTAACGTAGAGTTTCAGTTTTAAGATCCAATCCAAGATAGCATATTACACTTAGATTATTTTTTAGTTAATACAACTTATTTAAATGTCAGTTTATATAATTTCATTTTCAACAGTGTCTGTGGTTAACAACCAGCTCGGAAAATTTCAGAAATTTGAACAATCACAGCTTTCAGAAGCCATGGGTTGATTCTATAAATCAAAATAGAGCGGGAATATGAACAATTTCATGTGGTGCACTCTCTAGAGTGTCAGAATCTTTGGTAGTGGATCTATAGGCATTTCTTAAATTCATCCACGGCTCAGAAAGATGAGGAAAAGGAGACCTGGGGTAGGATCGGACTTGCCCCTGACCACTCAGCTGGGGGGTGATAGAGTTGAGACCCAATACCGGTCTCCCAATTATTTTCCTCACAACACACTGTCTCCAGTGGGTGGATTTTGTAAGAGAAATTGTCAAAACCTAGGAGTTTGGTTTATCATAATCAGAGGAAATGATATTACTCTAAAAGCTCAGCCATAGATCCACGGATAACGGGGGGGGGGATTCAGATGAAGAATTCAAGGTAGTTTTATGGAAAAACAAACAAACAACACTGAATTATACACTCAGAAGGGGTGGATTTTACGACAATATCGCAATTTTGAAAAAAAAATTCAAATGAGACACATTCTACAAAATATCAGACCAAGCCTCCTCAAAACTGGCAAAGTCATCAAAACCAAGGGAAGACTACAAAACTGTCCCAGCCAAGATGTGCCTGAGACACGACTACAGAATGTATTGTGGTGTCCTGGACAGGATCCTGAACAGGAAAAGGACAGGAGGGAAAAACTGAGGAAATGTGAATAAAATATGAAACGTCAGTTAATAACAGATCAATAGTGGCTAATTAATGGTGACAAATGTACCTTCCTAATGGAAAATGTTAATAAGAGGGAGACTAGGTATGGAATATACAAAACCCTTCTGTACTATATTCACAGTAATTCTATAAATCTACACTTGTTATAAAAAATTGTACCAAGGAGGGGTGCCTGGGTGGCTCAGTGGGTTGGGCGTCTGACTTCAGCTCAGGTCATGATCTCACGGTTCGTGGGTTCGAGCCCCATGTCGGGCTCTGTGCTGACAGCTAGCTCAGAGCCTGGAGGCTGTTTCCAATTCTGTGTCTCCCTCTCTCTCTGTCCCTCCCCTGCTAATGCTGTCTCTGTCTCTCTCGGTCTCTCGCTCTCTCTCAGAAATAAATAAAACATTAAAAAATATTAAAAAAAAAGAAAAAGAAAAATTGTACCAAGGAAAAGCAAAGAATTCATGGCAGGGAAACAGGGTAGCCCAGAGTTATCAACCCTTTCCAGATCTCGGTTTTTGTTTACAAAATCTGGTTTTGCTCTTTGGGATTATTATACGGGCTTATCAATTTATGGATGTGAATGAACATAAAGGGTAGATATTTAAAAAAAAACAACAACCATTCTAGGCATCTGAAAAACAGTTCAAGATACATTTTCTTCCTTGCAAACAGAATCCACGGACCCCACGTGGTAAGTCAGCTATCCCCCAGGGACTTCGCACCGGTGGCATCTAACTGAGCAGATCTTCAGATGCCAGTGCTGCCCCTGCTTGTTGGCACAATGGTCTCCATCGCTTCCAAAGCTGAAGCAATGAGAGCATCTGAGCAGCAGAGCGGGGGCAGCGGTACTGGTCGACCGTGTGCTGTTTCCCAAGGGTCAGTGAAAAATAAAACGAGCCCGCGTCGCTTTTCAGGGTTTGACACCATCCCTACCTTTGATGACATGATGCTCTTTACCTCCTCATCTGCTGCACAGTGTGGCCCCGCGAGGTCTGGATTACTGCTGCTCATCACCCGCGCCTGCAGCAGCTTCGAACTCACGGCGGCAGCGGATGTGCGTCCGTAGGTGTGGTAGCGAGGGTCCGGGAGGCCGGCGGGGGCGCCTGCACCCGCCAGGTACACACATGTCAACAGAAGAGGGATCAGAGTCACTTACTGTGCTCGGAAGGGAAAGCGAGAGAGTGGAATGAAAACCCACTTGATTAGATCTTGGAATGAGGGTCTTACAGCGATGCTGGGGGAGGTCAGAGGGGCAGTAGCAGGTCGGGTAGGAGAAAGGAGGGAGCTGGGAACACACGCCTCGTTCAAAGGCAGGGGTGGCTACTGGGTTTCAGCCTATTGTTGCCGTGGGGACACAGCCCCCAGGGTTGCCGGAGGTTCTGATGGCTCGAGGCAAGCTAGAAATGTGGACTTTTAAATGTAGTAATATTTAAACTAAGGCAGCTTTGTAAGTCACGCAAGGTGTTCTGAGATCTGAGAAGCCAAGGAATCCTCTGGACCTCATATCGGTTTTCACCGTTAAGCGTGTGCGTGTCTTCAAAAGTGATTATGTGAGTCTGTAAGATATTATCAGTCTTTGTAAAAACTCAATCGAGCGGCGCCTGGGTGGCTCAGGCAGTTAAGCGTCCGACCTTGGCTCAGGTCATGATCTCACGGTGTGTGAGTTCGAGACCGGCATCAGGCTCTGTGCCGACAGCTCAGAGCCTGGAGCCTGCTTCCGATTCTGGGTCCCCCTCTCTCTCTGCCCCTCCCCTGCTCACTCTGTCTCTCTCTCCTTCTCAAAAATAAATTAACATTAAAAAAACCTCTCAGTTGAAATGACCGGGTTACTTGTAATGAGGCTGTAGGAACTAATAAAAACAAAAAGTTTCTTCGTTAGGACCTGGAAGTCTGTAAACTTGTAAATGCTACTTTTCACATCCTGTTGACTAGAAGCTCCGGTCGATTCTCACCTCTGTAACTAATTGGGAAGCATGGAGAAAGGAAGGCACTGTTGTTATTTCAACAGTTTAGTTTGGGGGAATTGAGGACAGGGATTTCGTGTCTTCGTAATGAGAAGTTTAGGAGGCGGCGCTCGCCACTGCAGTCAGGTATTTGTGGCTTTCCTGCTCATTACCATCCTAATGTTGTTACTTCACCACCTTTGAAAAGGGAGTTCCTCACCTGCATCAGAAATTACCCACTGGGTAAAGACCAGTGAGAGGTCATCCCAGTGGCAGGAAAAAAAAAGTGCTTAGGGTATGCAAAGAGGGAGGCAGAAGGAAGCAAGAGGGAAGGTTCTAGAAATAAACTTTTCAGTTCAGCATTCATGTAAGTTTTGTATCCCTGATACAAAGAGAAATGAAAAATGAACAAAATAGGTTTTCCCTGAAAAAAAAAATCTGTGTAAGATGTAATGTGGGGCTTTTTCTTGTATTTTGAATTACGCGGCAGTGGGGTGGGGGAGGGGACCTGCCGGCCGGACGCCCAAACTGGGGGCAGCGCTACCTGACTTGGGTGAGTCCCTCGGCGGCTCCGGCAGGCGGAAGACGTAGTGCACATAGGAGGCCAGCAGGCAGTTCCTCCCGTGCTGGTCCTTGGCCAGGTCCTTGCTGTGGTGTAGACTGCTGGCAATGGCCACGACGGACTCAAAGGCAAACTGGGAGAAGTTGGCTGAGGAACCAAGAGAAACAGGGGTGGTCTGATCATCAGTCCCTAATGAATCCAGGTAGAATGTCCTCCAGGGCAGGGTCCTTAATGGATCAGAGGTAGAACGTTCTCCGGGGCTGAGTCAAGGACTCCTCGCTGCTGCCCAACCGACCCCGGCTGGTCACGATGCTGGCCGGGGCAGAATGAGCCGTGCGAGGGACAGCCCTCCAGCTGCCTCTGCTTCCTGGAAATGACTTTCACATTTCCTCCTTCAGCTCCCCCTGTGACCAGTGCTATGGCTCTTTACAACAAAGCCTTGGGGCCGTCTACACGTCCTTCCGCCTCTCAACAGTGCTTCCCAGCGGGACCTGCACTGACACGAGCACTAGCACCCGGGAGCGTGTTGGGCAGACTCTCGGGTCCCGCCCCAGACCTGCGGGGTCAGAATCCGCATTTCACGACTGGCCCGGGTGATTCTCAGGTGCGCTCCGGTCTGAGCTGTGCTGTTGCCCCACGTAGATTCTTGGGGCGCAGGTGAATCTACACATGGACACGTGCCGCGGGTTCTCCGAGGCGGACCCGCACAAACGACTGATGACGGTGGGCGGTCCTGCTCAGGGGCTCCGAGGCCTCCACGGTTTGGTTTGGCTCCACCCTACGTATCCGGCCCTGTACCCTTTTCTGCTCAAATTCAACTCCCTTTCACATGACGCAGCTGTCTGGTCCCCATCGTGTGTCTGCCCCGGCTTAGGCTGCGTTTTCCTCCTGCTGCTCTCCTCCCCTGGTGAGCGCTCTCTGCTCCCACCGGCAAAATCCCACCAGCCCCTCGGGGACGGGCACAATCCCTCCTCCTCCACGAAGCTTCGGACAGCACCCAGGGCTTCTTCTTCTTTTTTTTTAATGTTTTATTTATTTTTGAGAGCGAGATAGAGACAGCGTGAGCAGGGGAGGGTCAGAGAGAGGGAGACACAGAATCCGAAACAGGCTCCAGGCTCCGAGCTGGCTGTCAGCACAGAGCCCGACGCGGGGCTCGAACCCACAAAGCCATAAGATCATGACCTGAGCGGAAGTTGGATGCCCAACCAGCTGAGCCACCCAGGCGCCCCAGCACTCAGGGCTTCAATAACAGCGAGACATAAAGTTCTTTGGCCGCTCCTGGAGGTGAACTCTGTCTCTCTGAGCAGGCTTCCAGCCTTCCGGGGGGAGGTGCACTTCTACTTTCTTGTCTCCCCACCACACCTTGCATAGTGCCTGACCGGTGGGTTCTGAATAAATGCTGTACCCTCAGTGCCTGCAACTAGCTGGCCCCCAGGACAGGCAGCAACTTGCTACAAAGAAGCTCAAAACACGCGGAGGCACACTTTGTCTAGTGAACAAGGCTATGGTAAATAGGTGGGACACACAGGGCGCCCGGGTGGCCCAGCCAGTTAAGAATCGGACTCTTGATTTCTGCTCATGATCTCACAGCGTGTGAGTTCGAACCCCGCATCAGGCTCTGCGCGGATGACACGGAGCCTGCTTGGGATTCTGTCTCCCTCTGTCTGCCCTTCCCCTGCCTGCTCTCCCTCTCTCGAGATAAATAAATATCAACTTAAAAATAAACAGCTGGGACAGACAAAGCAGAGTGCAAATTTAGGGGGGCACGGAAGGCAATCTGGGAGGGGAAGGGGGCTAGCGTCCAGTTCGCAGGAATCTCCCCCGAGAGGCAGGAGCTCCCCACACGAAACGCTGGCCGCCCCGCAGCGCTGGTGTCTCGTCCGTGGAGCCATGAAAGAGGCGCCCCAGATGCGGTGCATTCGAGGACTCTCCCTGGCTCTGTAGGGTACCTGGGGCGCCCTAGACCACGAGCTCACCGCCCCCTCCCGCCGACTCACTCGCGAGTCGCAGCCCCGCTGGGTTACTTACTTCTCTTCCGACCCTCCCTGGAAAGTGTCTTTTGATACTGTTTTCTGAACCACTTTTTTTCCCTAAACCAGACACTCGGGTTTTCCGCCTTTGCCTTGCGCATCTTACTGTCCCCATTTTGTGCTTTTCCCCTCCCCCCGTCCTTCAGAGCCATCCCAAACACCGTCTTCTTACTCCCAGGTGGATGTTGTCACCACCCCTGCCCTGGTATTTAGCTGTGTGTCCCTTTGAGGACTTTTTTTTTTTATTGTTTATTTATGTTTGAGAGAGAGAGAGACAGGGCATGAGCGGGGGAGGGGCAGAGAGAGAGGGAGACACAGAATCCCAAGCAGGCTCCAGGCCCTGAGCTGTCAGCACACAGCCCGATGCGGGGCTCGAACTCGCAAGCTGCGAGACCGTGACCTGAGCCAAAGTCGGACACCCAACCGACTGAGCCCCCCGGGAGCCCCTCTTTGAGGACTCTGCTGTGTTGCAAGTCATCAGAGCTCCCATAGGCTCCCGACTGTCCCGCAAAGCCTGCAACACTTCGCAGAGTAAGTACTGGGAGCGTGCGAAGGGCCCAAGAGACCTCCGCTGGGCTGGAGGGCACAAGACGACCCGGCCGAACACAGCCTCACACCAAGGTGCCTCGCAGCTGCTAGTCTTCTCCTGCGGGGCTCGGGGGGATCGCTGGACCCAGGTCCTACCTGATGTTGTCTCCAGAGGGAGTCCCACACATTGTAGTTAGAGCTAATCTGTTCAAAGGAAGCCTTTAAAATACACTCAGACACGGAAAACTCAACGAGCGGTTGCTGGGGACCGAGGGGAAGGTGAGCGGGAAGGGACGGCGGATAGGTACGTGCTTCCTAAATTTAGGGCTGATGAAAACGTTCTGGAATTAGATACCAGTGAGAGTTGCACAATTCTCCTATGAGAATGTGCTAAAACTCAATGAATTGTGGGGCTCCTGGGTGGTCCAACGGGTTGAACATCTGACTAGTGATTTCAGCTCAGGTCACGATCTCACGGTTCATGGGTTCGAGCCCCGCGTGGTGCTCTGTGCTGACAGGCAGAGCCCGCTTGGGATTCTCTTTCCCTCCCTCTCTCTCTGTGCCTCCCTTGTGTGCTCTCTGTGTCTCCCACTCTCTCTCTCTAAATAAATACATAAACTTTAAAAAAAAAAAAAACCAATGAATTGTATGCTTTAGTGAATTTTAAGGGATGTGTATTATATCCCAATAAAAAAAGCGAACATACTGAATTTCAATTCAGAGACTTCCTTTCCTCCCTTTTAACAGGAATCGTCTGACTTCTTTAAAACATATTTCGTTGTTGGTCAAGAAAACACAAATATCTCAGAGGTAAAATAAATCCATCCATTACAAGAAACGGAATTTGGAAGACTGCCTCAATCATTCAGTACACATATTTTTAAAAACTATAATTTTAAGCATCCTATATTAACGTGCAGACCTGTCTGGCCGGCGATGACCATGGGCTGCACGGACAGCTGGAAGAGCTTGTCCAGCACCAGGTGCAGGAAGAGCACCAGGGGCTCCAAGCGGGAGGAGTTCAGACAGATGAGGCTGAGCTTCAGCTCATGCTCCAGCGACGCCTCGCTGATCTTCTGGTCCAGCACGCGGATGGGGAAGGTCACCTGGCTCTCCAGGGAGTGGCAGAGGGTGAAGAACTTCTCCAGGTGGTTGTCCTAGGAAGGCAAGGGCAGGCCTCCTGGGGCTTACCCCCTCCGTGCCCAGTGGGGGCGCGCGCGCTCACACACACACACACACACACACACACACACACACACACACACACCGCTCTACGCCTCTCAGCCTGCATTCCAGACCAGAAGCCCTAGGACTCGGCTGTTTCACAAGGGTAGGGACTCCTCTGTGCAGTGGTGTGCACAAAACAATCGCTTTTTTTAAAAATTTTTTTTTATGTTTTATTTTACATGTGTGAGAGAGAGAGACAGATAGAGACAGAGCATGAGCAGGGGAGGGGCAGAGAGAGAGGGGGAGACACAGAATCCCGAGCAGGCTCCAGGCTCTGAGCTGTCAGCACAGAACCTGACACGGGGCTCAAACTCACGAGCCGTGAGATCGTGACCTGAGCCAAGCTCGGACACTTAACAGACTGAGCCACCCAGGCGCCCCAGAACAATCTCTCGATAACTATTAACTGAAGAAAATATGATTTGGACTCTGGCATCGTTTATAGGCAGAGGCAAGCACACCATGTTCGACACGCTGCAAAACGGGGTCTGAGGAGAGCAGAGTGTGGACGGAGCAAGTACAGGAGCGACTGTCGAACTGGGGGAAGTGGGGAAGGCTGGAGAAATGGCAGAATGACAGAAGGAAATGAGGCAGCCGGAGAAAACGCTGCAAATGGGACCCCCTCCCACAACTTCTCAGCCAGCAGTGTGGGTACTGGGTTCCCTCATCCAAGGGCCCGACCTTTTTATGAGGTCTTTCCATTTAAACCACAAAGAAAACCTGAACAGGCCTGTAAGTCTGCACAAAGAACCTTAGGTTATTTTGTTCTACCCTTGCACAAAGACGGTCACTGATCTTTTATTGTACCCCATCTTTACGGGTTTCTCTGCCACACCCCCATCTTCCTTATTAGCCTTCTGGCTCTGATCTGAAGCAGACCTTGATGCTCCTTACCTGGGTGTGAACCGAAGAAACAGCTTGCACTTCAATATTAAATATTCCCTTATGTCCTTCAGCCCACTTCATGGGAGGATTCTGTAAAGGGACTTTCTGCATTAAAGGAAAAAAAAAAAAAGATTAGCAGTTCAATCCCCTTTTCTTGTTACTGACTACCCGAGCGAAGCAACTTGACCGTAAATGTCAGGGTTCTACAGATATAACGTTACCTAGAAGCCTAATCTGAGTGGCCTAGGAGTTAGGAGGCTGGAGTTCAAGTTCAGGTCTTCCTGAACTTAGTCACCGTTGCTTTGACAAGTCGCATAAACCCCCATTTTAGAAGGAGAAGTGAGTGATGTGGGGTGTCTGGGTGGCTTAGTCAGATAAGCATCTAACTTAGACTCAGCTCAGGATCTCACAGTTCGTGAGTTCGAGCCCTGCATCAGGTTCTGGGCTGACAGCTCAGAGCCTGGAGCCTGCTTCAGATTCTGTCTCCCTCTCTCTCTGCCCCTCCCTGGCTCATGCGCTGTCTCTCTCTTTCAAAAATAAACAATCATTACAAAAAATTATTTAAAAAAAGAAGTGAGTGATGTATCCTAAACTGCAATCCAGCAGTGATGACCCTGGGCTCTGGGGAGTACTGTAAGGTATTGCCGCAGCGATTTCCCCTACGGTCAGGCACGAAGAGACCAAGTATAGAATATCTTCCGGGACATGAAATTTTAATGCTTTTGAGCGCCTGTAGTTACTTTCCCTTTTAACACAGTGTTTCCAAATAGCAGTCCGGATGGGTTCCTGCGTTAATTACTCAGAAGGACTCTTTTATACCATTTATAGATCAACAGCTCTGCGGTCCCAAGGGACCATTTCTTGCCTTAAATTCCCACCAGAACTGTCATTTGCTGGAGACATGATCATACAGTGTTGAGTGAGAACGGCCCTGCCTGACCCAGCCACGTGAGTGTGGGCATCTCTCTCCTTCTAACAGAGGAAGCTTGTAACCACAGGGGGGGATGTGTACACGGGGTGTGGACCCGTGGAGCCCCCTGAGACAGGCTCACAAACGGGGGCTCAAAGCTGGGTCCGGCCCACAGACAAGTTCTGTTCGGCCCACTGTTGGAAACATATTTTTTTAATGTTCATTCATTTCTGAGATAGAGAGAGAGTCAGAGCATGAGTGGGGGAGGAGCAGAGAAAGGAGACACAGAATTCTAAGTAGGCTGCAGGCTCTGAGCTGTCAGCACAGAGCCCGATGCGGGGCTCAAACTCACGAACTGAGAGATCCTGACCTGAGCTAAAGTCAGATGCTTGACCAACCCAGCCACCCAGGTGCCCCTGTAAGGAACTTACTTTAAGCACTGAGTTCGTTGCTTGCTATGCATTATCACATTTAATGTCCAGGCAACCTTACAGGCAGGAATGTGCTCAGTGACATCACTGAGACTCTGAAGGTAAGTAATTCACCCAGGCTCTGTTGGCCAGGGCGGGGTAGCAACTGGATTTTGGATCCAGACGTGTTTGTCTCTAAAAACCCAGGTTTGCCTAGCAGCATTAAGAAAATAATTGGGCAGGGCGCCCAGGTGGCTCAGTCGGTTAAGAAAATAATTGGGCATTCTTGGGGTGCCTGGGTGCCTCCATTGATTAAGCATCTGACTCCGGCTGAGGACATGATCTCACAGTTCCTGAGTTCGAGTTCTGCATCGGGCTCTGTACTGACAGCTCAGAGCCTGGAGCCTGCTTCGGATTCTGTCTGCCTCTCTCTCTGCCCCTTTCCCACACGCTCTCTCTATCTCTCTCTCTGTCTCTCTCTCTCTCAAAAATAAACATTAAAAAATTATTTTTTAAAATNCCATGAACTGCGAGATCATGACCTAAGCGAAAGTCGGACGCTTAACCCACTAAGCCACCCAGGCGCCCCTAAAAAATTATTTTAAGAAAATAATGGGCATTCTAGGAAATCAGAATGTGCAGCTTGATGACGAAAAGCTGGTTTCCAGGGCTACAGCAAGAGGCCGTGTGTCCCAATCATAGAGTAATCAAGGGACATCTGTGACCATACTGAGGTTGCTCTCAGGTGGTTTTGAGGAGAGTGGGGTTCAGTGGGAACGCAGCCACATGGCTGTGGCCTAGAGCAAAGGAAGCTTCTCTCTTCAGGACAAAAAAAAAAAGCAAATATGAGGGGCACCTCGCGGATCAGTTGGTTGAACATCTGACTCTTGCTTTCAGCTCAGGTCATGATCCTAGGGTCATGAGATCAAGCCCTACATCAGGCTCTGCACTGAGCATGGATCCTGCTTGGGATTCTCTCTCTCTCTCTCTCTCTCTCCCTTTGCCCCTCCCCACCCATGCTCACTGTCTCTTTCTAAGATAGATAGATAAGTAAAATAAAAGCAAACATGAGAAAACCTGAATAGCCTGGGGATGGGGGATGGGTAGTCTGAATGGGAAAGGGAGTTGACTCTAAAAGTTGGAACCAAATCCAAATTCCTGGGAAATTCCTCAACTAGAAGATTGCAAGGAAAACAAAAGAGATAAAGGGGGAGAAACCTGTAAAGAGTCTTAAAAGACATCTTTGCTAATAGCAATGTGTAAATCTTATGTGGATACTGACTGAAACAAACAACTATAAAAAAAAATGACATTGCTGAGATAATGGGAAATTTGATCACTGACTGGATATTTGAAGATAAAGGAATTATTAATTTTTAACTAGTATGGTGGTCAAAAATAAGAGTGCTTTTTTTTAAATATGTCTAAAAATTTTTTTAAATGTTTATTTATTTTTTTAAGAGACAGAGAGACGGAGTGCTAGCAGGGGGTGGTCAGAGAGAGAGGGAGACACAGAATCCAAAACAGGCTCCAGGCTCTGAGCTGTCAGCACAGAGCCCAATGCAGGGCTTGAACTCCTGGACTGCAAGATCATGACCTGAGCTGAAATCGGACGCTTAACCAACTGAGTCACCTGGGCACCGCAAGAGCCCTCATCTTTTAAGAAAATTCTAAAATATTTATAAATGAAATGATAGAACATCTGGGATTTGCTTCCAAGCGATACTGATTGATGCGAGCCTGCGCCAAGCAGAGGCGGGGTATGAGAGCTGGCGCAGGGCCAGTGACTCTGTGGTGACCATGGAGAGTCCACTGGGCTCCCTTAAAAGGGCGGGCTGCAACATTGGGCATGCACGACAGGCAGCACAGGAAACAGGAGGAAGCAAAGACTATGGACATTGGCAGCTTTGGAGGAATGAAGGTGCCCCAGTGCCGACGGCAGCAACGGACCCAGAGGTGAAACCAAGCTAGTGTGGGAACCTTCTGAAGGGGTCTGTACACAGATGGGCTCCTCTTTCACAACACATTATTCTGTGAATCCTTTGTCGTGGCAAATGCAAGGTCACGTTTCCTTGGGTGCAAGGCGCAACCGCCAAACACACCCAACAGGGGATGCGTCAGTGAATGGGGTCCCACGCCCAGACTCTCTCCCATTCTATCAGGGCAATGTGCTCTCAGAACATGGAACAGGCTGACATGAGGTGTTCCCCCAAACACGCGGAGCTTCCTCGGTCACATTTAAGGGAAGGAGAAGTGGATCTGGGCAGGTGGTCCAAGACCGTGGCCGGACAGGAAACGGCTCCGGGCTCACTTGCTGGTTACCTCCGCAGAATGCATGGAATAGTTGGGTGGCAGCTTCTCAAGGGCAACCGGGAGGCAGTAGGATCCAGTTTGAAGGCGTTCATTTAAGAGAATTGGCAGCCACTGAAACAGACGATGTAAAGAACAAAGTGGTATGTATTACAGCACATCATTCTGGCAATTTATCTAAGCTCACAATAATCAAATGCAACTAAATGATGATTAGATATTGACCAGGTCTCTTTTTGGCAGTCATTTCTGTCCATTTCTTTGCATTTTAAATTCCCAGAGAGCTCCTGAGATAGTAATATCAATGATTTACTGCTTTCAGGACACAAGTAGTAGCATTTTTCTTTATAGCCCATGGTTATGAGTGTCTAAACAACATCAATGTTTATCTTACTTTTTATATATTTATTTAAGAAGCAACTTTCTTCCCCTTGGGGAAAAAAAGAGCTCCTTTTATATGTGGAGTGTGTATGTTCAATCTGGAAATAATGGACAATGGAATGCTTTTTTTATAAATGAGCATTCTTCCAGTATCTAGCATCCACTAGCTTTCCCTTCCAGAAATTTCTCATTTGCTGCGTCAAGTCATGCCTGCTCTTTGCTTTCATATGCTTTGGCATATTTTGCTACTTCCAGAAGGAGAAAAAGCAAGTGAGTAGAATTGAGTCGTTTATCTCTGCGGAGACCTCGAGTCCCCCAGCTGCAGGGTGAGTCGGCAAGTTGAAAACGACTCACCGAATATCCCAGGAGACTTTCCACGGAGGCTCCTTGCTTCTGCTGACAGCTGATATGATAGAAGGTGAACAGGAGGTGGTGATGTACTGTGAGCTTAGCCGGAAGCTTAATTTTCACTTCTTCATAGAAGTCAGGAGACCTGTTTCAAAAGCACATGACACACAAATAACTGTAAGCAAGAATGATGACTTCTCTGACTCTAAATTGTAAGGCCACAGACCCTTTGCTTTTCTGAGTTTGCCTGCTTGGCGTTTGACTTTTTTTTTTTTTTAATATAATTTATTGTCAAGTTGGCTAACATACAGTATGTACAGCGTGCTCTTGGCCTTGGGGGTAATTCCCGTGATACGTCACGTACATACAACACCCAGTGCTCATCCCAACAAGTGCCCTCCTCAGTGCCCATCACCCATTTTCCTCCTCTCACCCACCCCCCATCAACCCTGAATTTGTTCTTTCTATTTACCAGTCTCTTATGGTTTGCCTCCCTCCCTCTCTGTCTGTAACTATCTTTCCCCCTTCCCTCTCCCCCATGGTCTTCTGTTAAGTTTCTCAAGTTCCACCTATGAGTGGAAACATATGGTATCTGTCCTTCTCTGCCTGACTTATCTCACTCAGCATAACACCGTCCAGTTCCATCCACACTGTTGCTAATGGGAGGATTTCATTCTTTCTCATTGCCAAGGAGTATTCCATTATATATATAAACCACATCTTCTTTATCCATTCATCAGGTGATGGACATTTAGGGTAGTTCTAAATTAAAACTGGAATGACCTACAACCCAGCAATAACACTACTAGGATTTATCCAAAGGATGCAGGAGAGCTGATGCGTAGGGGCACATGGACCCCAATGTTTACAGCAGTGCTGTCCACAATAGCTAAATTATGGTGTTTTGCTTTTTACTCTACATCATTCTATTCCCACGCTGGAGATGCTTAAGCCCAACCTTATGCCACCGGCTGCACTCTGCCTACCTAACACTGCTCACAAACTAAAGGTTTCGTCAGGAAAAAAAAAAATCTCTGCACGCACAGTGGAAAAGTTCAACTTCATCTGAAAACGGGATAAGGCTCGGAGTCTTGCTGTGACCTCTTTTTCTATCTTGACCCCAAGAACGGGGACTGTCACGTGGCTGGCACTCATCAAAGGAATTTGGATTAGCAAATGAATGACGTTAGGAGGGAAAAGGAACCTGATTTTAGTGAATTACCAAGTCCCAGATGCTTTACTAAGGGCTTCACTGTACGTCACTCAATAAACCGTCAGCCCAACCCAGAAAAGTGGGTTCAGACAAATGCTTAAATGGGCCAAGTTTGTCAAGCCAGGATCAAATCCAAGTTTGACCCTGTAAGGGTGGACTTTCCATCTCCTGTCCATCTCCCCTTCCTGTGACCTGTGAATAATGGTTTAGACGTTATTCTGTGACTCGGTGTACCCACAGAACAATGAGTATTCCATTTCTCTTTTGGCCAACTTAAATTTTCTTAGAGGAGACAATGGGGCAGGTGTGGAATGATCGTGAGAAGACACAGAGAAAGGAGAGCTGGTTTTGTGTCCGGCCCCCTGCAGTATCTCAGAGCAAGGTAAGAGATGTGTTTATTTAATACCATAAAACTTCTCAGTATCATACTAGAACAGAAGGCTCCAGAAAAGGCAAAACANAAGTGCATCTCCGACATAGAATCATGGAGCTGACATATATTTCCTTGGTCCCTCAGTCCCTGAATTCATAAGAATTTGGGGGAGGACTCACCTAGGGGGTTCAGAAAAGCTAGGAGATAGTGAAATAACCGTGGCAGAGGTGTGGCATGTACTTACTTATTATGGTATGTCACGGCTGTGTAAACTTCCTGGAGAAATTCCGGGCCATTAGATTTTCCAAAGATGACCTGTTCGCCAATACAGAAAGACCCAAGTCAGGGGTGATATATGGGTTTATCAAGTCAACTGTCATCGGCCCAGTGGATGTTCTGGTCAACCAGGAGCTGCATTTTTTAAAATTCAGGGTGCTGAGCTTACAACTGGTCCAACTGCATAGCAATGCAGACCTGGTATATTAGTGACCAAGGGCCACAGGTTTGGGACACCGGAAGACCAGCACTTTCTCCACTCTGCCTCACTGTTGAGAGGTCTCTACTCCAGGGAAAGCCACATAGGGCTGCCGCCAGTGACTCTGGCCCAGGCTCTTTTCCCCCCAAAGACACGGAGCTGGTCGTTTAGACCTTCACTGGCCTGTCCACATTTGTGCTACTTATAGAAAAGACACCTCCTCTGGCCTGACTCAGCCCTAAAGGCACACGATTTGCCTCACCTCTGGGCAAAGAAAACAAGAGCCCTTTTCTACTAGATGCAAAAATGGCAGGTCCCAGGGCATAGGGAGTGGGGAACAGGCTGGGGTTGGCCCCCACTTGACCCCTACGAGAAGCTTCTGCACAGCTGTACCTGGCTTCCCTGGGAGCCTTGTTAGGGGCCAGAGCAGAGAGAACTAGCGGGGGTCTTCTTTGAGCATTTCCTTCCCACCACTGTTGCAAGAAGAAGATACCTTTGGGTAGGTGAGTGGGTCAGTAGCAGG
>NW_027529428.1:12251232-12302750 GCF_008692635.1 Crocuta crocuta | reverse complement strand
ATTAAAAAAAAAAAAAAATGAAAAAAAAAAAAAAAAAAAAAAAAAAAATAGATACTTAAAGAATGGATGCACTGGAAAAATTACTTCAGTAGAAAGGTATATTAACTGGATTCTGGGACTTACATAAAATAGTAATAGCTAACTGCCCATCTCACTGGCAGATAGTTAAAATAATACGACACAAATTCTGGCCTTTCATGTTCCCTAGAGAACACGGTTATTATTATTTATTATATGATTTATATTTTGCTTCAAGATGAAGACCCGTTCCCGAAAAGTGTCGAGATGGTGTGTATTTATCATGACTAGACATCATGATATCTCCAGATGTGGTCTGGCGCTCGGGCCAAGGGGGCTGCAGTGCATATTTGGAAACACAGCCAACATGGCTGACGCAGTGGGCCCATCTCCCCAGCTCTCATGGCACGAGGGTGGTTTGGAACGACTTCACAGTATTTATAAGTTCTCTACAATGATCTGCATTTCCAAATGTCACAGATCACTAGGAAGTAAGTTAGGGAAGGGACTTTCACTTTAGACTGGCCGTGTTTCCCCATCAGCACGCTGGTGACCAACATCAGGCTGGCCACAACGGCCTTCGCCCATGCTGAGATGTGCTGGTCGGCCTGAATAGGCAGACTCTGTATGGGGCTGAGCCCTGGATTTTGTCCATGTTGGATTGACAAGGGATGTTCAGCCCACCCGGGTGTGTCCATGTGGATTGACAAGGGACGTTCAGCCCACCCGTATACATCTCCCTCTTACCGGCATAGCGCTGCTAGCATCCTCTCCGCACATAAACTGAATCTTTATTGTAATGTTCCTGGCAGAGGCTAGTTTATTAGCGAAGTTCAGCCTCTGCGGGTAGACGTAGAGAAGGTTTCTGGAAAAGGAAAGATAAAGAACCAGTGAATCAAGTCGAGTGTGTGTTTTTGCCAAGTTCTTCAGTGAATGCTAAAGCCTACACTCATGAGGTCATTATTCCGACGAAGACTCTCCTTTCAGAAGTGAATTATTTTGGGAGGAGTGAGGAATTATCCATTCTTCTTCAACAACTACAGTCATTGGATAATAACCAACATGGTTCTCTACTTTGCTACTTTGAAAGAAGTTTCTGCTGCAGCTCAGAAAGTCTTACCATCTGAAGATATGGAAATCTGCCTAGAGGTTATACTGACACAAGAAAAGCAAAAAAGCTTCAGCTCATCTTTAACAAAATTCATGGCCATATTTCATTTCTTTACTTTTTATTTCTTTTCTTTCTCTTTTTCCTTTCTAATCTGTATGCAGTGGTTTCGATTTTTTTCTTGGCATTGAATTCTGGATAGGCTTAGCTTTCTTTTCCTCTCTCTCTTTTTTTAAGTTTATTTATTTGAGAGAGAGAGAGAGAGAGAAAGAGAGAGAAGGGAAGGGGCAGAGAAAAACAGAGAGAGAGAGAGAGAGAGAATTCCAAGCAGGTTCTGCACAGTCAGCACAGAGCCTGATGTGGGGCTTGAACTCACGAACTGTGGGATCATGACCTCCACTGAAACCAAGAGCTGGTTGGCCCTCTTTTCCTACCTAAGATGACAGTTCAAACCTCCGGCCCACAAGCTGTATGACCATCACACAACAACCACATGAAAAATACATGCATCCATCTAACAACTATGGGACAGCTACCAGGCTAACTATAATTCTGTATGTTTTTTTTTCTATTTGCATTATTACCAGTATATTCCACTAAATATACTCTCTGGGAAGGCAGAGATTGTTATCTGATGTTTTAATCCACTGATGAATCTCCACCATATAATACTGCCTAGGACATAGTAGCTGCTGTATATATATTTGTGGAATAAGGGAACAAACGTGTATATTTTTGAAGCATCATATTCCTGACGCAAAGGAACAATGCCACTAACATTTACAGAGCACTTATCCTGAGTCAAGCAACGTTCCAAATACTTTGTGTTTGTTAAACTGTTCAATTCTCATGATTATCCTCTATGTAGGCATTGCTGTCATGCATCTTGCCCACGTCACAAATAAGGAAAAGCTGAGATACAGAGATGTTAAATCACTTGCCCCAAATCTTTTAGGTAGGAGATGTCAGCTGGGAACTGAAGTCAGGGAGCCTAGCCCCAGAGCTTGGGCTCTTAACTACTAAACTGTATTTCTTCTGACAAAACCCCCACAGAAATGACAAGAATGGCCTTTTCATACTGTGTTATTCATGACATCTCTCGGTGACAAGTGTGCCTAATTTTCTGTGTCTTATTAACAGATGAGTGTCAACAGTATACAAGGGCTGATTCAATTAGTGTCACCTTCTTTGGGCAAACGTCTTATCTTTCTCACACTTGGTCCACTGTTCCACCTCCTCCGTAACAGTCTCCTCAGACAGACACATTCTTGTCCCAAAGGCTCTCAAGAGGACAAAACTACCTTTGTGTGAATTAGACACCAGGAGAGGAGTGACCGAGAGCAAGGACCAGGTGACCTGATTTTCCTTTTGTCAATACTAAGTTCTCATCCTACTTTATAAAGAATTACCTATTAATTGATATGAGGGTTTCTCAACCTCACCGCTACTGACATTTGCGACTGGAAATTCTTGTTGTGGGACTGTCCTGTGCATTGTGGGACATCCAACACCATACCCAGCTTCTACCCACTAGACATTTGTAGTATCTCCACCTACTACTCAGTCGTGACAATCAAAAATGTCTCCAGAAATCGCTGAATGTTCACCTGAAGGGTCCAAATCACCCCCATTTGAGAACTACTTATCTACACATGTAAATTTGTGCAGTAAGGATCTGTACAGCTATACCCAGCAGATTTCCCATCTTTTTTTTTTTTTAATGTTCATTTATTTATTTGAGAGAGAGAGAGGGTGCACACATGAGCAGGAGGGGGACAGCAAGAGACCAGGACAAAGGATTGGAAGTGGGCTCTGCGCTGACCGAAGAGAGCCTGATGCAGGGCTTGAACCCACAAACTGCAAGATCATGACCTGAACTGAAGTCGGATCTCAACCAACTGAGCCACTCAGGCGCCCCAGATTTCCCATCTTTAATAGATATAGTCAATGTCACTCTCTGGGTCTGTATTCAAATGTAAAGTATGCTCCATTGGAAAAGGGAGAAGTCCATACTCAAGTACGTGGCAGAAGATGAAAATTTTAAATCTGTTTAATTTAGGAAGTCTGCATTGTGAGGGACTGGAAAATCAAAAGGGAAGGACTAAGCTGGCATTGACTCCGTTCATGCAACTGTAACCCCTTCGTTGTAATAACCAGATCGATCCTGCCGTCATGTGTGTGTGAAAGTGGTCATGTTGGACCAGCGACTGCATAAATGCCCAGATCTACCCCATGGCTCTTCCTTGCTACAACACTATCAGCAGGGACAACACTAATAAGCACAGCCCAGGACAAGACCAAATGGATGGGCTGAGTGAACCTGTTCCGGAAGGACGTGGCTGACAGCCCCAACTCAATGCTTTGGTACCAGCCATGTAAATAAAGAGCAAGACATGTGACAAAGTGAATGCTCAAGGGGGAGCCTCCTGAACTACCAGGAATGGATGCGGTGATCCTCAGAATCCCTGGCCTGGTCAGGAGAGAAGAAGTGAAAAGCCTTCTGAATGTTCTGTGATGGGGGTAGTAGCCTCAGAGCTGAGAACATATGAGAATACAGGGACTAGCACTGGGAGCCGGGCCTTTGATAAAATGTCATATTCTCAACCTAGGTTCACTTTCATAAGGAAATTTCAGAGTTTGAAATTTCCGTTCCGTAGGGCACCCTCCTACACTGCTGGTGGGAATGTAAACTGGGGCAGCCCCCTGGGAAACAGTGTGGAGGTTCCTCAAAAAATTAACAAGAGAACTCCCCTATGACCCAGCAATAGCACTGCTAGGAATTTACCCAAGGGATACAGGAGTGCCAATGCATAGGGGCACATGGACCCCAATGTGCATAGCAGCACTCTCCACAATAGCCAAAACATGGAAAAGAGCCATGTTTTNGGTGTTATATGGAAACCAACTTGACAATAAAATATTAAAAAAAAAAAGAAATTTCCGTTCTGTAATATATTTCATGCAGCTTATCACTGTGGAAAGCAAAGAGGCTTATTTCACTGACTGTCATAAAACCTTCAGTCTTAGACCAGCATCGAGCGAGGCTCCTCCATTAGCCTGCTGGTCACTGAAAGCTGAGCACCAAACAGTGCTGCCCGTCTGTTCCACAGAAGCATAGCACTTTGCAGAACGCTAACAAGTACGTGGGACAGTGGAGGAGCCGGGTGACCAAATGCTTGGGAGAGATTGGGAGCGACCAAGATACACAGGTTAACTTGCGTCCTGAATTTGCTGAGGGGGAAAGAGGCCGCTCCTTCCCCTAAATGTTTTGACCTCAGGATTCATTTCATTGATCTGTTCTTTCACAGTATGTTTCACATGTGGAATGTTCTGAGAAATCACTGGGGAAAACACTGAAATAAACTTATCTGGGGGCAGAGGAGCATCCCACACCCAGGGACGAAAAACGCCTCAGAGGTCTGCTCAAAGAGGCTGCAAGGTAATGAGTGACGACTCTCAGGTGCCCAAGGAAGAAAACGACATTTGCAACTATTGAGAACACACAGGAGCTCTTAACTTTGCTCAGGCAAGTTCAAAGGTCAGGGAGGCGACCTTCAGCCGCATTATTATGTCTTACGTTACCCCAGATTCTCTGTATGGAGTGATTTTCTGGAAGCAGAATGGGGCTGATACGGTTACCTTGCAACCTCTTTGAGGTAATTCACAGAGTCTAAACCAGGCAAGGGTGATTATCAAGAAACTGACAAGTGGGCTCGTATTTTTATATGTGATAAATTACATGCCTCATATTAATGTTTTTTTTTTAAATTTTTAAAATTTATTTCTGAGAGAGAGAGACAGAGAGAGAGAGAGAGAGAGAGAGAGACAGTGTGAGCAGCGGAGGGTCAGAGAGAGAGGGAGAACAGAATCTAAAGCAGGCTCCAGGCTCTGAGCTAGCTGTCAGCACAGAGCCCGACGCGGGGCTCGAACCCACGAACCGGGAGATCATGACCTGAGCCGAAGTCAGACGCTTAACCGACTGAGCCACCCAGGAGCCCCGACGTGCCTCATAGTAGCTAGAGAAAAATCCTAAGAATTATGTTATCTAACGATTCTTGAGAAGGCAGCCTATAACCAAAGTAGGCATCACTGGTTGTGGCCGAGTGATTGTGAAAGCTGCTTTAGTGAGTGCGGGTCCAGCATATGTGCAAATGCAGTACAATCCGATTTTCCCCAGTGCAGACACAACTGTTTTCTTTGGTCCTCTGCTCCAGGACATTTAACCAAACACACAGTATCTACCAACAGCCTTCTTTCCAGAGCCACTTCAGGTGGCTTCTCTTGATTGCAAACTGCTTTGGAAACTTCAAATTGTTTCCACAGATTCAGCCACAGCCCCTCCACTGATGTTTAAACTGCTGTGACTGAGCGGCTCCAGGAAGTCAGAAGTTGAGTTGGGAATTTGATCATTCTTAGATCCAAGTGGGGACCACACTCTCCCTGCACCTCACCGCCTTGAGACTGTCTTCTATTTCCTTAGCTGAAAACAGGTTAGCTCAGGGGACCCAGAAATCTTGCAAAGCCACAGTGCAAAGTACACCAGTGTGCCCCCTACTCGGTTTAGTGTACTCTCTCTCCAGTGCGAGAAAACAAAGAACCGGAGCCCATCACGTATTCCCACGATGACATCCGTGGTCTCTCCCAGAGGCTTCTCCAGCTCGGAGTGTGGCTCAAGGAGCATGTGACTTACAGCAAAGAGAACACTGGACAAGCGTCCAAACAATGGGACACTTTGAACAGCTTGGCAAGAGGAATGAAGGCCCCGCCGGCTGTAGCTGAGCTCCAGCACCCGCTGGTTGCAGGTGTGAGCACCGGGAGAAATGGAATGAGAAGCTCAAGTCGCTGGAGCAGGAGCTGGAGTCTGCGATCTTCAAGGCAGGTGGGTTTGGTCCTACAACGCAGTGGACGGTGTCATGGTGAGTGGATCCTGCGTGATAATCTGTGTTGACTGTGTTGTGTCACTTACTCCCAAAGGAATGGATGGAGGACCACCTAGGCATGTCATAAAGCCAGAAACCTAGATGTCTAGACTCAGAATAGTTTACTTACAGGATCTTGGAAATCCTAAAGAGGATCAAAGTTCAAGGTCAAAGAGTTCTTGGTGCTTCTCCTGTGTGTCTTTGAAAGTGACCCTGAACTCCATTAAATGACTTATCCTCCTTGAACAATGTTGAGTGAGAATTCAGAATATAAAATTTTATCGAGGACAGGGCTGTAAATATTCAAAAATTGATTATGCATGAAGGCTAAGGTCTAACAGATGATAATGGAGAAATAAAAACAGCAACTTGATTTAGAAATGGAATTGGTGTCAATTTTGGTTTTCTTCTGTTATTTCAGAACAGAAGCTGTAACAAAGAAGTAATATCAAGTACATACTTTAAAAAAAAAAAAAAAGAGGAGGTGGGCACCTGGGTGAGCAGTCAGTTAAGTGTCTGACTTTGGCTCGGGTCATGATCTCCTGGTTCGTGGGCTCGAGTCCCGTGTCGGGCTCTGTGCTGACAGCTCAGAGCCTGGAGCCTGGTTCAGATTCTGTCTTTCTCTCTCTGCCCCTCCCTGCTCATGTTCTCTCTCATTCTTTGAAAAATAAATAGATATTTTAAAAAATTATTTAAATAGGAGAAAAAATTTTAGATTGCTTATTTTGTGGCTGGAGTTGTCCCCACCGTGGAATTTAAGCTGCTTTTATGCCAGGGAAGATGGGCTTGTATGGAGATCGGTAATCAGTGGTCCTTACCAAATGAGGCAAGGGGTGGAAATGTCCTTCAAAAAACTAGAGAGGGGCGCCTGGGTGGCTTAGTCAGTTAAGCGTCTGACTTTCGCTTAGGTCATGATCTCGCGGTTCGTGGGTTCGAGCCCTGCGTCGGGCTCTGTGCTGACTGCCGGCTCAGAGCCTGGAGCCTGTTTCGGAGTCTGTGTCTCCCTCTCTCTCTGACCCTCCCCTGCTCATGCTCTCTCTCTCTCTCCTAGAAATAAATAAAAATATTTAAAAAAACAAAAACAAAAAACTAGAGAATGCTCTCTCGGTGTAAGGCAGGCAAGTCTATTTCCTCACCTGTAAGAAAAAGGTTGGAGACAAGTCTCCAAGGCAGTGACACCTGAGAAGCGCTTCGTCAGCTGCAAACACAGATGTCACTGAACATGGTCTTCCTGTCAAGCTGGCATCAGCTGAGTGGGCTCTAGCAGGCCCGCCAACACTCTACAGGGCTCTGAGGTCTCAGTATACGTCACGTAGGGAACTGGTCCATCTCTCCAGGTTTCTCTCTCCATCTTTTCAATGTCTCTCTGTCTCTGTCTCCAATCTGTGTGTGTGCCTCTTTTGTAGCTCCTCCTCACTTTCTCTCTTTCTCCATGTCTCTCTGATAAACCTTCTCCCCCCCCCCCTCGTTCTCTCTCACAGCCACTCAGCAAATGACAAAATGCTCCTTACGAGGGAGCTCTCCTCCAGTTCTGACTAGCACCCATTTCTTTCCACATCTGCAGCAATAATGATTTCCTGCCAAGGGCTGGGCCTGGCTTGTGGGCAGGGCCACCCCCACTCAGGATGACAGGCACAGAGCCCAAGATCTAGGAACATCTTAGAATTTCACGAAAATGTCTGAGGCCTCCAATATTATTAGCTCCAAAATATGAAAAGCAAAATCTCAAAATCACAATTAATGATTTTATTTATTGCATTGTTTTTAAAATGTATTTAAGTAACCTCTACCTCCAGCGTGGAGCTCAAGCTCAAGCTCATGGCCCTGAGATCAAGAGTCACATGCTCTTCTGACTAAGCAGCCAGCCAAGTGCCTGGTGATTTTAAAACTAAATGCTGACTGGGGGGGGGCACCTGGGTGGCTCAGTCGGTTAAGCGTCCGACTTCAGCTCAGGTCATGATCTCATGGTTCGTGGATTCGAGCCCCACGTCGGGCTCTGTGCTCACAGCTCAGAGCCTGGAGCCTGCTTTGGATTCTGTGTCTCCCTCTCTCTGCTCCTCTGCTGCTCACACTCTGTCTCTGTCTCTCTCTCAGAAATAAATATTAAAAAATGGAAAATAAAAGCCGAGTGGAGGCACTGTAGTGAGATCAGTTTTGCTAAAAAAAATAAAATAAATGCTTACTACATACAACATTTTATTTATTTCTAGGAGAGAGAGACAGCATGAGCAAGGGAGGGTCAGAGAAAGAGGGAGTCACAGACTCTGAAACAGGCTCCAGGCTCTGAGCTGGCAGTCAGCACAGAGCCCGACGTGGGGCTTGAACCCACGAACCGCGAGATCACGATCTAAGCGAAAGTCAGACGCTTAACCGACTAAGCCACCCAGGCGCCCCGATCTCAATATGTTTTAAATGATGTGTGGTCAGGTGCTTCAGGTTTAGGGAGACCTTACAAGGATCTTGGCTATGAATATGCAGTAGGGAGAGAATAAAATACCAGCAAAACCAGCTTTGCTATTTTATTTTAATTTTTTAAAGTTTTATTTATTTTTGAGAGAGAGAGAGAGACAGCGTGAGAAGGGGAGGGTCAGAGAGAGAGGGAGACACAGAATCTGAAGCAGGCTCCAGGCTCTGAGCTGGCTGTCAGCACAGAGCCCGATGCGGGGCTCGAACGCATGAACCGTGAGATCATGACCTGAGCCAAAATTGGACATGCAACCGACTGAGCCACCCAGGCTCCCCAAGGAAAATATATTTTAAATGTAATAATAAAAACAGCTCACAGTATTTGATTCTGACTGTGTGCAGGCACTATCCTAGCTACCTATGACAGGCACTCTGATAGCCTTCACTTAGCAGACAATAAAACATAAGCACAGGCAGGAAGCAAAATTTGCTAACAGTTAGCTAACGGCACAGTGGGATTCAGATCCAGGTGCCAAGAGGCCGGACCCAGTGCACATAATCTTTGCCAAGTCTAAGAACAACAGTAAATGTCTCTTTGGTCCGTCCATGGACTGACCAGAACTTTATTACAACGTAGTCTTCTAATTTATTATTCACAAGGGCAAAAGGATGTTCGCCCAAACAAAAAAAATTTTTTTAAGGTGTGAAATAACACAGTTAGCTTTGAAGAGCGAGTCCTATCCCTCACTATTAGATAGAGGCTTGGAGGTTTTAAATACATCAAGAGCAAACTGGAGTTAGAAAGCTTTGAGCTCAGCATCTGAGATATTCTAGGATCACCTAGGAAACCGGCAACCCTAACATTTTAAGTGGCACCAGGCTTTGTAACTACATGCTTATGAGCGAGCCAGGGCTTGCCACTCCGAGGATGTCCAGGGAGGAGCAGGCATCCGTATTGGCACCACCTGGGAGCCAGTGAGGACACATCACAGACCTACTGAATCAGAATCTGCGTTTTAGCACCCCCTCCCCCCAGTGATTCAAATGCACATTCAAGTTTGACAGCATGGAGCCCAGAGAACTGGTCTGTTTTTCATTTGGAAAAGAAATATGAATCCTGTAGTTCATCATGTTTCTTTCTTTCTTTCTTTCTTTCTTTCTTTCTTTCTTTCTTTCTTTCTTTCTTTCTTTCTTTCTTTCTTTCTGTCTCTCTCTCTCTCTCTTTCTTTCTTTCTTTTTTTCTTTGCTTGGCTGCCAGGAAGTACAAGGTCAAACGTGCAGCTAACTTTTTAAGGGGCTGCCAAAGACATTAAGATACAGCCTGGTATTAACCTTACCCAGATTCAGACGGATTTCCCTCTCCTTATTTTCCTTCCACCCAGAAATTTTATACTTGTTTTACAGCCTCCTTAAGGTGCCCAAAATAATTTTCAGAATGAGGTGTATAAATAAATGCATAAAAACGAGGCATCTTCCATGTTCTGGCTTGTCATTCCAGGGTCTCATGCCATTATTTGTATTTGTTCCTGCGTCTAATACTTTAGTTAGATCAAAGCACAAATTTGCCGGGGAAAGAAAAACCCTCACGTGTAGGGTGAAGAGCACAGTCCCGCTTTAGAAATCAGAGCGAGAGAAAAGGACTGTCAAACTTGTCCTGGGGCACCAGTCAGAGCCCACACGAGGCCGCCTGCCCTGCGAAACGGCACAAGATTTGAAGGAGGCACTGACGGCCTTATCGTAAGCAGCAGCTTGCCCCTCAGTAACCTCGGTGCTCAGCAGACCAGGCTCCAATGTTTTGTATAAATGCTTGGACTGTATTCTGAACTTTGGGGACCTCCACCCCTAAAAGCAAATGCAGTTAAGAAGCCAAAGACAGAATGTTACCAAATTGTTTAGAAACATTGCAATAAATGACCCAATATTTTCTCTCTACAGTCCTGTTATGCTTTAAAAAAAAAAAAAAGTGTTCAAAAACAGAAATCAAGAGAGAGAGAGGAAAAAAACAAAGCAAAACAACGGTAGATTTTAATAAGTCTTATTATACCACTTTTCAAGATGGCGGCAGGGGTGGGGGGGTGGAATGTCCATGGTTTCTCAACTGATGAGAAAGCACCAGTTTCTTTATAGAGAACAACTATTATTACATTGTCTTTGAACATGAACTAAATACAGCTCCAATGATATTTGTAGAGCACCTTTTCTCATACTTCAATCCTATCCCTTACTCTTGTGATTCATAAAGTTCCTCTTGAGTGAGAGTTTGGAAAGCCAGCACGCTTGTTAAGTAAATCAGGACTTCAAGCTGTGGCAAAGAGAATGCCACCTTTTAGGAACACGTGACTACGCGTGAGCTCTCCTTAAAACCCAGTTACTTGTTTAAGAAAAGTTGAGTAGAGGGGCGCCTAGGTGGCTCAGTGGTTTAAGAGTCTGACTTCGGCTCAGGTCATGATCTCCCGGCTCGTAGGTTCAGGCCCTGCACTGGGCTCTGTGCTGACAGCTTGGAGGCTGGCGCCTGCTTTAGATTCTCTATCTCCCTCACTCTGTCCTTTTCCTGCCCATACTCTCTCTTTTTCTCTCTCAAAAATAAACAAACATTTAAAAAAAGTCAATTAGTTTTTTGGGGCACCTGGGTAGTTCAGTCGGTTGAGCATCTGAACTCTTGATTCCAGCTCAGGTGATCTCACCGTTTGTGGGTTCGAGTCCCGTGCCAGGCTCTGCACTGATAGCTCAGAGTCTGCTTGGGATTCTCTCTCTCCTTCTCTCTCTCTCAAAATATAGAAATTTTAAAAAAGGCAACTAGTTTTCAACAGTATAAGTCCCAAGGGAAAGTTGAGACGTTTACAATCTCAAGTCTTATCTGGAGTAGATTCCCACTGAAAAGAATCATAAATACATATAAACATTTGGAACCTGCTAAAGAAAACTGACTGCAAAGTGTATTTCTCTCTAATCTTGCTTGAAACTTTTTTAAAGCCACACATTGCTGAGCTAATTGAAATTTTACCAATTAAGATATCCATGTTATCAAATATTTTTTTGAAACACTGCTTAGCAGATTTCAAGTATTAAGAGGTTTAAATATCATCCACTCCCACTTTAGTATGAATTAGTTTTCTTGGTTCCTTTCCACCCTCCAAAGGGGCTGGATTTATGGACTGTGGGTGTGAGTGGAGAAAGTGGACAGAAAGGAAGATGGGGTCATCATTAATGATGAGGCTGGATCTGGATCTGGATATTTCGAATGCCAAGGAGTGACAAAACACAGAAAGGTCCCAAATCCAAATGTTTTTTTATTCCACATTTCTTTTTGTCCTAAAACTTTCTTAAACTTGACCCTGACAAAACAGTCAAAACATTCACCAGAAAACCGCCTCTCTCCCAACTCCCAGCTACCCCATGGGACCCATGGTGTGGTTTTAAGGTCTGCTGTTTGGATATTCTTTGTGATTCCCCCATGGGGGCCTCAGAAATGTGTTGAATCAATCAACCCCCCGGTTGGTTTCTGAGACCCCTATTTTCAATGATTTCTTTTCTTTTCTTTTTCTGAATGACTAGCAAATGTTTAATAAGAATGTATTTTATCTACACGGGCAGGATTCGAACAGAACCACTTTAGCAGTACGCATTTCAGACATCCTGCAAAACTCACCCTTGCATGGCTACATTTTCTACTTCACTCAGAGCACTTGATATAGACTTTATAAGTGTAGAGATTTACAGATGCTTGGAAGGTGAGGGCATAGTGGGTGTGAGGGAGGGGTGCGGGGTGAGGGGCTGGAGTGCTGGGCAAGCAGAAAAACGAACGAAAGCCTTCAAATGTATAGCTTAGGGTTTTTCCTCACTACTGAATCTAAGAAAACTTGGGATTATTGGTTTTAAGCCAGGTTAAAAAAATTTTTTTCCCCTCCTGTATTGCAGGCTTGTTTTTTTGGAGTGTGGGTTACTGAGGGGCAGGCACACAGGCTCTTCTCACCTTTGAGGATCTGTCAAGAAGTTGTTAGTTTTCTACCAGGGAGCGATGTATTGGAGATGTCCTGGAAACATACCAGGACAACCGGAAGATTCTCCGTAGCAAGCGGTGTCCTCAGCATCCGCAGAGGCAATCCTCCTCTGTCACTCCTCTTCCCACCTCCCTAGACCCCTTCAAATTCACACAACTAGAGCACCCCAGCGTCTGCGGTTGGGTTAGAACTGTGAAAGTAGCTTCCAATATGGCTCCCGCTAATCCGTACCTCCTCGTATTCTTGCCCGGCGTACAACCCTCCCTTGGGCGAGGGCTGGACCCAGGACTTGATTCTAACCAACAGAACACAGCAGAAGGGACTGGATGTCTCTTGGAGGTTAGTTTCTATAAAGACTCTGGCTTCTGTCTTGCGTACACACACAAGCTCCCTCCTGCTCATTCTGAAGACGCCAAATGCTATGCTGTGAGCCACCCTATGGAGAGACCAATACAGCGAAATACTTCAGGAGGCCTCTTGCCAACAGCGAGCAAGGAGCTAGAGCCTTTGCAATCCAAGAGGAACTGAATCCTGTCACCAGGCACACGAGCGAGCTTGGAAGTGAACCCCCCCCTCGGTGAAACCTTGCAGTGATCAGTCAGCTGCCATCTTGCCTGTGGGCTTTGGGAGCCCCAAGTCAGTGGCTCCCAGCTAAGCCACACCCGGAGAAATCACACGGACCGTGAGATAATGAGTGTTTGTTCAATTTTTTTTTTTTTAGATTTTTAAAAATGTTTTTATTTATTTTGAGAAAGGAGGGAGGGACAGAGAGAGGGAGAGAGAGAATCCCAAGCAGGCTCCTCACTGTCAATGCAGAGCCTGACGCCGGGCTCGATCTCACAAACTGTGAGACCGTGACCTGAGCCGAAATCAGGAGTCATATGCTTAACAGACTGAGCCACCCATGGGCTCCTGCTTGTTGATTTATGCTGCAAAGGTTTTGTTACACAGCAATAGATAACGTATGTTTTTAAAAAGCATAGGTCAGGGATTCGCTGACATTTAAACTTGTGATCCCTTAAACAATGCCTACACCTTGTCAAATTTCTGCCTCTTAACTGGATCTCAGAGTTCTCCTCCTGGCCTAAGGAATATAATATAATGACGATCTACAGGATAAGGTTCTTAATATCGAAATGGCCTCTTTGGCATCAAGCCAATCTCCAACTAAGTATAAAAACTTGAGAATTACTAAAATCATGAATCAGGGATGCCTGGGTGGCTTAGTCAGTTGAGCGTCTGACTTTGGCTCAGGTCACGATCTCACGGTTTGTGAGTTCGAGCCCCGTGTTGGGCTCTGTGCTGACAGTTCAGAGCCTGGAGCCTGCTTCGGATGCTGTGTCTCCCTCTCTCTCTGCCCCCCCCCCAATAAATAAACATTAAAAACATTTTTAAATAAATAAACAAAAATCAGTAATTTTTGTTTGGGTCTAGTTCTGACTCCATTACCTGAATTAACTAATGTCTCTTCAACAGGCTGTGACAGGCTGGATGAAGGTAAGAAGGGCGCCCAGAAGGACTGACCACAAACATCATTCCTTTTCCCCTAACGTAGCAAACGTTTAATGAAAGCTTCCCCAAGAAAAAAAAAAAAAAAGAACAAACATTTCAATAATCTTTGGCTTGGTAAAAGCCTCACAATTCAGGTTTTAAAGATACTGCGTTGATGCAAAATTGGGCTGGGCTGCACGTTTTCGAAGACCACCAGACAGGACTGGCGCGTGCACGGTGAACATGAACCAACCTGCAGACTCTTCTAAAGCACAGAAGGAGCACATTTTTTCCAGGCTTTGCACATACTTTCCTAAAACCAATCTGCCCCGCCGACAGAAACACATCCACATACCAGAAAATTTTCAATCTCTGCTGTGACAGCAACTGACTTTTGTTTTTGTTTTTTTTCCTTTGGTTCGGGACACAGACTTTATTTAGTCCCCCATCCATTCAAAAAGAAAACAAAAAACCCCAGCCAGTGAGTAAGTCAATAGTACTCATTAAAATGCTTGCTGCATCTGATGGTTTTTTTTTTTAATGTATATTTATTTGAGAGATAGAGAGAGAGAGAGAGAAAGAGAGACAGAGCTTGAGTCGGGGTGGAGCAGAGAGAGAGAGAGAGAGAGAGGGACACACGGAATCCAAAGCAGGCTTTAGGCTCTGAGCTGTCAGCACAGAGCCTGACATGGGACTCAAACCCACAGACCATGAGATCATGACCTGAGCCAAAGTCGGACCCCCATCTGACTGAGCCCCCCAGGAGCCCCCTGATGGTTTTAATATTGTCAGGTGCCTGGGTGTGGGCTGGGGAAGAAAGTATTGCAGTTGGGAAAAATAGCCAGTCTACTAAGACATAAATGGTCCCAATGTCCCCAGCTCCCTCTAGAAACAACTGCCTGCTATCGGTGCTCTGGGTGAGAGGGGGCTCGTCTGGGTTTGGGAGGTGGGAGCACTCGCAGATTTCCCAAGGTGGCTGCAGACAAAGTCGTATGCGTGTCTTTCAGCGGAGTGGCACCATTGTGAGTGGTTCTGGTATCTCTTAAGAGACTGGGCTCTGCCTCCAAAGAGAGGGGTCACTCCTGGTCTCTTTCACCACCAGCACGGCGCCTGGCGTGTGGCGGAGGCCCCAGAGTACCGGCCAGGTGACTGTATCAACAGTATTCAAGGGAGACCCGTACTGCTAGGCGTGCAAGGTTTGCAAAGAACAGGTCCGGTGCTCCGTGGCAGGGGTGAGGAGGGACGACAAGCCGCATGCTCACAGCAGCGTGACCTGTCCACGGGGGGAGGCTGTGCCCGTCCCCAGGCCACTAGGAGAGCTGAGTAGCCAGCCATCACTGTCATGGGCTGCCCTCCTCCTTGCCCTGGGGACACACAGCGTCAGCGCGCCATTGGCTGCGGACCAGGGGTTCTCCTGCCAGAGTCTGGGTTCGCTTGAACGTGACTCTGGGAGAAGACAGGAGAGACCGCGTGAAAGCAGCAGGTGCTCTGCGCCCGCAGAGTCTGTCCTGGTGGCCTCGCGCTCAGTAGCGCAGAGATTCTGTGCCCACCTGGTACCGCAGTCCCTAGAAAAGTCCACTACCTGGGAGGGTCACGCAGAGCTGAGCGTCCGGCCTCCCCCACCCGCCTCGGCTCCGGGCCCGCCGTGGGGTTTGGCTCAGCAACATCAAACAGGACTCCTGCGACAGGTGTCTTCCTCCACCTCCTTCTGCAAACGGCCCCGCACCCAATGCCCGCCAATCAAGCAGGGAAACTGCTGGGAGGTGCTGACACGTCTACAGAACCACGTGTTAGGTAAACGCTAAATTTCTGGAATGTTCCAGGGGAAGCTCTGCATGGGTACCGTGCAAAAAGGTAGGGTTCACCTGACTCTCGCTATCGCTAGCAGGCTGGCCGGGAGCCTCGGCTGGAATCTCTCTACCGGACAGCGTGGCCACCATCCCGTCCCGATGCGTCAACAGATCCATGGACGTTGCGAGCAGAGCTTTCTGCCCTTCCCAACCCCACTTCTATTCCACTCTGTCACTGCCACTCACTGCATGTGGGCCTGTCTGCTGAGTAGATCCTGTAAACCACGAGTCTGCTGCTTCCTCCGCACAGAATCCAACTCCCCCGGTCCAGGAATTCAGGCAGGGGGAGGAAACCAGTGAAGAAAATAATGGGACTATCAAAAGCTTTTACATGCTGTGCCGATGGGCAGTTTCCGTGCCAGCTTCCTGGCGTTTAAAAGAACTGCAGACAATCTTTCATTTTCGACGACTGGTGAGAAAGGCGCCCCCTACAGGGGCGCGAGAGAAACAGGGCCTCTTTTCCGGCCCTAAAAGTGGTCATCAACCGCCACTCTCCTGACCTCCATGGGACCAGGGTTCTCCTGAGACAAGACCGTGGGAAGATTGATTTCTTCCGCCCCAGCTGGCAGGTCCAATCCAATCCCCGATGACGAGATCACACCAAAACCTTCGCATGAGAGTCACGCCTTCCCCGGGCACCTGCTTGAGTCTAATCTCAGTGGGAGACAGACCACACAAGGCAAAGTGAGGCAGTCACCCCGGCTTTACCGCTGCTTTGCAGAGGAAACACTGGCATGTCAGGGTTCTAGAGCCACGAGGAGACAGCTGGCCCCCTGAGGCCACCAAACCCCCACCAGAGCAAAATGCCAGCGGGTCGGCTAAAACCCAATCTGCCTCTACTCCCCACCACAGGCCAGTGCCAAGAGCATTTACTCAGCGGGCCCCACCACGCGCAGAACAGTGTTAGGTCCTGAGTCAGGGAGAAGCATAGAGTGTCTGCGACCCTCAAGGAGTTTACAGTCAGGTTCAAGGCATATACATAACACAGATAAAACAATTAAGATGAGGGGCGCCTGGGTGGCTCAGTCGGTTAAGCATCTGACTTCGGCTCAGGTCATGATCTCACAGTTCGTGGGTTTGAGCCCCGCATCAGGCTCTGCGCTGACAGCTAGCTCAGAACCTGGAGCCTGTGTTCAGATTCTGTGTCTCCCTCTCTCTCTCTGACCCTCCCCTGCTCACGCTCTCTCTCTCTCTCCTGGAAATAAATAAAACATTAAAAAAAATTTTGTTTTGAGCAGAGTTGACACATGATGCTACGTAAGTTTTAGATGTACAACGTTGTGATTTGAAAAGTGCCAGGCTTCTAAGGTCATGACTTACTAGGGAAAGAAGGCAGAAGTTGACAGGTTAGAATACGTGTCTCAGCAAAAAAATGACAATAGCAATCTCCAGGGACATTGGGATACTTTCCAGTTTTTCTTGGTCCCGCTCTGCAAGGGCAAAAAAATTAAGTGTGTGTTTTCCTTTAATAAATCACGGCTCCATCTGCTTTGTAATGGAAAAAATAACTAGTGGTGTCTGCACCTAGAAAGTGAGCAAATTGTGCCCTCAAGTGGCTGAATGTGGTAACGGAGGGCTGGCTTTGCAAAACTCCAACTGGGTGGTAAGTCATCTTAGGTAACTGGCTCCCTCCTGATTGTTTCCATTCTAAAAACAAAGAGGACACTGGAGTTTTGGAGCAAGGCAATGGGACAGTGGGATTGTGTTCCCAATCTACTCTGGAGACTAGCCTGCCACAGCAAAGTCAAGTGCGGGGACCTAAGTATTTGGACAATTCAGGGACCAGGAATCCACTTTGCTTTTGCCTGCCCTGTGGTTGCAAATGAAACATTTGCTTATAATAAGCCCCGTATTCAAGCAACTGCTTGCTAAGACTAGTAAAACCAACGACTGGGTTTGGGGCTGTCTTTCACTAGAGTTCTTTTTTTTTTATTTAATGTTTTATTTATTTCTAGGAGAGAGAGAGAGAGACAGCGTGAGCAGGGGAGGGTCAGAGAGAGAGGGAGACACAGACTCAGAAACAGGCTCCAGGCTCTGAGCTGGCAGTCAGCACAGAGCCCGACGCGGGGCTCGAACCCACGAACCGCGAGATCATGACCTAAGCGAAAGTCGGACACTCAACCGACTAAGCCACCCAGGCGCCCCACCACTAGAGTTCTTTAAGGATCCCTGGAAAAGGTGCGAAGCAGAAATTTAGCCAATATATATGCTTGCACAGGTGTGAAAAGTTATGTAAGGTTTTTTTCATTGTAATGTTTGTTACAAAAGATTGGCAACATCTTAGATGCCCGGGATCATGGGCTAAGTAAATCATGATACACTGAAATGAGACTCAGTGCAGCTGTAAATTTAAAAAAAAAAAAAGGCAGTTCTCTGTATTCATACGACAGTGCTCTACAAAATACGGTATTCGACGAGAGATCGAGGTGCAGACCAAGGTGAAGAGTTTGCATTGTGTGAGGAAAAACACGAGGGCTATATTGGCTCATACAGATATTGCTTCTCTCTGGAAGGAGACATGCTGGTAACAGTACTTGTTTCCATGGGTCAAAAATAGGCCTGAACTGTGGAATTTACATGACTTTCATCTATTTTTGTTCACTAGCATTTCTCTGGTGTTTAGAAAAGGGCCTGGCACACTGTAGGCCCTCATAATTTACAGAATAAATGAACAACATCAAATAGATGTATATACACACACGTCTTTAAAAGGCTGTCCCGAAGGAAGGGCATTGGATGGCTAGAAGTCAGGAGTGTCAAAGCCTTTTCACCCTGCGGTTTTGTACTTTAGTAATTTAGACCCATTAGAATCGGCTATGTGTCCTAAAATAAGTAAAATTCAAACAACTCAAGAAACAAGAATGGGGAGTTATCATTTTTGTCACAGTTATTTAAGGAAGGTATTGTTTGATGGTGATTTACACCAGGGCCAATCAGCTCAGAAACCACCAATGATTAATTAGCAGGAACCCCAGAAGAACGCTGACAGCATCTGGGCACGCTGTGCTGTCACTGTCCTCACGCGGACAGCTTTCCTGCTGTGTCATAGCGTCTGGATAAACCAGTCCTTGCTCTTTGCCAAATTCACCTCACCTGATACCCGAGCAAATACTGGGATTGCTTCCCAAGTCAGGTGGATGGAGTTGCCTGGCGCTCACCAGGGGGGGTCTCCCGGTGGGGGCTGGACATCTGTACTTTTTAAAAAATATATTTTTGAGAGACAGAGTGTAAGTAAGGGAGGGACAGAGAGAGAGGGAGACACAGAATCCAAAGGAGGCTCCAGGCTCCAAGCTGTCAGCACAGGGCCCGACACGGGGCTTGAACTCATGAACCACAAGATGATGACCTGAGCTGAAGTCGGATGCTTAGCCAATCAAACCACCCAGGCGCCCCTGTACTTTGTTATTAATTCCCCACAGTGGACTCTGAGACACCCCCAGCCCCAACACACAGCGCTGAAAAGATCCAGTGTGGATGCACGGCCAGCTGCGCCCAGATTGGGAGTCCCTTTCCCAGGCCAAATAAAAGTCTCTGTCAAGGACACCATCCCCTCTCCACGGCCCAGGTCCTTCCTGACCATCTCATCCAGAATTGTTTCTAGTTTCTTTCCTTATGAATCGCATTCACTCCATTTTAACTTCCAGACATCCATGCAGGATCCGCTCACACATTTCTGCTCCGCCGTCCTGTTTACCCCTGTAGGATGCAGGTCCGCCAGTAGCTTGCAGACCCCCTCCCTGCGATATGGGAGGCACCTCTCTGTTCACCCAGACGTCGGGCGAGCTTTGGGAATGCAGACTGCTGGGCTGAGAACGTTCAGCCAAATAGCAGGAGGCCTGAAAACAGCTCATTATCCATCAAAGAAATCATGTTCTAACTGATATACTTGTTCTCAGCAAGCATGGTCCTCTGCAGCAAGTCAGCTAATTGGATAAAAAGACCTCGGAGGCTTCCGGGGGCTGGGATAAGAAATGAAAACGCACTTGATGTGGCTTTCTCTGATATAATCACCAGCTAAAGGCACGGCGAGGAGGTTAACAAGCTCATTACAACCTCAGCACCTGTGATCTTCGCGCACACCCCCGTGGCAGCCGCAGAAGGAGGTGCCCTGAAAGGTCGTGCTGCGCCTGGGCGGGAGCCCTGCTGTCGCCCCCAAGCCCCCCACCGGAAGGCAGCAGCTGGTGTCCCCGTTACCAGCTGCTGGGCGCCCCCGGGAAATAAGCCAGGAGTGGGCTCAAACATGTTTCTGGCCTAACAACTAGTGTTTTCTTAATCGGGCCACGGGGAAAGGAGTGCCAAACTCAGCTCTGGATAATCCTGTTTATCAACCTAATTTTCCCAGCTGTTCTTCACAATCATCACTGTCCTGCTTGTGACTCCGCAAAGCGCCCGGCCCGGGTCTGCGGCGGGGAACAAGGCTTGTCGGACCCCACGCCTGTACCGGAGCCCATGGTCCGCACTGGGCCAAAGCCCCCGGTTTGGGAGACACTGGCCGTTCCTGGGAACAGCGCTTCTGGCTCCAAGTTCACCTCCTCCCTTAGAATGTTTATTTTACAAGTGACAAACCCGCGTTGGCTCAGGGGGCTATTTCTGGAGCCCTGGGTAAGGCTCCTCTAAATAACGTCGATTCCTCCTTAAAGCAGCCTGAGCAAGGCAGAGGCACCACGTGCCGGCCACAGAGAACACAGTGTGGCACAAGGTAGTGATCCTGAACCAGGGCATGTGAAGGGGTCAGGAGGGTTGGGGGCGGGGACTGAGGATGGGAAGTTGATTTCAGCCTATCCTAATTTATTTGAGGCTCCGTGACAGATGCTCCTTTAAGAGAGGTAAAAAATAAGTTCTGCTGAGTGCCACTCATACGGTGTTCAGTTGAGACCTCACCCATATTAGAATCCTGCAATGTGTGGGCCTGGCCACCACTTACATTCAAGGCCAGGAAATTTTCATCTGCCATTAGATCCACATAACAGCTCCCTCTGCCAAGGGGGCCTCTGCAGTTTAGGTGAAAATTACACAAATGTGAAATTCAAATCACGGGTTTGATAATTTCCGGCATTCCCTGCCTGACCCATTAGCTATATTCTCCCTAAGTTCCAGGTAGATCCCATTTTTATCAGTGAAGCTATTACTTCAAATTCATGAGGTGAATCCTCCACAAAACAAAGAATTAAGCCTGAATTTACCAGCTCTGGGAATTTTAATTTTCATTTGGTTGATTTTGCTAGATGGACGCAGGCGTGGCCAGGATTAGAGACCCGGAAACGGCAATGTCAACAGGGAGAGATCCCCTACATGTTGAACGCTTAGGGTGGTTCTAGAATCCCACTAAGTCAAAGAAAACTTTTCTAGAAGAAAAACAAACAGCTGCCGCTGCAAAATAAGATTCTCAGAAGAGATGAGCCTTTAGGACAAACCCACTGTTGATACTGTACTGTAGAAAGGTTTAGAGATCCTTGCTTGGAAAGAGATGTTGGAGAAGGGGATAGAAAAGGCACAAGATTACGAGTTTATTGAGGTAGAAGGAGATGAGAAGGAACAAAAGGCGGGCGGGATTTTGACAGAAATGAGAAGACCAAGTCAGCAAGGTCAACGGTCCACCCGTCAATCTGCGGCTCAGTCCTGACCTAGTCTTCCATTTCTATTTTGTGAAAGGGGCGTGGAGGTACAGGAAGGGGGAAGATTTATCCAGGACTGAGTTGCTGCTAAGAGCAACCTAACTAAAACCACTCTAAAGCATGTGGGAACGGCTGGAGAGCTACCAAATGAGAGATTTAGACACGAAGCTCTCCAAATTCCTTGATGTTTTCCCACCGTGAGGTTCTGAGCCAACTTCCTGTATATCTCCTTCCTTAGATGAGCTAGAAAGTATGGCGGCCTCGGAGCCAAGAGCAGGTGTTGAAGGAGAATGAGAGACCTGGTCCATCTAGACTATCCAGGACGGCTGAGGAACCTTCTCTGCGCACCTGCGGGTCCGTTTCTCCTGATGCCAAGTCAGGTGCAGAGGACTCTGGTCTGAACTTGTCCTCACGCCTCCATCCCTGAATGGTCAGGTGCACGAATGCATTCTGTGTCCCGCTATGAGGTCATTAAGGGATAACGTTTGCAGCAAGGAGTAGAAAGAGTTGTAAATGCCTCCCCTGGGTTACCAAATGCTGAGGAGAAGCTGACTGACTACAGAATTCATTTGAAGCAAATTTATTCCAATGCCACCAGCATTTACTTTTCCAAATATAGGATAAAATTTCTAAAAAGATATAAACACGGTATCCACAAGCAAACGTTTTCATGCCTTCATCTCCCCTGAGGGAGCAGGGAGCTAAAACCACTATCCCAGGAATACTTATCTGAGGGACTGGGGCTGAAGGAGACACAGAATCCGAAGCAGGCTCCAGGCTCTGAGCTGTCAGCACACAGCCTGATGTGGGGCTCGAACCCATGAACTGTAAGATCATGACCTGAGCTGAAGTCGGATGCTTAACCGACTAAACCACTAGGCACCCCATGAAGAGGCTCATTTCTAACTGAGCGGATGTTTGTTCATATTTGTCTTTGTGATTTTCAACCTCAATGAATGACTCCCTGTATCTGGGTCTCAATTTTGTGCATCGGGAAATGTGGGGGTGGGGGTGCTGATTGGGTGAGTTCTGAGATTTTCTGCATTTCAGTCTCACACGCACATCATACCGGCAGGTGTGTGGGTATCTGGGGGGGACCAGCTCACTTGTACTGCTGGAAGGATTATGGGCTCGTACAGTTTTGGAAACTAAGGGGAAGGGTGAAAAAAGCTGAAAATGTGTGTCACTTGTGACACAGTAATTTCACTTTAAGGCACACTGCTTAAGGACACTTTCACAGATGTGCACAGAGAGACAGAGACAAAAATTCTCACCTCGTACGGGGTTTACAAGAGCCCCAAATTGGAAAAAAAGAAAACAGAAATATCTATCAATAGAAAAATAGGAAATGGATAAGTAAAATATGGCCTCTTCACACAAAGGAATACTATACAGCAGTTAAAAGAATGGCTAAATGCTATATAGGGGCGCCTGGGTGGCTCAGTTGGTTAAGCATCCGATTCTTGATTTCAGCTCAGGTCATGATCTCACAGTTCATGGGATTGAGCCCCACATGTGCCTCTGCACTGACAATGTGAAGCCTGCTTGGGATTCTCTCTCTACCTCTCTCTCTCTGCCCCTCTCCGCTCATGCAAGCATGTGCACGCTCTCTCAAAATAAATAAACAGGAAAAAAAGAAATGCTATATAAATCTATATTAAACATTTCTAAAACATAGCTGTTAAGGACTTCCTCTTGGTTACATTTGTGACAAATGGAGTAACTATTCAGGATAACGACTGAAACTGAGTGCAACCCACCAAATCAATAAAACACATGAATCCACAATAATGAAGAAGAAAAATCATACTGTTGTATGAAAGTGCAGGGTAACATAGAGTGTAAAGCTGTTTAGGTATATTTTAATTGAATATAAAAGTAATACCATTCAGTGTTCACAGATGTGTGTGTGTGTGTGTGTGTGTGTGTGTGTGTGTGAAGCCAGAGAAAAAAGAAGGACCCATCCAAGTTTATGATAACAGTGCAGGGGGGCAGCAAGGTGGAAGTCTGTGATTTGAGTCTGGGGACCAAGGAGGCTTCAGCACAACCAGGAAGAATGTACAAGCATGTGTGTATAAAATACAAGAAACAACAAATGTCATTTGTAGATGGTAGAGGAAAGGAACTTGTTATAACATTCGTCCCCACACTTACAATTTTTTTCAAAATAAAACCTAACATAGATGAGCAGCAATGCCTTTGGAAGATGTGTGTTGACGAGCTCCGTCCCAGCCCCCTGAGAAGGGACTGTAAAAAACCGAGGCAGCCTAACTGGTCAGGTTTTTCCTCTCCAGCTGCATGATGTCCAATATGGTAGCCGCCAGCCACGTGCAGCCACTTGAATTTAAAGTGAAATTAGTAAATGTTAAGTAAATTCAAAATTTCACTTCCTCCACTGCACTAGCCACAATTTCAATGCAGAACAGATGTGGTCAGGGCTACCGGACTAGGCAGCACGTAATGGAGATTTCTATCACTGCTATAAATGATACTGGACAGAGCTACAAACCTTTCTGTCAGACAATGAGAACATTTTTGGTCACACCGGTCTCCCTAATATGGCCTTCTGTATGTATAAAATACCAAGGTAATAGTCATTGGAGGATTATTTCCTTCCTGGAGGGAATATGTCCACTGTAATCCCAAATTCCAACTATGACCAATGTAATGTGTTCTTGTTCAGTACAATTAGATAAACCATTTTTAGAAACTGATCTAGCAATTATCCATAGTTACGTAAGCATCATAGTTCATTTCCCCCCCAAAACTTAAAGGAAGTTGAGAAGATCAGCTGAAGGATAAAGAAAGCATTCAAGCATTCAAAGCATTCAAACAAAACTCTAAAGTGGGTTCCACGGTGTCCCAACAGCCCTAGTTTCTTACCTGTACACAGTATGGGGGACATAGACTTCCCGGATTGGGAATTCCAGAATCTCTTTGTGGGGGCGTGTCCGGTTTTCAGGAAAAGGTTTCACTGGCAGCATTTCAGGAGTCAGACAGCAATTGATGACATCTGGAGCTGGAGAAATTTCCAGTCTGAGCAAGCCTACAGAGAGGAAACAGGGCTATTTCAGTAAAGACGCTCTCATGTTACATGGGAGTCAAGAAAGAATGTTGTACAAGATTTCTTTTATGAGAAAAGGGATAAGTTGTGGGAGGGTAAGACTTTTGGAATTCCCAGCTGATTTCTGATCATTGGAGAAAGATCATGCGATGCCCACTTTTGAGATCCAGTTTCTAGAAATTAAAAAGCAAGAAATTTGGACAATGAGTAGAAATGGATCTTTCAGCTTCCTTTCAAAGCTACCACACTACAATACTACTACCACACTACAGTAGCACACACACAACCACTGGTGGTTTTCAAACTGGATTTCCTGGTACCCCAGGGTGCGGCAGAAGTGCCTCAGGAGCTATCAAACTGATAATAAAGAAGACGCTCTCATCTTCTACCAAGGCAGCTCACTTTCACTTCTCTTTTTATACTGCGAGTCCCATAAAATATTCTTTTTGATAAAAGAGGTTCCTCTGTTCAAACAATTATCTGATTATCTGAGAAACCAGATCTGAAGCATGATATTCCAGAAATAGAAATAGAAATAGAAACAGATTTTCGAAAAAAGTGGACTAATTCAGACTCTTAACTCCTATGACAAAATCCCATGTCTCATTTAGCAAACATTATTTTATAAAGTGTAGCATCAGATAAGTAATGTGTCTCCTCATAAATGGCTCTGGCAAAGTTAGAGGGGAAAAGACACCATCCATACCCGGAATTGACTTGACTCTTCTCTGTAAGGAGGAAGATCTTTTGTAATCAGCCAAAAACTTGAATAAGTCTTCATCACTAAGGCGATCCCCCTCCTGCAAAAAGAGAAGTGAGGGCTAGTAAGAAAGCACCACTGGCTCCTGGGTAAGGGCCAATGATTTCCAGGAAGATTGGGACTTTTAAGTTTTATTCTAACTCACTTTTCATAGAATTAGGATTGTGGCTAATGCTGAAATAATTTAGTTCAACCTCTTGCGAAATATTCCTTCCTAGACACTTAGAGCAATGGAATAGAATATAGAAAACCCAGAAATAACCCACAATTCTATGGTCAATACATCTTCAACAAAGGAGGAATGACTACACAATGGGAAAAAGACAGTCCCTTCAACAAATGGTGTTGGGAAAACTGGACAGCTAAATGCAAAAGAAGGAAACTGGGTCACTTTATTACACCATGCACAAAAGTAAACTCAAAATGGATTAAAGACCTAAATGTGAGACTTGAAACCAAAAAAATCCCCGAAGAAAGTACAGGTAGTAATTTCACTGACATTGGCCACAGCAACATCTTTCTAGATATGTCTCCCGAGGCCAGGGAAATAGAAGCAAGCTATTAGGACTACATTAAAATAAAAAGCTTCTGCACAATGAAGGAAACAATCAACAAAACTAAAAGGCAATCTATACTGAATGGGAGAAGATCTTTGCAAATGATCTATCTGATAAAGGGTTAGTATCCAAAATATATAAAGAACGGACACAACTCAAGACCCAAGAAGCAAGTAATCCAATTAAAAAATGAGCAGAAGACATGAACAGACATTTCTCCAAAGAAGACATCCAGATGGCCAACAGACACATGAAGAGATGCTCAACATCACTCAGCATCAGGGAAATGCAAATCAAAACTACAATGGGCTATCACCTCACACCCATCAGCACGGCTATAATAAAGAATGCAAGAAACAACAGATGTTGGGGAGGATGTGGAGACAAAGGAATCCTCAGACACTGATGGTGGAAAACAGTATGGAGTTTCTTCAAAAAGTTAAAAATAGAACTACCCTATGATCCAGTAATTGAACTCCATGTACCTCTATGCTTATAATTTATGCTTATAATTTATTATAAATTTATTATTATTTATAATAGCCAAACTATGGACACAGCCCAAGTGTTCATCAAAAGATGAATGGATAAAGAAGATGTAGTATATATACAACGGAATATTAGCCATAAAACAGAATGAAATCTTATCATTTGTGCAACAACATGGATGGAGCCAGAGAGTATAATGCTAAGCAAAGTCAGTCAGAGAAAGACAAATACCACACAATTTCACTCACATGGAATTTAAGAAACAAAACAAAGGAAAAGGGGGCGGGGGGGGCGGGGAGAGATGCACACCAAGCCAAACTCTTTAACTGTAGAGAACAAACTGATGGTCACCAAAGGGGAGGTGGGTGGCAGGATGGGTGAAATAGATGATAGGGATTAAGGAGTGTACTTACCATGAAGAAAATAAACAAACAAACAAATAATAAAAATAAAGTAAAGCTCCCTGGAAAGTTGAAAAAAAGGTTGATTTTCATGGTTATCAGGGTAGAGATTTAAGTACATCAATTTGATATGCCTTATCAATTAGGTTACTTGGTTCTTTTATATCCTGACTTTGCATTCTCTAGGCTTGTTATTTTGTTGGTAAAGTGGGATAATAATAGACTCTACATCAGAGGATTACTTAGGAGGAACACATAAATATGCTTAACACTGACGGGGCTCAGAAGAGTGCTTCTGGGTGTAGTGCTGGATAAATGCTGCAATTCTGCAGGTTGATTTGTCCATTTGGTCTGTCACAGGCTAAGACGGACAATTAAAAATGTGCTTCTAGGGCCACCTGGATGGCTCCGTTGGTTAAGCATCTGACTTCGGCTCAGGTCATGATCTCGCGGTTCATGAGTCTGAACTCCACATTGGGCTCTGTGCTGACAGCTTAGAGCACGGAGCCTGCTTCTGATTCTGTGTCTCCCTCTCTCTGTCTGCCCTTCCCCTGCTCATGTGTGCGCTTTCTCTCTCTCTCTCTCTTAAAAATAAATAAACATTAAAAAATTTTGCTTCTAAGGATATTACATGGACAAGAAACAAAAGACTGATCATAAACCTGCAATTAGGTCAAATGACTGAATCAAAGAGGAGTGTAATAAAATAAAGACCCCTTTTACAAGAAAAAAAAAAATATTCCTTCTCTACCACTCCGGACTTTCTGTCCTCAGCCTCTTAACCATCCTTCTGCTACATTCTAAGGAAGCCTCTGTGACCATTAGTAATCTAGGCCAAAAGTTTCTCTCCCTGTAACTTAAATCCACTAATGCTTGTCTTATTTTCTGGAACAATAGAGTGAGGTTCCTTTCTTCTTCAAAGATTTAAAGATGGAGAAAGCATCTTTCCATCTTTTTTCCTATCTTCATTTTCTTCACTTCTGTCTTGATTAAGAAGGCTAAGCATAAATACCTTTCTCCAGGTGCCTACGTGGGACAGGTATTCTGCGAAGGATTCAACGATTCAAGGGCAAGAGCTCTAATCCAAAGCCCAGGAAGGTAGGTAGGTGGGTCTTATTCCCAATTATAGATGAAAAATGTCCGTGAAGTACTCGGCCCCCTCACCAAGGCAATAGAATGGGAGGGGCCTATCCCAAATAGAAACTCTCTCAGTCCCATGATCCTACTCTGTGACATGGCACGAAGCACAACCACACCCCAGCACCCCTTTTGCATTTGGGATTGTTAACAGAGGCCCTCACAGTACCTCATGAAGACCGCTTGATCTATGGAAAACTTCCAAAGCAGAGTCGAACCAAGTCTAAGTCAACTCTGTTTGTAGTAAAATGCACATAACATGAACCTTACCATCTTAACCACTTTGAGTGTACAGTTATCAGCGTTAGGACATTTACAGTGTTGGCCACCCAATCTCCAGAATTCCTTCATCTTTCAAAACTAAATGTATTTGTGTCTGTTAAACAAACTCCCATTCCTCTCCCCCTCCACCTTCTGGTAAGTATCATTCTACTTCCTGTCTCTATGACGTTGATGACTCTAAGAAATCCTCTGGTTTTTAAATAACTGCAGTGTCTACTGAGCTAATAAAGAGCACTGTCTGCAATGATCACCCTCTATGAGGNGGAGGGCGGAGGGGAAGGACAATAGCCAGGCCAGGAAACCCCAAGGCCAAGGAAGAAAGGGATGTTTCAGCCAGAGAGTTTTCACAGCCTAATAAATGAACTGACTATGAGGATTCAAACAGGAAGAGTTTGCATTAGTGGGAACGAATCCTTCTGTCAATCAAATGAGCCAAACCTTGCTGTATCCCAGTCACCGTGAGGAGAGCTTTCCACACCTTGTGCCATCTAACACTCCCAACTGCCCCAAGCAACGAGCACGGCCATTCCCGTTCTGCACATACTGAAACTGAGGTCTGATGAGGGTAACTAACTTGCCCCCTTCATCATTACATATATCTCCCCCTCTGGGCTCCAACACCCATGCCACAATGGGGAGAAATCCACACCCACCATCATGTGAAGAGATACCTGCTTGAAAAAGCTGTTAATGGTCATGGGGGTGGCCTTGAAGTTGGATCCGACCCCGTTTTCCTCCAAGGAGAGGGTTCTTTCAGAAAGCCTTCTAGATTGGGACAAAGTTCTCCGCTCCCCCACAGAGCTTCTCCCTGTAAGGAAAACAACTGTCATTCGAAAGCATGCCTTTCTGTTTGAATACACTGCAGTCATTAACTTTATCATATAAAAGATAGGTTTTTAAGAATTTATTTTCAAAATTTTTTAACGTTTATTTTTGAGAGAGAGACAGGGGGTGGGGGTGGGGGGTGGTCGGAGAGGAGCAGTGGGAGAGGGAGACACAGAATCCAAAGAGGCTCCAGGCTCTGAGCTGTCGGCATACAGCCCCACACAGGGCTCAAACTCACAAACTGTGAGATCATGACCTGAGCTGAAGGCAGACACTTAACCGACTGAGCCGCTCAGGCGCCCCAAGAATGTATTATTAAGGTGTAGTTGACAAACAATGTTATCTTAGTCTCAGTGTACATAAAACAGATACTTAAAGCCACTACGCCAGAACACTGAACATGGCCATCCTTGTTTTGAATGAAAATTTCCCTCCACTCGCCTTACTTCTCTCGGTCCCTCTGTTGGGGCGCCTAGTCCCCCCTGACCTGAAGGGAGAAGCCATGAGCAGCCGTAGCCCCTCCCACGTGGAGATCAGGGTTGGCCTCCCTGCAGGGGCCAAACTGCAGCCAGAGCTGGGTCGGCAGATGAGGTGTATTTAGCCAACAGTGTTTGCTTCCGTTTTATTTTTACACTTGCACTCCGTTGGGAGGGCCATGTACTCAAATGGCCCTAAGCGCATTTGGGACTGCGACCCAAACAAGCTAGGGTTGGCCTGTGCATGTTGTGAACCTGGGCTTTCTTCTGCCTGTGAGCCCTGGGCAACGGAGCCGGCTCCCTGGCTGACCCACCTCGCAGGGATTAGAACCCTGAGGCACACCCGCGCCTCGGCTCACACCCTGGTACTCTGCTCAGTTCTTTGTTACCCGCTTCTGTGACTTAGGTGGGGAACTTATTGCTTAGTGGGGAACTTGTTGCTTTGTACTGCAAAATTAAGGGGTTCTGTTGTGGATGGTAAAACTGTTGGGAACTCTAATGTCACCATGCTCCTCTTTGAATATTCTCGTATTCTGAATTCTTGCTGTGATGCTGAAATGGCACTTTGTGACTCTACTGCCCACCTGAATCTGCCACACTGCCCAGTATAATACACCGCATCTCCTGGCTGCTTCTTAAGAAGCAGACTTGGTTGTGTCGTCCTGCACAACCAAGTCTGACGTTAGGTTGATGTATCCTCGACCTGGAGATTACGGAGTCCTCAGCAAACCCTATGCCTGAATCACTTACTTACGGTGCCCTCGAAAGTCTACGCAGAATTCCTTCAGATAAGGCTACCTGGATCTACACAGAAGTTGCCATTACACACACACACTCACACACACACACACCGTGGTGTGAAGGTCAGGACTCACTAAAGTGAGGTTTGTTAGTGGTGAATCAGAAATAACCCAGCAGTTCTGACTGGCAGCGATGCAACAATAATCTAGAACAGCAGAAACAATCACCAAAGACCTTTTCCACCAGACTCCCATTAAAGGCAGCATTTCAGAAACGTCAGGGCTTAGGAATGCAGGAGAAAAGTGCACAGCCTTAAACATTTGCTGGACACACAGACACTTAGGAAAATGGACGCTCCACCACAGGTGGGGTGAGTCGACCTGAAAACTCTGAACCCTCTTGAACATTTCCATAACCCAATCTGTTTAGGAAATCAATGACTCAGATCAAGGGTGAGGTGATGAAAAGGAGAAATATGCTAAATAAATTTGAACAGTCACTAAATATTCTTTTGGCATCTTTTTCATTGCACTTGGCTACAAAAAAGAAAAAAAAAACCCACCAAACTTGAAGGGACTGGAAATTTTGCTGAGAACCTGTTTTGCTTTTTGAAGCCTTCCTGAATGTAGCTTTTCTTATGTTGATGAGCCAACCTTGGTGGCATTGTTGAACCCACTAGAGACGGTCACTGCATTTTATTTCAAAAATTTTACTTTGAATATGAGGTGGCTACTGAAAATTAACTTTTTAAAGTGTCAGGGTGTCCAGAAACTTCCAACCAAACATCTTACTATAAGAGTGTATTTCAGCTCCACAAATGTTCATGATAATAATTGCTTTGGGGACCACTGTCCGATCAAGCATTTGTAAGTCAGTCACAGTAGTATTGCATTCTATTTATCTCCTTCTTCCTTCCTACTCTTCACACCTTCCTGCACCCCAAGTCCCCACTAATAAGTAGCTGGCCTTAGAGTTAGTACACTGGGGACCCCTCCCCTCCCCACTGCAGTTGGAAATCTTACCAACCATGGAGTCCACATCGGTTACCTCCCTGTCCAGGGTGGAGACATTGAAGAAACTCGTTAAGCTTATGGGAGCCCAGGCAAAAGGCATCCGGTATTTCCCCAAACGCTGGCAGAAGGATTCAGCTTGAAGTTTTAGTTTTTCAATCTTATCTTTACTCTAGACGAAAGTAGAAAGAGACAAGTAGAAACAAACAATATGGCGTTGGCACCAAGTCAATGGTCTCCCACCATGGATGGGACAGACACCTCCAAAATCCCCACCCTACTGATTAAAAATAGTGAATAGGCAAGAAAAAGATACAACTCAGCCTAGAGGTCTAACTGATAAGAAAATACAGATTTGAAATGGAAGAGTTTAAANCCAAAAAAAAAAAAAAAAAGAAGTCCAAGGCTTGCTATAATGCCTCTTTTAGGGACTAGCCACAGGACTTGGATTTTTGCACAACAAAATTTTGGAATGAAAAATTTTATATAGTATCTACCAAGCTCTCAAGAGAGGTTGTTTTTCAAAAGTTGCCTTGGGAACCTCCAGAAAAATGTATAAAGGTTGCCAACGACTTCCTTATTAGATTGGCCACACTTCCAAGGTGTTCTAAGTTCAGAACAGAAGGCTTTAAAAAATAAATTCAAGAAATCTTATTTGAAATTTATGAGTCTGTAGTATGACCCTGATTAGTCAAGTCTTAGTCCAGAAAGGCCATGTTTTAAAAGTCGCATTGGAAACTTTTGCAAATCGTTGCTGAGAAAAGATGTCCTTTTCACGTGCTCAGAACCTATGTTTTCCTAGTGCTTTTACGATGTACAGAAGTCTCAGCCTGTTTCCAAATATTCACACCAGAAAGGATATTTGGAAATCGGCTGTTACTGTTGAGAAAGCCCAGTAGAGCTCAGGCACCGGTCAGTTGCGTGAGGTCTCTGCGGCCTTCCCGACCCTTCCCGACCTGGGTCAGAGCCTTGGAATGACCACACAACAGGAAGTGGCTTTGAGCTAGCCACCTTTTTTTTTTTTAGATGCTGGTGTATATGTCATCATTTGTTAAAGTCAAGAATTTATTTCTTTAAAAAGTTATGATCATTGACCAGTTTCTCTTCCTTCTTTTTAAAGATACAACTAATGGGGACATATTATGGACTTAACTACCTGGTGGACCTTCTGAAAAATGTCTGCTTATTCTAAGATGTCACCATTTAGTAATCCCCCAACATCATACCTTCCCACCGTCTCCTTCTTTGATAACCATGTAGGGTTCCGCACAGTCTCCAATTTCTCCCTGCTGCAAGACTTTTTCAATCTACCAACAAAAATATTAAAACAAAACTCAGGAATTGGGTTTGTAATGTAAGGACACTTACATGACATCCATGTAATGGCATCAGGGCAACCATCAAAACGATGTTTGGTGATACAAGGAAGATGTTCGTGTTACATGTTTTTTGATTTAGAAAATTAGTGTGAAAAAAATAAGTATGAAGAGTCCCACAGAGTTTTGTAAAAAAAAAAAAAAAATCCTAAAGGCATATTAAAAGGATGATCTTGGATACACAGCAAATGTTAACAGTAGTTATCTTTGTATCTGAGATTATGTGCTATTTTTATTTTCTGCCTATTGCTTATGTGTATTTTCTATTTTTAAGCCATAAACATGTATTATGCCTACAATAAAAATGCAATAAAAGTTATTGTATAAAACAGAACCCATGAGACATATGTAAGAAGTGAAAAGCTCATTTTCTTTATTATTGCTTACAATGTAAAAAAGAGATATGGCCTCTGTAAAAGTCAGGTTGGGGACTAAAACCTTCCACAAAATGAATAAATGAACAGAATAAATTATCTGTAATTGTCTTCCTTATATTTCCTATTAGGGCCACTTCTCTGGATTTAACAGACATGGGGGGAAAAATCCCAAAAGCAGCGGATGGTACAACTTTTCGTTTGCTAACTGGCTGGTCATATGTATGGATATCGCTACTGGCACGTATCTTCTTCCATTTTGCTTCAGGTAAATGATCTGGCTGGCCATAAATGTGGCCACCCTGTTTAGGAGAAAGAAAAGGAGAAATCTGAAATTTCCCAACCCTCTGCTCCAAGACAATGCAGTTAAACCTGGAGGTTGAAGAGGAAAACAAGTGGAGTTGATCCCCTTAGCCTGTGTTGAGATTAGACATTAGTTGAGATGTTCCTTCAAAAAAAACTTGAGACCCTTAATGAGAGAGAACAAACAGAGTTGCTGGAGGGGAGGTGGGGGGGATGGGCTAGATGGGGGACGGGTATTAAGGAGGGCACTTGTTGGGTTGAGCACTGGGTGTTGGACATAAGTGATGAATCACGGAATTCTACTCCTAAAACCAGTATTGCGCTATATGTTAACTAACTAAAGTTTAAATTTAAAAAAAAAAAAAAGAGGGGTGCCTGGGTGGCTCAGTTGGTTAAGCGTCCGACTTCAGCTCAGGTCATGATCTCACGGTTTGTGGGTTTGAACCCCGCATCGGGCTCTGTGCTGACAGCTCACGGCCTGGAGCCTGTTTCGGATTCTGTGTCTCCTCCTCTCTCTGCCCCTCCCCCACTCATCCTCTGTCTCTTTCTGTCTCAAAAAAAAAAATAAATAAATAAACTATATAAAAAAAAAGAAGAAGAAGAAGGAATCTGGGTTAACGTATGCCATTAGGCACACATTCTTTTGCTTGTTTTTTGTTTTAATAATTTATTGTCACATTAGCTAACACACAGTGCATACAGTGTAGTCTTGGCTTTAGGAGTAGATTCCCGTGAGTCACCACTCCTAGGCACCCACTCACAGCCACCCACTATCAGACAGGCACGAAGTATTTAAACCAGAAATACCCCAGTGACGGAGGGTGTTTAATGGCGGTCAGAGAAGGTGGCTTGGAGCTGTTCCTTGGGCTGCTGTCTGTCTCAGGACAACCACAGGCAGGAAGTCTCTCACTTCTCACAAAGAAAGTCTAAAACCCCTTCCCATTGGCATGGCGAGAAGGCCAGGCTGATTCCCGTGAGATGCCCCAGGTTGAGAACACAGACACACAGCACTTGAGCTAGAGTCCGGCCGGTATTACTGTTAGTCAGCAATCATTCATTCACTCACTCATTCATTCATCCATTCATTCATTCAAAAAACACTGCTGAGCAGACACTGTGGTTACAGGACACACGTGGCCCCTATTCTACTGAAGCTCACAGTCAGGAGCGTGAAGAACAAACGGGAGGAAGTTAGTGTTTCCGTGCAGCCAGTGGATAAAAATGTGGTTGTTGACACGAAATTTGAACACAGATGAAGACCCTTTAGATGAGGACCCTGCAGCAACACTGGGAACGCCATGGCTTCAGGCATTAGTAGTGTCCGCTGTGGAAACCCCAGGAGAGGGGTCTCCAGAATGTGGAAGTGGGGGCTCCAGGTCTGCCCAGACCAGCAGCTCCTATTCCCTTCCCCGAGGTGGACCAGGGTAACCCCAGGTACTTGGTGAGAAGCCGCGGGCTGCTGTGAGGGCCCACGGTACGGCCCATCACATTTATGTGTAAAACAAACACATGTGGGGGCGCCTGGGTGGCTCTCTCTCTCTGACCCTCCCCTGCTCACGCTCTCTCTCTCTCTAGAAATAAATAAAAAAAAAAAAATTTAAAAAAAAAAAAAAACAAACACATGTGTCCTCACAACCATGGGAGGCGGAGGGGTGCGGTGGAATTACCAGGGAATTTTTGTCAGATACAGAGGGGCTGGTTCGTTGTCTCACATGTTTATATTTAAAGTTTTAAGTCTCACCCTTACTCTCCATCCCTTAACTGAGAAACAAAGCCTTTAAGCCTGGATAGTCCTTTAAAGCAATTGTAAAGCAATACTAAACCAGGAAACGCTACCTAAAATATAGTTAAGAACTGGATGTTCAGGGCGCCTGGGTGGCTCAGTTGGTTGAGCTTCTGACTTCAGCTCACGTCATGATCTCGTGGTTCATGGGTTCGAGACCTGCGTCGAGCACTGTGCTCAGAGCTCAGAGCCTGGAGCCTGCTTTGGATTCTGTGTCTTCCTCTCTCTCTGCCCCTACTCCCCAAAAATAAACATTAAAAATTTTTTTAAATTTATTTCTGAGAGAGAGAGAGAGAGAGAGAGAGCGTGTGAGCAGGGGAGGGTGAAAGAGAGAGGGAGACACACAATCTGAAACAGGCTTTAGGCTCTGAGGTGTCACAGAGCCTGACGCGGGGCTCGAACCCATAAAGTGTGGTGTCATGACCTGAGCCAAAGTCAGACGCTTAAATGACTGAGCCACCCAAGCACCCCAAACATTAAAAAATTTAAAAATAAAATAAAAAGAACCTGGTGCTCAGCCTGGAAATAAAAATAAGAAAGAGCTCCTCTTGACTGAACTGAACGGCATCGGCCTGGCTGTGCTAACTATTACACACCATTCACTATATATTTAGAGAGAAAGAAACAGCAAAGACGTCATTACAGTAAAGGAAAAGATGCCAGAGGCAAACCAGGGCATGTCTTACGGGGCTTTAAATGTCTTCCCTGTATCCAGACAATTGACGGAATGCTCCTTACGCCACATGAAAGCATTTGTACATTTGAAAGCTTTGGAACCTATTTAGAAAGGTAACAGTATGGGGCGCCTGGGTGGCTTAGTTGGTTAAGCGTCCGACTTTCGCTTAGGTCATGATCTTGCGGTTCGTGGGTTTGAGCCCCGCGTCGGGCTCTGTGCTGACTGCCAGTTCAGAGACTGGAGCCTATTTCAGAGTCTGTGTCTCCCTCTCTCTCTGACCCTCCCCTGCTCACGCTGTCTCTCTCTCTCTCTCTCCTAGAAATAAATTTAAAAATATATATATTTTTTAGAAATAAATTAAAAAAAAATAAAAAAAAAAGAAAGGTAACAGTAACCTGTAGGTAACAGCTGGCACTTAGCAGACTGTGACAGATTTACCAAAATAAGGTCCTCCACTAAGGAATAGGGCCTGAAGTGAAATTCGGCTCCATGGGACTAGCATCTTCAGTTTCCCAGGCTGAGAGAACCTTGAGTTTAACTACAGGGCTGCTGGGGTGGACTAGAAGCTAATTTTCCTACGTGTCTAAGTAACATTGTGGGAAATGGATAATGTGTTAAGTGTGACAACAATAGAGGTGTCTTTTTAGCAAAAGGATTTTAACTCTAATGCTTCCTAAAAGCTTAAATAGATTCCCTGCAAGCAAGAGTAACGTTTTAGAGTCTTTGTAGAATGGTGAAAAGGCAGCTTGCACGTGGAGCCATCTGCCCCTTTGTTAAGTGACCTCCATGTCACTTAAATTCTTTGCAGTCGATATGCTATTCTCATGGGCTCATGGGGGGAATCAATGAAATTATGGAGGTAAGACACAGCGCTAACTAGAAAAGCTTCCAAACAGGGAACTCTGGGTGTACCTGAAATCAAAACACCTGGATTTTATTTTATTTTTAAAGTTTTGAGGGCAACAGTCAATCAGACTAAATATTTGGTTTAAGGTAAGTGAAATACTCAGTGTTTGTTGTTAACCTCTAACCATGCACTTTGGTGCGTAGAGAAAGTCTCTGGTTTTCTCACATCAGGAAAGAGTAGAGCCAAGAACAAACGGTCCTTGTACTTGGGACTGCCCTATGGATTTGAGTCCCACTGCACGTACACAGCCTGTGACAGGGTGATCAAAGGTGAGGGTAAAACACAGAGAGTATAGCTCACACCTTAAGTCAGAGCCTAGACTTGGGAACATTTAACTACAGGTATCTAGAAGGACATGAACGGAATCAGGAAAGTCTATCTGAGGTTTCCTCCACAGCAGTCTCACAGAGCTGGACAGCCAAGCATAGGAGGAACAGCTTGGCCAGGAGGAAGGGGGCCTGGAATGTTCCAGGCTCTGTTCCGCAATCACAACCGCCTGCTGAGGGCGGGATTACCATCCCCACCTCACACATAAGGAAACGAAGTCTCAGGGGCGCCTGGGTGGCTCAGTCGGTTAAGCATCCAACATCGGCTCAGGTCATGATCTTGCAGTTCGTGGGTTCAAGCCCCACGTCAGGCTCTGTGCTGACAGCTAGCTCAGGGCCTGGAGCCTGTTTCGGATTTTGTGTCTCCCTCTCTCTCTGACCCTCCCCTGCTCACGCTGTCTCTCTCTCTCTCTCTCTAAGAAATAAATAAAACATTAAAAAAAAAAAGGAAACGAAGTCTCAGAAAGGTTTAGGGAGTTACCCTGAGTCCCATAGCTATCAAGTTCCCGAGGCAGGATTCAAAATCAAGACTGTAGGACCTCAAAACCCACCGTTGCTGCAGCACCCCACACAGAATTTGCTTGGAAAAGAAAAAGGGGCAAGTTGAAAAGGAGACAGCGAATCACACAGAGAACATGTGGATACGTTCTGACATCTCTTTCACCCCCAACATGCCCTGGGAGTTACGCAACAATGAGAGCACACACATGCACAGTGTACAGACGACGCTGTGTGTAACTACCTTGACTACTAGGTAGATGTCAGACGACGGATAGGTGACCGAAAACACTGCTGATCTCGCCTGACTCGACGGGGCGACAGAGGGCGTGTGAGCACGCAGAAACCCTTTGAACTGGTCGGAGTTCAGGTCACAGTGAAAATTTTCTGAGATCTGTCAACAAGGAGCAAGGAAAAAAAATCAGTCCTACCTGCTGCTTTTTTTTTTTTTTAAATGTTTTATTTATTTCTAGGAGAGAGAGAGAGAGAGAGAGACAGCATGAGCAGGGGAGGGTCAGACAGAGAGGGAGTCACAGACTGAAACAGGCTCCAGGCTCTGACCTGGCAGTCAGCACAGAGCCCGACGCGGGGCTCGAACCCACGAACCGCGAGATCATGACCTAAGCGAAAGTCAGACGCTTAACCGACTAAGCCACCCAGGCGCCCCCTACCTGCTGCTTTTATGGTCTAAGTATGTTTGAAGAATAAAACCCACAAAGAAATGTTGCGAAAGGAGCAGTGTCATCATAGACGTGACTAGTGGGTGGTGGAAAATCCGATTCATATATTGTCGCAATTTCTAGATATTCTGGAGCTGTTTGGGAGAAGTTCCTTGAAACGCTAACATTTTTATCAACCCATCCTTAGCTCCTGAACACCAGTGATGTGCTAGGCACTAAAGTGAAGAAAAGCAGGACGCTGTCTCTGCTCTTAGTTTATAGTCAAGAATGAGGAAAAAAGGGGCACCTGGGTGGCTCAGTTGGTTAAGTGGCTACCTTCAGCTCAGATCATGATCTCATGGTTCGTGGGTTCGAGCCCTGCATCGGGCTCTGTGCTGACAGTCAGAGGCTGAGGCCTGCTTCGGATTCTGTGTCACTGTCTCTTTTTGCCCCTCCTTGGCTCACACATGGCCTCTCTCTCTCTCTCAAAAATAAATAAACATTAAAAAAAAAGCACATCAAAGTTGGTGAGGTCTTCCCTGTACGGCAAATAAATACATTTACTGCACACAGGATGCCGCCTTCCATCCACGATGAGGCCAGTTCACAATACAAACACTCCCAAACTGATGTAACGTTACGTATATGTCCAAGCTCATTAACAATGAATTTAAATTGCCTTGTTTTACAGGTCATCCTATAGGCTGCTATTTCTTTTCTCTCTCAATCCCAAACAGGCCGCCATTTCCAACAGGCTTTCCCTTTAAGATTCTTCAAAGAACATAAATGACCAGCATTCCCAGCAGAATTGGATGTATCGAAGGTCATTTGCTTTCAAATCTGATATGTTTCCGTTGCATAGACATGACATTTGAAAACACGAACCCGAAAAATCACGAGCGGTACGTGTGCCCTCAGGGATCCATTCTTTGCTTCCTTACCTTTTTCCTTTCTTTAACATCATAGAGGGCAATGCTGGCAAACAGAGGCTCAATTTCGATCTCGAACCTGTCAGAGAGACAAGGAAAAACGGAGTTTTAGCTTAGATGATCTTGAATTTGCTCAAAGTGCCTAGCTACATACGCCGACTGGTTAAGAATGTAAATCGTTCCCCCAAATATTTGGATCCTTCCACACAGATGAGAATCACACTGGGATAGGAGTGGAGAGATATGGGAGGATCGTGGAAGATTCCTAGTTGCTGGAGATGGTGGCGGAGGGTACAGTCTCCTAAAACGCACTTGTTCGTGGTGTCACAGGGGAGAGGGAAGACTGGTCCCATGGTGTGACCCAACATGGCCCTTCTTATCAGTAGATGTCCTGCTTTCGGATGGGAGAGACTCTGTCTTAGGTAAAGGCTTTGTTCACAGTTTACCCTTTACTGCTAGGGTAGGAATCCCTATTATTCAATTCTAAAGGACAAGGCTTTTCCGAGGGTAAAGAAAGGAAAATGCTGTTGCTTTCCCTTGGACTTATTGTGGGACCATTTACAGGGGTGAATGTCTGGCCCTTCCTAACTCCAGTGCAAGGGGAGCTGCTGAGGTGGTAGTTGGTGGCAGCAGGGAGCCAAGTACTGCCAGGAAACACTGAGCTGAGGGGGCCCAGCGAGACCTAGAAAAATATTGGCCCTAATTGCCATTGCCCTTGAAATGGTGGGTTTGAAGAGACTGCAGACAACAAGGCAAAATCCCTCCATAAGTCATAGGAAGCACAGGGAGCACAGATGTGCAGATTCCAAGTTTCTCAGGCTAACAACCCATGACCTTGGGCACGGCCAGCTGAGAGCACCAGTAACCAGGCCCTGGACCACCACCACTTCAGAAGTCATCTAAATTAGGCCACATTTTGTTTCAAGGCATGTGTGAGCGGAGGGCCTTATCATTGGGTAATTTTGTCTAAAAACAGGACTTTTTAGAAGAATTATTTGGGCAGAGGGACACGCAGACAAAAGGGGTTAGCTGATCAAATGGCACCTTTGGGGATCAGGCAGTTGGGAAAGATGGCGGACTCGCAGGCATTGCGGCCAGCACGCCTGGACTCTGTTCCTCCCCCCGCTGCCGGCTACTTGACTTTCCCAGTTTCATTTATTTATCTATAATATGAGGAAGGGACTCTTGCTCTCCCCATTTCCCAATGTTGTTGTATGGATCATACTACAAGAACAGGGTCGAGGGACAGTATCCCCATCGCCAAAAGGTGGAAGCAATCCAGGTGTCCATCTGAGGATGAATGGATAAACAAAACATGGTTTTGTCTACATACAATGGAATATTATTCAACCTTAAAAAGGAAGGAAATCCTGACGCATGCTCCGACATGAACCTTGGAAGCAATATGCTAAGTGAAATACACCAGCCACAGAAGGACAAGCGTTGTGTTAGTCTACGTCTATCAGGTACTTAGAGTAGTTGAATTCATACAGACAGAAGGCATGGCGGGTCCTAGGGGCTGGGGGAAGGAGAGCAGGAATTACTGTTTAATGAGCTCTAGTTTGGGAAGAAAAGAGATCTGGAGACGGACGGTGGTGGGCTGAACATCAGTAGGCACGTACCTAATGGCACTGAGCTGTGCACTGAACAGTGGTGATGATGGTCAATTTTATGCTGTGTGTACTTCACCACAAGGAAATAACAGAGAGGGTTTCCACAATTTTTCTATCATTAAGTAACAGCACGCCAATTGGGCATTCCTTGGCCTAAGCTCACAAGCTATTGCCTGGTATCGTCTGCCTGTATTGAACTGTGCACTCCAAGGTCTGAATATTGCTGTGATCTACTTAGGCAGGTACTGAGTGTTAAGTTCTCTGTGCTCAGAGAAAGGAAAGAGAATGAACATTTGTCACATACTTACAATCGGGTGGTGTTAGTGATTAATACCCATAGATTCCTTTAACTTCACAACACTGTAATGCAGATATTACCCCCATTTTGAGTTGCAGTGAGAGTAAGTCATTGGCCAGAGGCTACGAGGTTAGGAGTGGCCATGTTTGGGGTTCAGAGCCCAGCCTGATCTGTTCACAGAACCTGAGGTTTTTCCCTCCCAGTGTATCTCTGAGTAGAGGCCCCAGAAACTAGTATTTTGAAGGGAATGAGCAATTTATCAAAACACCAGTTTCTTTGTCCTTCCTAAGATCTCCTGAACCAGAATCTCCTGGGGGAAATGATGGTGGAAAGTGTCTCAATGTCTGTATTGAAAACAAGGTAAACTTGATACACACTAGTTTTACCACCAAGGTTACTTCGCATAAGATGGTATTAAATTTTCCATTAAGAGATTTCCCCATAGGGACGCCCGGGTGGCTCAGTCGGTAAAGCGGCCAACTTCACCTCAGGTCATGATCTCACGGTTCGTGAGTTCGAGCCCTGCATCGGGCCCTGTGCCGACAGCTCGGAGCCTGGACCCTGCTTCGGATTCTGTGTCTCCCTCTCTCGTTCTCCCCTGCTTGTGCTCTCTTTCTCTCAAATATCAATAAACATTAAAAAAAAAAAAGAAAACAAAAAGGTTTCCCCACATAAAATGCAGACAAGAAAATTACTTTGTTGTCATTGTTTTTCTTCTTTTCCGGGTGCTACAGCCATCTACAGATGTGGCGTCAGCTTGATTCTTCCTCTATGCTTGAGGCTTTACATGTTTCTCAAAAGTAAAGCAGTAACAGCTCTAGATCAAAAGTATTTGAAAAATTCCCTAGCCAATTAAATCTATAGTAGTAGAAATAAAATTCTGCGGATCAGTGTCAGTGGGGAAATGGAAGTCCTTAACATTATCCTTAAGTTTTTACTATTCATCTGTTGACATGGTAGGTATACCTATAAGAGCTTGCTTTCTTGGGGCGCCTGGTGACTCAGTCGGTTAAGGGTCTGACTCTTGATTTCAGCTGGGGTCATGCTCTCACGGTTTGTGAGCTGAGGCCCTGCATCGGGCTCTGTGCTGACAACTCAGAGCCTGCTTGGGATCTTTTCTCTCCCTGTCTCTCTCTGCGCCTCCCCTGCTCATGCTCTCTATCTCCAAACAAATACATTTTAATGAAGAATTTTAAAAAAGACAGAGAACTTGCTTTCTTTTTTGTTTTTTTAAGCCAGTTTGTTCAGAGTGGTTCTAGCTGAGACAAGCTCTTTGGTGCATCTCCCCTCCCGCAGGCATATGTGGATATGGACCTTATTTAAGACACACGAGTGGGCCAAGCTCACCGGGCAAACCCCTCACTCTACCTGATTTCTGCTTTGGCAATTGGGGGAAACATCACCAGAAATCCGCACTTGATGATTTTCATTAAGAGAAATCCAAACGGCTCTATTTTTTTTTTTTTTTTAAATAATACATGTCGGTCTCAGTGGCCATGTTTTCCCACCTGTGAGAACCGCTGCTATGTATCTACTGGGAAGGTCTAGAGAGCTTGGTGACAAAGTGACACCATAAGAGGGAATCCGTCCAGTCCCAAATGGCACAGATACTGCACCTACTTCCGGGGGGGGGTGGTGCGAGGGCCTCAGCCAACATGGCGGGCTTTCCCAAGCAAGAGAGGGGTGGGAGGCCACTTCCACTCGGCGGCCCTGCTGCGAGGCGAGCAGGCCCCCCTTCCGGGCTGGCTGGCACGGGCTGGCGTCTGCCTCTCTGCAGCCCTGACTGGACAGACTGCTGGCTTCTGGGCTGCTCCCATCCTCCTATAGACAAAAGGCCCTCACTCCTCCCCAGCCACCTGTAGAGCTGGCTGGGGGGAGGGCCTACAACATCAAGAGAGGCCCCAGGGCCGGGGGTGGGCAGCTCTGCCCGCCTGGTTCTCAGCAGAGGCTGTGGGGAGGCTCTGCATCGGAGGCAGACGTGTAGGGCACGTAGGAAGCTCGAGAGCAGCCCGTGTGTGTTAACAACCTCATTTATCAGTAAGAACTCCAACTCCCAGGGACGTGCTCAGGGTTGAAACACAGCCGTGGGTCCAGAGTCCAGATGCCTTGAGTGCAAACCAGGGGCTGCTTTAGGGGTCCATGAATTCACTTCAAGAGATGGATGAGCCTCCCAATAGGGTGTGAAAATATATTATGCTCATGGACTGTTGCCTAGGTGGAGCATTTACAACTTAATGTTTTCAAAAGAGTCTGCGATTTGAGTTGGAAGAATTCTCTAGTGCAGCCGTCTGCGGGAGAAGCCTACGAACCCTCCAGTGGGTATATGCAAGACAGCCTGCTTGTGTGTTGGAAAAGCTATTCTAATTTACTTTCATTTGTTTAGTTCATATTTTAAAATTTATGTATAATTTAAAACTTATTTAAGTTTATTTAAAATTATTATTTCAAATTTATTACAATGCATATAATACTTATTTTTTAAAGTTTATTTATTTATTTTGAGAAACAGAGATAGCATGAGAGGGGGAGAGACAGAGAGAGGAAGAGAGAGAATCCCAAGCAGGATCCACACCATCAGCACAGAGCCTGACGTTCCTATAGAACCCAGGGGTCCCTATAATGCATCTAGTATTTTAATATGCATGTACAAAGTTAACACACATGTATGGAGGATATAAGACTTTTTCTCACTATAAAAGTTAAACAATAAAAATATTTGGAGATAAATGCTTTAAAGTGGTTGTGGTAGGGGTGCCTGGGTGGCCCAGTCAGTAGAGTGTCCGACTTTGGCTCAGATCATGATCTCGCAGTTCATGAGTTCTAGCTCCACATCCGGGTCTGTGCAAACAGCTCAGAGCCTGGAGCCTGCTTCATTTTCTCTGTGTGTGTGTGTGTGTGTGTGTGTGTGTGTGTGTGTACGGGCGCGCGCCCCTCCCCCACTTGCACTTTGTCTCTCAAAAATAAATCAACATTAAAAAAAAGTTTAAAGTAAACTTTAAGTTAAACTGGCAAACAGTTGGCCCACAAGAGGAATCCAGACTACAGACACGCAGTTGTGTCATATTTAACAAGGAAATGTGGGGCGCCTGGGTGGCTCAGTCGGTTGAATGTCAACTTCAGCTCAGGCCACAAACTCACGGTTGGTGAGTTCAAGCCCAGTGTCAGGCTCTGAGCCTGTTTTGGATTCCGAGTCTCCCTCTTTCTCTCTGCCCCACCCCCACTTGCACTTTGTCTCTCTCTCTCTCTCTCTCAAAAATAAACAAACACTAAAATAATAATAATAATAATAAAAAGGAAATGAGAAGATAGTTAAGAAGTCAGGAAATTGTGCAGAAAAAAATTGAATTTCCAGCTCTCTTGGAAAAAAAAAGCAAAGCAGACAATTGATTTAAAAAAAGGGCGAGTGTGCTTAGATGGCAAGAATCAGCCCTAAGCAGTAGCGAGTGTCTCCTTGGAAAGGTCTGCTATAGTCCTCACTGCTCCCAGCCACTCTGCTGTCCCTGACACTGAGACTGGGTTTAGCCGCATTTCACAGTACGTTCCAATAGTGATGCGCTGATAAGTGTTTAACCAACAAGTCTCTGGAAAGCAAGAGCTCTCATTTGTAGTATTTTCTGATCTCTATGTTGTAAATACTCCCCCGTGGCCAACTTCAAGCTATGTACTTGACCTCACAGAACACAGAGCTGGGAAGAGAAATGCACAGTCAGCTCTCATGAATTAGAGCGGACTCGAATACACCACTCACTGGTTTTTAGTCGTTTTTTTTTTTTTTAGTTTTTTTTTCCCCCTCACTGTTCAGCTCTTCTTGTTACTTTTGTTAATGTACGCTCCTTCGCTCAATTACCTTACATGACTAATTCAGGGTGGGCCTCCCCTATTATAGAAGAGTGACGGTCGAAGACTTGGTAGAAACAGACTCTGGGTCTAGCTGACTCCGAAGTCTACTCCTTCCCCTACCTCACAGCTGCCTGCTATCATAACAGCTCTGGAAAACTCTCCTCATTCAGGCTCTGGCAATAGAAACAGTTTCCGTCTAAAAGGCAAGGTAAACCTCAGTGTAGTGTGTGGTCTGTTCTCTGATACTTACTTCAAGTTCAGGACCTTGACCAGTATTCTGTTGCCCAGATGTTCCTTAGGACATTCTGGTACCGGACGTATTTCCACGGCATCCTCCTATTATTAATCACAGGGTAAAGAAACCATGAGTGAATTTCCATGAGGGGTTCGAGTCAAAGTGAGTCCAGGGAAGGGAACGCGGCTGTCCAGTGCTTGACTGTCATTTGCTTTCTTTCTAATCGTGGGATAATAACACTTGGACTTTTTATCCAGCCCCAAGCTTCGAAGTCAACAGTGACAGCAAACAATTTCTCCTTTCAGAAAGCTAAGCATTTAAGACAAAGAGACAGAGGGAGGGAGGAAGGAAGGAAACATGAACAGGAATACGGCTGAGTAACATCCACCAGATGGCATTGCAAAATCTAATACCTATTGTTGGTATTGTTGGCTTTTTTTTTTTTTTTTGCTTGTTCTAAACACACATTCAGAATATTTCTCCTGCCAAAGTTTTACTAGTAAATACATGAATTTCAGACTTGAGGTCTGAGTCAGAATAGCTCACATCAGGCTACATGTAAACCATCAGGACTATAATATAGTGTCTTCCTTAGTTCACTGTTTTCTTTCTTTTTTTTTTTTTAACTTTTATTTATTTTTGAGAGACAGAGAGAGATAGAGCATGAGCAGGGGAGGGTCAGAGAGAGAGGGAGACACAGAATCCGAAGCAGGCTCCAGGTTCTGAGCTGTTAGCACAGAGCCCGATGCCGGGCTTGAACTCACGAACTGCGAGATTCTGACCTGAGCCGAAGTCGGACGCTTAACTGACTGAGCCACCCAGGCAGCCCTTTCCTAAGTCTCTTCTAATCCATATGGATTTCTTCAGTCTTTACAGTTGTCTGTAGTAAGAACTAGCTTCCAAAGGAGAAGAGAAAATATGAAGCTTTTGTGGGTGTTTGTTTTTCTGTCTTCCTGAATGTGCATATGTGTGTATTTAGAGAGAGAGACAGAGAAAGAATGGGAGGGAGAGAGCTAGTAAGAGAGAATGACAGTATGAGAGATGTTCTTTCATCAGCGAACCCGATGGATCCTGAGGCCAGCTCTCCATCTGCCTGCCAGTGACCTCATCACGTGAGCTGATAAATCCGCCCCCCCCCCATCACTTTTTTAAAAATTGGTTTTTAACTGGGCTCTGTCACTTGCAGCCTAAGGAGTCTGAATGCAAACTCCTCTGTGATTCAGAGCATAATGGCGTCTTTTTAGGAACCGACACAGGATGCCTTTTACAGAACCCACAATGAATCCAGGAATGAACCTGCCTCAGAGAAGCTTAGTGGCTGTGGGGTGCCTGGCTGGCTCAGGTAGTGAAGTGTCCGACCTTGGTTCAGGTCGTGGTGTCGCGGTTCATGAGTTCAAGCCCCAAATCGGGCTCTGTGCTGAGAGTTTGGAGCCTAGAGCTTGCTTCGGTCTGTATCTCCGTCTCTCTCTGCCCCTTCCCTGCTGGTTCTCTCTCTCTCTCTCTCTCTCAAAGAAATAAACATTAAAAAAAAGAAGCAGCAGCTTAATGGGTGCATTCTACTTCTGCCTCTCCTGCAGGCTCGGTCATAATTTGGATATAACAGTCTGCCTCTCTTCTAATCCTCCTCGCCAGGAAATAAAGTAATGGTAATATTAAATAGTTTCATTAACGTGCTTCCAAAAGCAGTCAGCATGTGTGATTACTTCATGGGAGCCAGAAGTCCACTGTTCTTCCACAAGGCTATCTTTGGAGGAAGTGCAAATTACAAGGGCAAACGCAATTTCGGGGTGTGTGAGCTTCAAAATATTAGAGGCTGCTGCTACAGGGGCCCTGAGCACTGTAGACATAACCCATTTACAAATAATTGGTGCACTAATTACAAAGCATTCCTCTCCACTCAATAAAGCAGGCCCATTAGGGCCTCTGCTCGATCATAACTCTCAGTCCTAATCAAGCCTCTGCATTGTTTCAAAGACCATAAAACGAAGTTCCTTCAACACAGTCTGTAACTCATTCTTGCAATCACTGTGAGACTCCTGTGTGATTACACTGCTCATATCATTCGTATTTATTTGTAATCTGCCTCTTCCAGAAAAAGAATTTGAGGCCACTGCAAATAAGAAAATAGATGAGAAAAACAAACTGATTGGAAAATAAAGATAAGAAGGAAAGAAAGAAGGGGTGGCCTGGGTGGCTCGGTCGGTCGAGTGTTCGACTTCCACTCAGGTCATGATCTCATGGTTCGGGAGTCCAAGCCCCATGTCAGGCTTGCTGCTGTCAGCGCAGAGCCCACTTAGGCTCCTCTGCTCCCCCCAACTCCCCACCACTCTGCCGTCCTGGCCGCCCCCCTCAAAATGAATAAACATGAAAAAAAGTAAAAATCAAGGGGCACTTGAGTGGCTCAGTCGGTCAAGCGTCTGACTTCAGCTCAGGTCATGATCTCACGGTTCGTGAGTTCGAGCCCCATGTGGGCCTCTGTGCTGACTGCCAGCTCAGAGCCTGGAGCCTGTTTCAGATTCTGTATCTCCCTCTCTCTCTGACCCTCCCCTGCTCACGCTGTCTCTCTTTCTCTCTTTCTCAGAAATAAGTTTAAATAATAATAATAATCAGTTAAACAAAAAGAAGGAAAGAAAGCTGAATAAAATTCAGGACACCAATAAGCAAGCCACTAGGTTTAGTAGTGGTGAACTGAAATTTAACGCTAAGAATCTAGGAACGCCACTTACAAGACGGGCACATGTCTCCTAAGTGTTTGTATTTCCCCAGTGGATACGGATTCTTCTCTGTCTGAAGGCCAGAGACAATGTCCCACTGGACCCTCACTGAGGCAGATGATGAGTAGGTCGGTGTCCTCAATAATATTTGCACAGTGGACATGATATCCTAATTTGTGACTGCTGCCTGCCTTCCTGTCCCTTCTGCTGACCACTGGCAAGCTCAGGGAAGGGCAAGTCAGCAGACACAATACCCAGGGGTGGGGGCTTCACAAGGTTTAAGAATCAAGCTCCCTAAGGGCACCTGGGTGACTCAGTCAGCTGAGTGACCGACTCTTGATTTCAGCTCAGGTCATGATCTCAAGGTTCGTGGGATCAAGCCCCACATCAGGTTCTATGCCTAGAGAAATTCTCTCTCCTTCTCTGCCCCTCCTCCACTCACATTCCTCACTACTATAATAGTCCTAGTAACTGCTAACAATCTATTTCAACTATTCATCTCTCTCTCCCTCTCTCTCTGAAAAGAAAGAAACATTTAAAAAAAAGAATCAGGCTCCCTAATGGTCTTCTTGCTTGATCCAAAAGTTAAATTTCAAACATTTAGAGGGATGGATGGTATATCTTTGAGGCAAAAATGTTCCCCCAAATCATATATTTTGCAACAGAACTTTTAATAAAATTTGGACCGCAGATATATTGCTATAGCCAGTTTTCGCAAGAAACAGAAGGAGCTATTCTGACATTCAGCGGAAAGACTGAGAGCCTCAGATCAAGTATGAGGAGCCTAAACAGAAGACAGTCCCTGGATGACGGTCATTTCTCAGCCCATCTGAAGTACCCCTGGGAGTGACGGCAGACAAAGCCTACATTATCACATCGGTCTGGGTCAAGTCCAATATATAAAGAAGTGGACAATCAACGTTCTGCAGTTCTGTGCATTAAGAGCACAGCGACGATCACTTTAGGCCAGAATGTTTTCAAAGCAATTCTCTTCGGGCTGTTCACAGAGATTATTTTTAAAAAGATTTTCACAAAACACTTAAGAACACCAAAGTTTAGGGGCCCCTGGGTGGCTCAGTTGCTTAAGTGTCTGACTCTTGACTTTGGCTCAGGTCATGATCTCACATTTCATGAGTTTGACAGCACAGAGCCAACTTGGGGTTCCTCTCCTCTCTCTCTGCCCCTCCCCTGCTCATGCTCTCTCTCTCTCTCAAGATAAACAAATAAAATAAACATTAACCAAAAAAAAAAAGAACACCAAAGTTTAAGCAAACACGTCTTGAAGAATTAACTGCAAAACAGACCCCCAAATAACTGAATGGTGACTCACTGAGTGAGGTTACTGCATGTAGACCCTTGAAATGTTCTGAAGATTAGGGGCGTCTGGGTGGCTCAGTCAGTTAAACGTCCGACTTCACTCAGGTCATGATCTCACAGCTCGTGAATTCAAGTCCCGCGTCAGGCTCTGTGCTGAGAGCTCAGAGCCTGGAGCCTGCTTTGTATTCTGTGTCCCTCTCTCTCTGCCCCTCCCCTACTCACACTCTGTCTCTCTCTTTCTAAAAAATAAATAAATATTAAAAAAAATTTTTTTTAAAAAGAAATGTTCTGAAGATTAAATGAGACGGTATTAGTGGAAGTATTTACTAAAGAGCTATGGAAATCCTGGTTGCTATTGTTGGAATCTCATTCGTGAGATTGATCAATAACTGATTTTGCTATTCTACAGGCTTGTTCTTGTAAAAAGAACAGCCCAGAGATCATACCACTAAGCCTTCTGGCAGTGTTATACAGTAATGATGAACAAGTCCCCAGTGCAACTTACACATGGAGATGGCCACACCCACCTCGTCCACTGATGGGTACAAGGCAAAGAGCTCTGCCTGCCGATTGGTCCTTCGAGCCTCCTCATTCTGCTTCTCGAAGTCCTCGGCACTCACGTGCTCCAGGAGGTTTTCCAGCCGCTGGTCAGGCTGTAGGCTGCGGAGGTCGAAGCCACATGCAGTGAGGGGGCCTTTCCCAGACACGTCACACAGCACATTTAAGGGGCGGGGGCGTGCCTGCAAGAAAAGACATGGCTTGTGAGAGAGATCGCGGGTCCAAAGTGGGTACGGAAGCGTCTGAGATGTCAACCCCCTGCTCCAACGTGGGATTACAGAGTCACGTCTCAAGTGGCTTCTGAGCTATCTAGGGGTTTGGCAAGAATCACATCTTATCTTCCTGGTCAGACAATCCTAAAGGGAACTGTCTCCTTCCCACCTGCAAGCAGGTAATTTACTCATTGGATGTAGATAAACTGGTCCTTGAGCAAAGGTTTGAACACAGCGCCGTGTTCCTGTTAGTTTGGGGGCATGTTCTTTTCTGGAAATGGGAGCCAAGTCTCTTGGGAACCTCACTCCGGTCTCACGTTCAAGCAGAACAGAGCTGGAATAAGGTAGAATAGAAAAGGGCGCTGGAGGGGGCATGGAGGGACCCCCTCCTAACCTCAACTCCAGAACTTGGCTTTTGAAACTGGAAAGAAGATGATGTGTGAGAAGCCTTCCGAATTAAACCTCATAGAAATTCCCAAACTGAACATTATGCTCCCGAAGACAGGGATGTGGGGGTGGGAACACTCTTCTACAGGACTTTAGTGATAGTTATGGCAATACGCGCCAGGATAAAAAAGCAGGAAAGCATTTGCTATTCAAGTAGTGTCCACTTTGAGTTGCAGTGTGTTTGAAGAAAGTTGTAAAGCATTCACAGGCAGATGCTTTATTCCATTAGGAATGTTTCAGTAACAGGGAACTGCAAACCCAGCCAAAGACTGGACAAACACTATAACCATAATCAATGATATGTTGTAAGAATATAGATGAAATTATTATAAACATCTATAAAATTAATGGTAACATGTTATATCCTAAAGTTCTACTAAGTGGACACGCTACTGGACAGTTTCTCTATAATATATATGTTTTGTGACATCCATCGATCTTATAAAAATTCTACTCTGCTAGATCATAAATTTGATCTAACTGAATGTGCTAGCAATAATCATTACTAGTATTTTAATCATTGGTACTCTTTTGGCTTAGAATGTATGAGCGCCTTGGGAAAAGGAAGTGAATTTCCCAAGTTTCTCTCAAAGGCATGTCAAGAAACATATATAATCTCTGTAACGTATTCTAAGAGTATAAACTGGACACATGAGCAAGGGATGTGAGGACCAGAGCATCTCTGGAACATTGTTTATAGTAACAAAATAAGAGGAACAATCTAAACGTCCCCCAAAAGAGCAAGCATTACGAGATTCTGGAACTTGCATCCGATGGAATGTTATGTAACCATTTAAAGAAAACCCAAGTAAACACATATTCATTGGAAGAGAAAGAGGATCACAGTCTGTCGTATTGTTAATATGACAACAGAGCACACACAACATTACGTACAATATGATCTAATTTTTAGGAAATGTGCATGTACCACGGAGTTGTATCATACACGTACGGCACCTCTGTACATTCAGGCCCCTGGCCTCGCCAGTCTACTCACAAGGCGCCAAGACTGCAGTGGCGTGGAAGATGCTGCCCGTGGTCTCAGTGAGCATCTCTGCATTATGAGTATTAGTCTAACACTTAAAACCACACAACCTTTGCGTAGCGTGGCTCTGTAACCTAGCTGATGACCCAGTTTAGTGCGGTGAGTACGCTGAATGAGGGGGCTGCAAGGGGGTGCTGGTAACCTGCCTGCTGCTTCTCTGCCTCAACTGTTATACTCTGGCACTCAGCAAGTCACATTCCGGCTTTGCCACGGCTCCCTTTGAGTTCTGCCAGGAGGGGGCGCTGCGGGGGGGGGGGG
>NW_027529428.1:12236847-12251226 GCF_008692635.1 Crocuta crocuta | reverse complement strand
GGGGGGGGGGGGGGGGGGGGGGACTGGGTGGCTGGAGGAGGGGGAAGGGGCTGGCTTCTTTCCTTCTGTTTCCTCACACTTTGGTAGAGGCTGTTGGTTCCGGCTTTCAGTTTCTTTGGGCACTTCTAGAACCATCTTCATCTCACCTCCTTGGAGGTACCCGCACCAGCTGGACAGTCCCGCTTCCTAAGGGGTCAGAGCCTAGACTCCCTGACCCTGTGGGGTCTTTCCTCTGAGATCCCCAAATGCCACCTCCAGCTAGGTCCTGCCCGCTCCCCGGTGACCTGAGTCCCAGCTTTGAAGCCACTCTTCAGAGCTTCTAGCTTCTGATACCTCCAGACTCTTCCCACTAGACCCACAATTCTTTAATTTGGTCTTGGGACCAGTGGCATCAGCATCTCCTGGGAAACACTAATGAGAAATGCAATTATTGAGTGCCGCCCCGGAACTAGTGAATTTGAAACGCTGATCACTAGTTCAGAGTTCAAACAAGCCCTCCAGGGGACTGCGTGAGGCTCTAGGTTTAGAGCCACTGCTCTAGGCCCCAGGGCTGTTGCCTGCACTTCAAGTTTCTGTAGCACTTCCCCTTTCCTCCTTGGTTCTCTGGGTCTTCCCAAGCCAGTTTACTCCATTCCTTATGTTAAATATCTTTGTTGTTAAGATGTCTGGGGTGGCTTCTCTGATATCTGACCAGGATAAGAAATATTGAGCTGGTCACGATGTAAAATAAAAATCAAATTGGGTCGGGGTACCTGGGTGGCTCAGTTGGTTAAGCATCTGATTCTTGGTCTCGACCCCGGTCATGATCTCACAGTTCATGGGTTCAAGCCCCGTGTCCAGCTCTGTGCTGACAGCGGGGAGCCTGATTGGGATTCTCTCTCTCTCTCCCTCGCTCTCTCCCAAAATAAATAAATAAACTGNCGAACACAGGTATTCCATGTTTCAGGAAGTCCACCATATTTAGTACTAGAACTGATGGCGGATTCCTAGGTAGAGCTCAGATGAGGCAGTCAGCTTGGCTGTAGAGACCATGCTGTTTGAAAAACAGGTAGGATTTTAAAACCCTAGTCATTCGGCAGGGTGAGGTGCCTATGAGGGCCAAGCTGAAAGCTCTACCAGTTCAGAAGATGTCCTACAGAAATGCGGGCATTCCTTCCTCTTTGTTTGATTCTTCCCATCTCTGAAATGGACAAGTTGGAACAGAGCACCAGCTTCCTAAAAAAATGTTTAATTGTGGTAAATATACAGAAAATTTACCATGTTAATCATTTTTTAGTGCACGACTCAGCGGTGTGATGCCCAGTTACACTGCTGGACAACCAGTCTGTACCCATGTGTGTTGCGACCCTGCACCCATTGAACTGTCATTTCCGTTCCCCCCTCTTCCTGCAGCCCAGGCAACCACCGTTCTATGCTCTGTGTCGAGGAATCTGACGACTCCAGGCACCTCACATGGAATTATACACTTTTTGTTCTTCTGTGACTGGTTGTTATGCAGCATGTCTGGGGCACTAAGTATGAGCTGACACTGTCCTAAATGCTTTACACAAATTAACTCACTGAACACTCAAAAGATGCCATGTGTGAGCTACTAGTTGTTAGTGTCACTGGCGTTATGGACTTGAATGTGTGTGTCCCTGAAAAAAACTTATGTTGAAATCCCAATGCCCAGTTAGGAGGTAGGACCTTTGGGAGGTGATTAGGTCGGGAAGATGGGGCCTTAATGAATGGGATTAGTGCCCTTCTAAGAAAAGACATGAGAGAGTTTGTTTCCTCTCTCTTGGACTCCACTGTGTGGAGACATATCAAAAGGTGTCTGGGGGGCCTGGGTGGCTCAGTCGGTTGAGCGTCAGACTTCAGCCCAAGTCATGATCTCACAGTTCACGAGTTCGAGCCCCACACAGGGCTCTGTGCTGACAGCTCAGAGCCTGAAGCCTGTTTCAGATTCCGTGTTTCTGTCTCTCTCTCTGCCTCTCCCCCACTCATGGTCTGTATCTCTCTCTCAAAAATAAAAGCTTTAAAAATTTTTATTAAAAAAACAAAACAAAACAAAACAAAGGTGTCTGCAAACCAGGAAGAAGGCTCTCATCAGGAACCAAATCAGCCAGCACCTTGGTCTTGGACTTCCTCCTCCCTGAACTATGAGAAACCAATGTCTGGTGTTTTCGCTCCCCCAGTCTATGGTAGTCTATTACACAGCCCAAACTAAGACAGTGAGCTTCTCTTGAATACTAAGTAATTGTTAGAGAAACCATGTAAAATTGAGAAAAGAACACTTTTTAAGAATGAAAGGAGTTCTAGTTCCCAAAGATGAATGCCTTGTGTGTTTCTGTAGGCATCTTTTTCCCACCAAGTTCAAAATTTCGATTCCCCATCAGTGTTCTTCATTTTGATTCCTGATTTTGGCTTAGCATTAGTATTTCCCATATTTTCCAAGTGTTCTAAGATTTCAACGGCTCCATAATTTTAATAGATGCACAAAATACATATGCTCAACTACTCCTCCATAGAGTCCCTGCCTGAGTTATGAAACTCTCCAATCAACCGTGGCTGTCCTTCTCTAGAGAAATTATTCAGATACGTTCCATGGACTGTACCAGATTCAAAATATTTACTTTGCCCAGTTAGCTCAGATGCTTCCATTTTTTTCCCAAAGGGCCTGACTATTCTCAAACCTAAACTAGTGTCAAAGTCAGGGAGTTGTGATGTTAAGTGAGAAGAGACCGAGTAAAGAGACCGTCATTTCCCAGTAAGTAGACTGGGGTGAGAACGTGACTTCTCCGAGACCACACAACAGTTGACCAAGATGGTGACACAGCGGGTCCCCTAAGGTGCCCTCTCATTTATGCCATTGGGTCTCCATACCCAGCGCTCCTCTCTAATGTAAATATTTCCTAATTTTTCCTTTTCTATCCTGAAATGTAATATACAGATGATATAACTTACTTACACAGAATTATTTTTAAAGTGAACTCAAAAAACTTTAATGGAACGAGGAGATAAAAGTCAGAGTTATAATAAGAGATGGCTTCATTATCATCCTTGTTTTCCGGGGAAGGAAAGTGAAGCCCAAAGAGGTTAATTATCTCGCCTGGGGCCACAGAGTGAGTACGTGGCAAAATCACAGAGAACCCAGGCAGTCTGGCCTCAGTGTAGCGCTTCCACCCTGCATGGCGCCTCCCTCAGGGGCACCCCTGGGTCTTCTCAGGAACTGTTACGGGGTGGGCCCCATGGGCACCCTCCCTCTACTTTCACCTATTTTCTTGTGAAAATGTGTGGTTTTCATTTAAACAGCAACTTCTGTAGCTACAAACAGGTTTGGGGGGAAAAAAAATCCCTGACTCAGATGGTAGAATCCCTTCTACTCTGACATTTTCTGAGTCTAGCCCTTTTTCTAGTTAAAACATCAACAGCATGCATGCCCTGGGCAGAACAGTCCAGTAACCTGGTAACCATGTCTGTTGACAGAAAATACCTGTGCGCTGGGTTCACTGCTCTCCAAGGATTCCGACTCAAACGTTTGTTTCTGAAGCGTCTTGTGAAAGTCTCTTCGGGATCCAGTCTTTTTAAAGCTGCAAATCTCTGAACTTCCTTGGTTTCTTTTATTGTTGTTTTTACATCATTTGAAGAGAGAGAGAGAGAGAGATACACACACATTAGATTAAAAATAAAAGCGATGGCTTAAGTGTACACACGGCACTGAAGGATCTTGCAAAGAGAGACCAATTGTAATTCCTCACATCTAATAATGCACCAGGCCTAATACAAGGCTGGGCTGTGATGAGATGCAGCCTCGCCTCCTGCCTGGCTCGTTATTAAAGGCAGGAATGGTCTGGGAAAATGCCACTTTGGAGGTGCCGTCATTTCAGCCTCTGGGCATTTGGCTCCAAGCTGACGCTAAACTATGACCCCAGTGTTAAGAGGCTGGAATAAATCTAGCAATGTGCAGAGCAGCAAATAAAGATCATCTGAAGATAAAAATAAAGGGAAACATTTCATGTCCCCATCAGTGTTCTTAATAATGAATTAAAAAGGCAGGCCACGGTTAAGAAAAAATAGGGATAAATGACATACGTGCCAAAAATCTCCGCTCATATTCTCAATCTCCACTCCATGCACTCCATTAAAATTGTGTTTCAAAAATGCCTAGCTATGAAAAGGGTTTAAAAGATAATGGCTACCACTGTCACTGGAGAAAGAAATGAGACCACCCTGAAATAGGCAACAGAGAGAAGTTGTCAAACAATAACTACAGAAACCAGCGTGCTTATTTCCCTTCCTCTGACTCAAAGTCTTCTTGGAAAACAGGCTGTGAAGTCAACCGCACACCCACGCTGCCATTTTGTTTGACTTCTCCCACTTTTCGAAACCCCCCTGAGCAGGTTGGTAAAAGGATATGAAATGAGTTAGGATTTATTGGGCAGATCAAATGGCAGACAGATTAAGCAGGAAATGTGGGAGAGTTGCTAGCAACGATCCAGATCCACAGCCTATAACTCGTAGGGAGGGATGAAGTGTCGGGTTATGCACAGAGCTGGTAGTCAATAAATTTTAGTTGATTAAGTTAATTAAAGGAAAAATGAGGTGTCCCAAGGTTGTCTGCATGGAGAATCAGCTCTGTCTTTAGATTTTATTGTGCTCTATGGGGCGCCTGGGTGGCTTAGTCGGTTAAGCATCTGACTTTCGCTTAGGTCATGATCTCGCGGTTCGTGGGTTCAAGCCCCGCGTCGGGCTCTGTGCTGACTGCCAGCTCAGAGCCTGGAGCCTGTTTCAGACTCTGTGACTCCCTCTCTCTCTGACCCTCCCCTGCTCATGCTGTCTCTCTCTCTTTCTCTCCTAAAAATAAATAAAACATTTAAAAAATTAAAAAAAAAAAAGATTTTATTGTGCTCTAAAGATAAACCATTTGTTTTGAGTGAAAGGAGACAAGAAATAGCCTAGAAGAGGCGCAAGATGGGTTTGGCGACTAATTCAAGTCAAAGTTTACTATAAATGGTCATCATTACTGGCTCTCAGCCACGTGCATTGCCCCGATCCAAACCTGTACTGACGGGCCTGGTTGAACGGCAGGCCAAATTGGGGAACTGAGAAAAGATAAGTAAATGAGTAAGGTATACTCAGAATAAGGAAATAAAACTAGGCATTTAGAAAAGATTTCAAGGGAAACATCCAGGATAACTTCTGGTTTGGAATTCCTAAGCACCAACACAATAAATGAAATTTAAAATATCACATTGTTCACAGGCATCAGTTCCCAAAAAGTATTTTGGGGGACCCCTTCAAACAATTCCCCAGAAGTAATAACTACTTAAAATATTTAAGAAAATGATTTTGGTTCCAGTTGTTCTAAGTGTGCAGATGGTAGTGTTCAGAAGAGCAGATACACGTGTGAGCAAAATTTATTTTATATTAAGTATTTCTTTTCTATGAACAGAAAATCTTTGAGAGAAAGACAGCCTTACACAGGATTTCAACCTGTTAGCTTTTTTTTTTTTTTAATATTTTTATTTATTTCTAGGAGAGAGAGAGAGACAGCGTGAGCAGGGGAGGGTCATAGAGAGAGGGAGTCACAGACTCTGAAACAGGCTCCAGGCTCTGAGCTGGCAGTCAGCACAGAGGCCGATGCGGGGCTCGAACCCACGAACCGCGAGATCATGACCTAAGTGAAAGTCGGACGCTTAACCGACTAAGCCACCCAGGTGCCCCTCAACCTGTTAGCTTCTTAAAAGTTATTCTCATCAGTAGAAACTTGGGAACTGGCTAGGTAGCTTTGCTAGTGCACAAAATGTTTTTTTTGGACTCTCTTTAAGGGTTCAAAGAAAAACCTACATGTAATATAATGTCCTGGGGGAAAAACACCCAACTCAAAATAGTGGTAAGTAAGGAGTTGCATCCTAAGATTCCTCTTGTAATTACAACACACTGAATCAGTGATTATTTTCCCCGCAGAGTCCAATTTTAAGGGGAAAAAAATCCCAAAGGAATTAACTAAAGGCATCTGGGTGGCTCAGTCGGGTAAGCATCCAACTCTGGCTCAGGTCATGATCTCAACAGTTTATGGGTTCGAGTCCTGTGTCAAGCTCTGTGCTGACAGTTTAGAGCCTCAAGCCTGCTTTGGATTCTGTGTCTCCCTTTCTCTCTCTGCCGCTGCCCCATTTGTGCTCTCTCTTTTTCAAAAATAAATAAACACTAAAAAATGTCATTCTAAAATCAAATGCAAACGGTGAATTAAAACACAAATTTCACGCTTTGGTATCTGCCCTTTGCCCTTCTTGGGACTTGTACACTCCAGGGAGGACTGATGCCAAAGGTTCAATGTCACATGTCTCCTCACAAGGCCACCTGTTCAGGCCACAGGAACAAAAATCAGGAGGCAGCCTAACTTAAGAGCTTGTGTGCCTTGGCAACCAGAACTATATCTGCCTTTGCTTTCTTGCCTCATAACTGCACCTATCTGAGTGTTTACTCCCAAGTAATAACACACACACACACACACACACACACACACACACACATGCAACTACAGCCATGCATCTGCTTCTCTCATCTTTAATCACTCCCCCCCAGTGCCTCCGTTTCTTCACAGGTGAGGCATAAACACGAGGTGAATTCTAAGACACCTGAACAGCTCTAAGATTTTATGATAAAAAGTTCACACACACACACTATACCTGGAAACACTCAAATCAATTTTCTCCTGACGACGCTTAAATCTGGGAGAAGTCCGGTTTATCGGGCTACGTTTCTTTTGCAACGTTCGGCCAATGGAGGCTTGCTTTCTTGTTTGTCCTCCGTTTGGTTAGAATGTTTTCTGGAGGCCTTTATATGATCCCCAAAGACTGACAAACGTGCATCACAAAAAAGAGTCACTGAAGAGTATTAAAAGTTCCTGTTGCAACATGTATACCGTAAGTCCATACATGCACCGGCCCGGAGGGCTTGGGGGCTGGAGGCATTAAGACTGACGTTTTCCCTGGTTGTGTGTTTGGAACCAGAACGAACTTTTCTCCCCTTCCTCATTCTAGACTTAGCTTCTACTTCCCCTTTTTGACGTCGCAGAAAGTCACACAGCTCCCTTGTGGCAGCGGGGCTAGGGCTGGCAAGCGTGTAAAGAGGACTCATTTCAGAAGTGCCAGCCACGGAAGGCAGAAGCCACCATCGGGTAGGTAGTGAGACTGCTGGCTGAGGGCCACCGGCCACCAGAAGGCCCCACCTCATTACCCGACGCAGACACCGGAGCCCAATAAAGCCATGCTCCTGTGGAGCCTATCTGCAGGCAAGAGCGAGACGGGGAAGTCGGCCAAGCGGTAGAAGAACTATCCTCTGAAAATGAGCACGACCTATTGCTTTCAAGAGACTGTATTTTTTTTTTCTCCAAATGCTATTATTGTATATTTGGGAACCATCCAAAGACCAAACCTATTTTAAAGGTCAAACTCTTTTTATTTATTTATTTATTTATTTATTTATTTATTTATTTTGCGAGAGGGAGCAAGAGCGTGAGCATGCACGGGGGAGGGGCAAGGAGAGAGGGAGAGAGAGAATCCCAAGCAGGCTCCGCACTGTCAGCACAGGGCCTGATGCGGGGACTGAACTCACGGACTGTGAGATCATGACCTGAGCCAAAATCAAGAGTCGGTGGCTTAACCGACTGAGCCACGCAGGCGCCCCCAGACCAGGCTCGTCAGGGGCAGAGTGGAGTAGACAGCATTTGGCTGCAGAGTCCAGGACCCGGGTTCCGATGCTCCCTCCTTGTGTGCCGGCTAAGAGACCCTAGCGAGGCGAGTGACCTGTTGTGATGACTGAGAAACAATACGCAGGCCTCTGCTTCTTTTCCTTCTTCCCCTTCCCTTCCCCTCCTGCCCCGTCTATGCAGTCTGGCACTACAACCGTCAGAACAAGGCCGTGCTCCATGCCTCAGGGTGGGGGGCAGGTGAGGCAGCCCAGAATGGGAAGTCGAAGGCCAAACGGGGTGAGGAGAGCACAAGCATGAAAGGGCTGCCGGGCGTGGGGAATCAGAACCCATGTGGTGTGAGGAGGGCGCCCCACCTGGAACAGCCTGGCCTGTGAGAACAGAGTAGACGCACTGTGGCGAACCAGGGCATGCACCTTGGGGAGGGGCGGCCTGGCACTAAGTACCGGCGCAGGCGCAGAGCGGCATCCGCACAGGAGGGGGAAGCCTGGTGAGGGCGTCAGGGCCAGAATATGAGGAGGAAGGTGACCGTGCGGGGCTGGCGGTGGGGCTGGCGATGGCTACGTGTAGGGGGACTGACCACTTAAGTAAACATATTAAGAACAATGAGTCTGGTTTTCCACCATCTAAGAAGAGATAAAAATATGGAAAGGAAGAAAACGAGAATGAATACTGTGATGTGGCATTGGATCTGCACGCATCAACATGAACTCGTGGCTTGTGGTGCGTGCGCATGCATGCACATACACACACACACACACACACACACACACACACACACACACACTCCCTACTTTGTTCACTGCGAAGACACTGGATAAGCAACACCTTAATAGCAATGAGCACACCCAACACCTACAGCTTGGCTTCGAAGGACGAGTTTCCACTCAAAAGGAATCAGAGCCGCTTGGAGAAATGACTGATTCCGGGGGTAAGGAAAGGAAAATATTCGATCAGTGTGGAATCTCTTGTGGCAGAAAGGAAGGACGTGATCGATGTAAAAAAGACACAATGGCTAGTCGAAGGAATTCACACTTGGCAAAGTGAGGACAATCAGAGCATCAAAATAAACCATAGAACTGGATTCAAACCTACTGAACAAAATAGGAAACTATGATTCAATATTGATACAAATAAACTGAAAGTCTGATGAGGAACTAAGCATCTAACAATAATCGAATACAAATGAAGGGATTATTATGTATAAAAAATAATTGTCCGGGGACACCTGGGGGGCTCAGTTGGTTAAGCATCTGACTCTGGATTTCAGATCAGGTCATGATCTCAGTTTGTGGGTCTGTGCCCCACTTTGGACTCTGTGCTGATGGCCTGCTTGGGATTTTCTTTCTCTCTCTCTCTCTCTCTCTCTCCCTCTCTGTCTCTGCCCCTCCCCTGCTTGTGTTCTCTCTTTTGCTCTAAATAAATAAATAAACTTAAAAAAAAAATAACTGCCCTGTAATCTCAAGGTCATGAAAGTTAAGGAAACACTCGGGAACTGTTCCAGAGTAAATAATACGGAAGCCATGTGACATCGCAATGCAATGCATGCCTTTCAACTAGATGATTTTACTCTAAAGGGCTTCTTGGGACATCTGGTAAAGCTGATAGGGTCTATAAGGTCTAATAGGATTAGATGGTAATAACGTATAAATGTGAATTTCCTGAATGTGACGGCTATACGCTAATTATGATGGAGAACATCCTTGTTTGTATAAATTACACACTAGGGCGCCTGGATGGCTCAGGCAGTCGAGTGTCCAACTTCAGCTCAGGTCATGATCTCAGAGTTTGTGAGTTCGAGACCCACATCAGGTTCGGTGCTGCCAGTGCGGAGCCCGCTTTGGGTCCTCTGTCCTCCTCTCTCTCTGCCCCTTCCCTGCCCATGCTCGCTCTCTCTCTCTCTCTCTCTCTCTCTCAAAAATGAACAAATAGTTTTAAAAAGAGAAATTACACACCAAAGTATCCAGCAGTAATGGAAAATCAGGTTGGCAACTTACTCTCAAATGTTTTGGGGGAGGGAAAAAAAAGATCTTTGTATTACACTTGAAAGCTTCTGTAAATTTGAGATTGTTTCAACATAAAAGAAAAAGAATATATGTTCGGTGTGTGGCACTGTATTATATGTAATGCAGACCGCTAATGGGTCCTACTTACCAAGATGTGCATCCATCCTGTGAGCACAGGAGCTGCCATGTCCAGAGACATCTGAGTGATTCACTCTACCCGCCAGCCCTCTATCTTCCCCCTGGGGCCCCATGGTTGTAACCAATGGTTGACTTGTCTACAATGTCCCCACCCCTTGCCCCAAAGTGGGGCGGTGAGAAAACGCTGCAGTGTGATCGCTCCAGAGCACCCTGTACAGTGGCCGAGTGAACCTTCTTTCATTTTCCCATTCAACACTTAGAGTATCTCCCGAGACTAAGGCACCAGAGAGGAGGCCAAGAGGAAGACACAAGAACCCTAGCTTTCCAGGAGGCCCTGTCCTCCGTGAGGTCATAGTCTAGTGAGAAAAGACCACACATTTAGCAGGGGAGATAAACATTCAGCCAAGTCACCGGAATGCAATGTAGAGTGTGACGAGAGCTTCTGAGAGATATACGAACAGCCTGCTTTGAAAATTCACAGAAGGGAGCAATTTCCTCCAGCAGTTTCCTTCCCAGCCAGGTCGGGGAAGGCTTCGCCACAGCCCGGGCCTGTGGGCTGAGGGGGCGGGGAGCCGTGGGCCTGGGAGCCTGTGCGTCATGGCTCAGGCGTGGCTCAGTGATCTCCACAGCCGGGTTGCTCTCTGTAACTGCAGCGGCCGATGGGCTTTGGTGGCTTCGAGAAAGCAAATAGCTAAGCACCTTGACAGCCAGCACAACAAATGCATGTCATAATAAGCAATTATTGATCAGGGAGACATTTTTATGGTGTTTTGGGAGTAACTGAATTATAGGCACTGATGTGTTTGAATTTTAATTGTTTACCAGTTCACTGGGAGTAAAATATGGAGTAATAAAACAGATGATACCCCATTCCTTGATGTCCCAGCTCTCCTTGAGCACGACCTTCCTTCGGAATTACCTTAATCACCCAGGATGAAAGACAGAGTCTGAGGGCTTTTATGATGGTGCTCATAACACTCATGAAATGTTTCACTGTCGCTGCAGATAATACCCCAAGAATAAATAGCATGTAAGCAAGTTTAACTACTGAAGAGTTCGACTTTCCACCAAGACACCAAACACAGTCTTAAGTTAATCGCTCTTCTAGTTCTCTTAGAGAAAACGGCAGAGGAAGTAACGCTTAAACATTTACTGTGACTCAAAAGACGCCAGGAAACATCAATCCATGCAAAATTATCAAGAATTTGGAAATGAGATGAGATGAACACGCAACCACCATTCTATTCATTAGATCAAGGGTCTTTTCTAAAAGTCACGGAGAGAAAAGCACTGTTAGTTTTGGAACAATGACACCGAATTTTATGCTATAGACATGAAAGATGGAACAGAATCCATTCAAGGCAGCTTCCAGTCTACGCAACATAAACACGTCAAGTAGGAAAATATATTTCCCCCAAAGGAAGATCATGCATTTTGTGTTTCTGTGTAGTTTAATTTTTCTTATGAAGTTAAAAAGAAATTCTAAAAACTTCCTCTATCCTTCATGGGCAGCACTCTTGTCTGATTTAAAAGCCTCAATTATAGAACTTGAGTGGCAAATGCTCTATAGAATTATGAGCGGGGGAGGGAACACAGTGGCCATTATTCCACTCCCTGGCCCCCTAAGTGGGATTCAAAGCCATTATCACAGATAGCAGGACATAAAAGACTATCCTTAGATATTACAGAGAAATGTAATATCAGCAAGGAGATAATTGAGGAATAAAACAGCTAACTAAATCAGTGTTTGACTGCATGGTTATGGATGACAGACATGTCCATGGAAGGTGAAATGGCTTCATTAAGTATGGTATGGTGTTCCAGAGGAAAGGAGTTTACCACCCTGTCAACAGTGCACTTAAATACACGGGACAGAGTTTTTGGTTCATTCCTTTAACACACTAATATAATAAGCACTTTTTCTGAAGCCTTCAAGTCTTATTTCACTTGAGAGGAATATTTTGGATAGGCTAAACTGGAAAGAGATAATCCCTAAAGTAGTAGGCATTCTGGTTTTCCAAATTTTATCTTTATCTCAAGAATATATAAATTATGGTACTTACGATGGGAAATCTATCTTGGATCATTCAATGAAAATAAACTTTCAATAACACCGAGTCGTCCCCTGCTTTCTTCCTTTGCATATCATATCCTAATACATCTAATCGAAATTATTTGTCAATTGGGCAGGGACAATGGAGGCATGCTCTGTAATATTATTTAATAAATATCGTAAGTGGTAGCTAATCTATTGCCGTATGCCAAGAAATCTTAGTATTTTACAGGTGTTAATTTACCTGTTGTATACAATATACCTTATGAGGAAGGTGTTATTCTAATTCCTATTTTCCTGAGGAGGAAATTGAGGCACACCACACACACAAAATAGTCCGCCTTAACGTATAGGAGGATTAGGAGGAACTTAATGGAGGACCATGGGGGAGAANAGTCAGTGGCGGAGCTGGGGCTTGAATCCATTTATTCCTGCTCCAGAGAATTACCATTCTGTGAAATAATATAATAAACCATAGCAAATGATTAGAGCTTACATTTAATGAGTAATTAAGTGATGCCAGGAAGGATCACTGTAGATTTCTACCCGTTGATTTGTGGGAACAATTATAATTCATTCTCCTTGGATTATAGTTCGGTGAGTTTTGACAAAAGCAGACATTGGAGAACCACGACTACAATCAAGATTTAGAACAGTTCCAGCACCCCAGAAGTCTCCAATGACCTTCTGCAGCCAAGTCCTTTCTCCACCCCTAGACCCTGGCAACCAATGATCTGTGTTCTGCCCCCACTGCTCTGCCTTTTGCAGAACTGATCTTACAAAATGGAATCATGAAATTGTCTTTGTTGGTCGGGCTTCTTTCAATTCACATCATGTAACTGAGACTCCTCTATGTGGCTGTACGTATGAAGAATATGTTCCATTTTATTGCTGAGTAGTATTCCGTTGTATGCGTGTGCCAAAGTCTGGTTATCCATTATCCAACTGCATGTGATTTGCATTGTTTCTAATTTTTGGTAATCACAAATAAAAGTGCTATAAACATTGTCATATGGATTTTTTATGTGAACATACATTTTCATTTCACTTGGCTAAATACTTAGGAGTTGGAATTCAGGGGGCATAGTAAATATTTAACTAGGATTTTGGGATAGATAAGGGAGGAAAACTCAGAGAAACAACATTCAGAAGGTACACATAACAGCTTCCAGTTTACAATAACAAGAATAAACTTTCAGGAATGTATATTTTGTTCTGATCAATCATATCCAGCACTGGCAAAGATATGGGGGGGACAGGGCAGTTTCACACCCAGGTGGTAATGGAGGGAATCAGTGTAGCTTTCCTGGAGGAGAATTTGGCAGTTCTTATGAGAATGTATCATGTGCACTGGCTCCATTTCTACTCTCAGAAATACTCATACACATGCGGAAGGGCAGATGTTCAGACGTCTGTGGTGGTATTATTATAAATAATATGTGAACATACATAACATGTGAAAAATTATATGTGAGTTAATTATACGTGAAAAATGGAGACACTTGCAGTGTCCCTCAATAGAGAAAGATTCAATGAGTTACGATACATGTCTTCGCCCCTGGGATACCAGGCAGTGAGGGATATATACGTAAACATATATATATTTACACATATGCACCTACATATTTATGTAAAACATAAATATCCATATATATGTATATATATTTGCGAGGGTATAAAAAGAAGCTCTGGAAGTCTATACAGCAACACCCGTGAAGTTAAGAGTGGGTTGGAGAGAAGGGCAGGGGGTGAGTGAGGAGCGAGGCAAGACTGCTTTTTACTTAATACACTTTACAGTATTTGATTTCTTTCCAAACAAGCAGGCATTATTTGACACATAAAGTAACAAATTCAAAGGAGAGCTAATTAACCACTAAGTAACAACAGGCAAGCAAACCCTACTGTGTTCTCTGCCAACTTCCCAGAACACTGCTGGAGAAGACGTGGGAAAAGCATACGCTCACCAGAATGATCAGATGGTACCTGAATCTGGCCAGAATCTCTGTGGATCAGATGGGCTGGCAGAAGGAGCTCCCATGCTTCGTCTCCCCAGAGCGGAGCTCAAAGGAAGGCACGTGGTGCTTTCCTTCCTNTTCTACCGCCATTCAGCAATGATCAAGAAACAACTCTGAGAAAACAACTGAGCTAACGATATATGCAGGGTCAGGAGGAAGGGCATCTGGGAACAGTGGACTGGATTCTCCCCACATATAAAATATCAAAGGTGCGCACAGCGGGGCCGACTGATCTCTGGGAGGAGCGTGTGCTGGGAACTGAAGCTTTCAGTTGCAGAGTAACAGATTCAGAGTACCGAAGAATCAAACAGCGGGGCAGATAAAGGTGCTTCCTCACTAAAACACTTGTCCAAGCTTCCCGAAACTGACGAGTTTCAGAGTTGCATACTTCTACCTAATTTCTGGGAAAGGAACTGGACCTTTCCACAAGTGTGCAGAAAACAGGGCCGGTGGCAATTCCCATCTCTAGTATGT
>NW_027529428.1:12223425-12236823 GCF_008692635.1 Crocuta crocuta | reverse complement strand
CTGATAATCAGTGTTCCTACAGAAGAGATGAAAACAAACGGAGACACCTAAGAAAAAAAAGAACCATCAAGTGGCTCGTGGTCTGGATTAAAATTTTAATCCAAAATTCCCAGTAAATAATATCAGGTTTGTGAATTAAAATTTAAGCATGATAGCGAAAATAGAAAGCACGGGAAAAATACCAATATAGATTTGATTTCATAAATAATTCTGTTTGTTAAAAAGTTATGAACAATTTTCAAAGACAAAGAACCCGCAGGGTAAGGAATTTGTACTATATCATAGACAAAGGGTTAATCTCCCTAACAAATAAACGTAATTCTAGACATAAACAAGCCCAGACAAATACATTAATAGAGGTGTACAAATTTTACAAATAAGCAAGACACGCAGGAAAAAGGACAAATGGCCAACAAATATATAGAAAAACAGGCCCAGTTTCGTAATTTAGAAAATGCAAATGAAAGAAAGTCTCTTTACAAGTAATTTGGAAATGTATGAAAAGATAGCATCCAATATTCTTAGGATTCATGCATATTTGTTAATAATATTTCCAACATATTATTCTCAAATCCTTAAATTTGTGCTTAACCTTAGACACAGAAATTCCTCTTATAGGGATTTTTTCTGAAGGGAAAAAAGTCATAGATTTGCACAGGGACATCACTATATTGGGGTATAACACTGAAAAAGACCTACTATAAAGACTGAAAAAGCATCAAGCTGCAAAACAGTATTATAATGTGATTTAGCTTTTATACAAATATATATATACGTATGTATATAAAGAAATATGATTCAAAGGTTATGCATCAAATGTTAATGGTAGTTTTGTGTCTATACTGAAATGGAGTGATTTTTTTTTTCTCCTTTGGTTTCCCTACCATCTCTAAAACTTCCGAAAGGACTTTTCTGAAAGAGACCTTTTTTAAGTTTGTGCAAGATAGAGAGGGGGGAAAAAAAGAATACCCCAAGGAATAAAAAAGTACAGTGTCCCAAGGAGAAAATAAGAACCAAATGTAGTAAAATGGACCTTTCTATTTATTGTTCCTTCTCAGACATTTTTAGAACCGTAATATCCAGGAAAGTACCTCTAATTATAACATTTAAAAGCTTGAGAACAACTTGTTCTGAACTTTTTAATGTATTAGCAACAAAGCACACTCTTACTTGACTGCCCGACCAACTTCGTTTTCCATTCACGTTGGAAATTAGAACACATGATGGATTACATCTAACTTTCTCTTAATTACTTTTTACAAGCGGTGCTTTCTCTTGCTCGGCTATTGAAAATCGCCTGCTTATGGACACAGCTCCAAAAACCATCAGCACAAATGCAGTGGCACACTTCCAGGAGCCGGATAAAACCCTAACCCCAACATCTTCCATTGTTTACACCATAGAACAGTAATTCTTACTAGTGTATAAAGAGTCAGTGAGGACAGCAGAATTTCAAACTATATATGTCTTGGTAAAGCCTCCCTGGTTTTTTTCTTTTTTTTTTTTTCTTAATGTTTATTCATTTTTTAGAGAGACAGAGCACAGCAATGGAGGGAAAGAGAGGGAGGGAGACAGAATCCGAAGTTGGCTTCAGGCTCTGAGCTGTCAGCACAGAGCCCGACACGGGGCTCAAACCGGTGAACTGTGACGTCATGACCCAAGCCAAAGTCAGACGCTTAACCGACTGAACCACCCTGGCGCCCCATCAGATGTTTTTTTTAATGGGATGTCCCCCCAATCTGCAGACACTCCCTGACCCGCTCCCCAACACATACATACATACAGGTTGAGGATTTTGGGGGTGTATACAGGTTTCTCACAGGAGAGTGATGTCCAGATCAGTGACATAGGGACAGAAAGCACAAACAATATTGTAGCACATCTGAGTAACCAACCCAGAAGAGAAGGGTCCTTTTGGCTGGAAACCTAGTAACTAATCTATTTCATGGTTACAAATTTAAATGTCACCTTTCAATTTGAGGCCAAGTTTCAATTCATTTATTTTTCTCCTCCTAAGAATTCATCAGAATGGAAACAAAACAAAGAGGCCCTATGCTTTATATTTAAAATGTAACTCTCCTTCAATAGGTGAATGGCTGAACAAACTTGGTTCATACAGTGGAATGTTATTGGGCAAAAAGAGAAATGAGCTCTCCAGTCACAAAAAGACATGAAGGAAGAAGGCAAAACTATGGAGTCAGTAGAAGGGTAAGTGATCGCCAGGGAGAGATGAACGTGGGTTCACAGGAATATTCTAGGGCAGTAAAACTACCCTGTACAATACTGCAATGGCACACATGCCATTACACATTTGCCAAAACTTGTAGAATGGACAACACAAAAGATAAGCCCTAATGTAACCCATGGACTTTAGTTAATGATAATGAATCACTGGGGCGCCTGGGTAGCTCGGTCGATTAAGCGTCTGACTCTTGATTTTGGCTCAGGTCATGCATGATCTCATAGTTCGTGGGTTTGAGCCCCATGTCAGGCTCCGTGCTGACAATGTAGAGCCTGCCTGGGACTCTCGGTCTCCCTCTCTCTCTGCCCCTCACCTGCTCGTGGACATACATGCTCTCTCTCGCTCTCAAAATAAACTTAAAAAAATAAAATATCACTATGGGCTCATCAGTTATAAGAAACGTATCACAATGGGGCGCCTGGGTGGCTTAGTCGGTTGAGCGTCCGACTTTCGCTTAGGTCATGATCTCGCGGTTCGTGGGTTCGAGCCCCGCGTCGGGCTCTGTGCTGACTGCCAGCTCAGAGCCTGGAGCCTGTTTCAGTCTGTGTCTCCCTCTCTCTCTGACCCTCCCCTGCTCACGCTGTCTCTCTCTCTCTCCTAGAAATAAAAATAAAAACATTTAAAAAAAAAAAAAAGAAACGTATCACACTTAAGTAAGGTCCATCGACAAAAGATGGATTCAGGCAGAGGAGGCTGTGTACAGAAAAAAGAAACTTGTCCTGGCCTCTACTCTACAGGGAGAATTTGATGGACAGGGAAATGTGGGGGGAAGGCATCCAGAGGGAGACAGCAAGGGCCGCATTATGGAGGTAGGACTGAGTTATATGGAGGAATTGAGGAAGAGGTGCCGGGCCCAGAAGAAAGGAAATGGGTCTGGGAGGGAAGGGAAATAAGTTTCAGTACCTACATTGGGCCAGATTATTAAAGCCCCTGAAAGGCAGGCAGGCGGAGCTGATATTTTATACAGTAGACAGTATGGAGCCTGAGCAGGTGTACAAATAGGGGACAAGATACACTCCCTCTGCATTCATTATTCATGGCTTGTGTATTTGCAAATTTGCTTCCTTGCTCAAATGTGCTTGTAACCGTCATCTGGGCACATGTGCAACAAACAAACAAAACCTAAACCAAATGAACAAACCAACCCTCCGCAAACCCCAAGAGGTTGATGATAAGGGGAACTATTCGGGGGAGGCATATGAGAACGCCCAGTACTTTCTCTTCAGTTTTCCTGCAAACCCCAAACTGCATTTGCAAAATGTAATTAAAATACAATTTTACAAGCTCACAATATGAGACACACGTATATATATGTCAGGAGAAAAGAAAAATGAACTTACTTTTGGTTCACGATTAGCCACTCCCGGATATAGGTCTGAACACAGTCCCTGACGTGAGGGTCCAGTTCAACCCTAGTGAGGTGGGAAATGAAATAAAATCACGTTATTACTGGAGAGATACAAGAAAGCCGTCCCTTATCATAACTAAGGAGAGGAGCGTGATTTCAAATCCTATGGAGGAAGAGCCCCGGACGCACCTCTGCCCATTCATCAAGCGTCTGCAGTGTTCCCCAGGCAACAGCATTTTCATTTGCATGAGACCAACGTGTTGGCATTTGATGCTTTGTGGGTTGTCTTTATTACAGAGAATCGTGTTAAACTGTACCTATCCCTTAAAGGCATTCCAACAGCAGAGAGGTAGAACCAGCTTTAATCACGGACGAAACAAGAGAAAGAAGTATAAATGCCAGTTTCCCACAGGGGTAATTGGGGCATATTTTTGACTCGCGTGTAACCAAGTTAGGGCCGCATGTTTCCCTTTGGGAAAGCCATGAAGAACAGTGGTCTTACCCTTAGGGAGCAGACGCTGGCTTTGGCCGGTGACTATTAATGCTTATCATGCCTGCATAGGAGTGTGTCATGGGAAAGACTTTCCAAGCCCTTCAGAGGCTTGAAATCAGAAATCGCCAATTCCATGCGGTATCAGAGCTTTCTGCTGCTTTCCCAAATGTTTTGGTATTTGAGATAAATGGGTCTAAGAGTTCAACTGCATACTCGACACTGACTGCCCAAATCCTAGCCCTGCCCCTTATTAGCTACTTCGGGCCAGTCACCCCACCCTTCTGTGCCTCAGTGTCCTTAACTTGGAGCACTGTTAATAGAGGAGTGCCTCCCTCAGGGGCGGGATGAAGATTAGATCAGTAGGGAAGTGCTTAGGAGAGTATCAGGCACATGATAAGACTCATATAGGATAGTTCACACTTCCGACCTACGTATTATGTGCTAGATACTGATGTCACCAATTTATATATATTAATTCAGTTAATTCTCACTCAGCCCCACAAGGCATGGCCATGCACTATTTATTCACATTTCACAGAAGTAGGGGATGATAAGGATCTTGCTCAAAGTCACCCAGCGGGCGGAAGGGCAGGGACTTAAACCCAGGTCATTCACCTGTGGAGTGCTGGCTTCCACCACCCCACTGTCAGAGTTCACCCTGAAGTTCTGGGTGCACAAGGGTCAGCTGTTCTTTACTCCAGTGATGACAATGAGGCCTTTCTGGGTTTCGATTATAACGGCAGGCTTTTTGGCCATGATTGAAGGAGGAGAGGTGGTTTTAAAGTCATCAGATAGACAGCGTGAGCTACAAATTCTGGTCACAAGGCAGCATTATGCTGACTCACTGAGGCTCAGGTAAAAAAAAAAAAAAATGCCTCTTTCATCACAATTTAAATAAAAATCCTCCTATCTCTAAATCTATGTTAAGTGTCTTAAACAGGATTTTCCAAGATTCTTACCTCATTTGAAAATAATTAAATAAGTAATAATACGATCTCTGTCAAAGGTAAAAAAAGATAGATCTTACCTAGATTAAAGTCACATCTGAATACATGGGTTGGCAATGGGGGAAAATGTTTCCCGGTGTTTGCTTTCTGGGGAGTTTTTCTGAAATGTCTGAGCGGAACACGTTGTAAGCTCTCCCACGTGAATAAGAACTTATCTGAACAGGAGAGCAAAGGCTCTCGGGAATGTCACCCACCCTCTTTAAACTGATGGAAAAAAATCCAAAATAGAACCAGAAGATTCCACAGTAGTGAGAGCAGGGGCTGTTTCATGATCTCCTTTGGCGGACATTTTCTGGGGATGATGACAAGACTGAAAACGTCCAGGAGCGATGGGAGTCTGAATTTTTTGAAGTTTTTGAAATTTTTGAAAGTAAACGCAACTAAAAGTTCATCCTAAGCCTCTGAGGAGCCATTGCTTTTTATGCCATGGAAATAACACGAGTTTCATGTGGATATAATTCCATTGCTACCAAGAGCCGACGCCCCCACCTAGAAACACCCAGACTAACCCACGACAGAGGCTCAGACTCTAACCAGCTATTCACACATTCGCTCTCCAGAGCTTTCCCCGCTGTGTCCCCACTTGGCAAAACTTTTTTCCAAGGCAGGAACTTTGCCCTTTTCATCTATTTGCGGCTGTGCCCAGCACACAGTGGGCGCTCAAGAAACGTGGGTGGAATTTATTTGTGACTCACTCCAGCCTGTTGGGTGGAAACAATAATGCTTGGGAATCACGCCACTAATCATTATCGAAAAACCCTGACATTTTTACAAAGGGAGAAACTGAGGCTCTGTGAGCTCACATGAGTCGCCCAAGGTCACTGAGCTGACCTCCAGGTGGTCACCTTCACCTCCACCTTCACCTCTCCCCGAGCCTTTTATATTGTCCTACGGCTTCCTCTTCACTGGCTTAGTCTCCACCCGTCTTTTGGAAGCCTCTGGTGAAACCAAGGTAAAAACTCTCCAGCCGGGGGTACCATGCTGTCATCCTGCACATCTCAATGGATCTGAGTAACCTGAGTTCTCAAACAAGTCCAGAATTAAGGCATCTCCTCCCCCCAACCCCCGTGACCCATACCAGTCATGACCTCACAATCCCATCAGCATTTTAGGAAACCGATTTACCCTTCCTCTGGCAAAGAGGGCTGCAGAGTGCGACATTCCTTTGGCGTGAACACCACTTCCAAGTCGTCCTCGGTGAAGTCTCCCAGCTCCTGGGCCAGCTTCGCATCCAGGCTGTTCAGGTGTGTCATCAGAAGTCCTTCAAAGTCCACCGGCTCCACCGGGTCATAAAACTGAGGCTGGAGAGAGAGAGAGAGAAAGGGAAAGGGGGTTCCCACAAAGTTTCTGGGAAAAGGGCGCAGCGACAGCCCTGCCCGTCCTTTCCGCTCAGCAAGCGCTTGTCCCTTCGTGCACAGCTCCGCAGAGCCGACTTCGGAGGGGCTGTCAGACACAGAAGCGATGCTATGGAAAGGGAAAGAGCCGCGGCACAGAAAGTCAAGTCAGAACACGGCAAGGCACCCAAATCACACCCCCAGGCAGAATTTTTCTCTGCTTAATTGCATCTTGATGAGGAATCCTGAGGAGATCCAAAATGAGATCACGAGGCTTTGCTGAATTTTATAATTTCTCCAGCGAAAGGCTCTCTGAGGCCATGTTTACCCAAATACAGTGAAGTAGTGGATGGAGGCAATCTTCTAGAAATTCAGGCAAAGTCAACACTCGCTCTGTGTGGGTACTGGGCACGGTGTTTCCTTGGGCCTGCCTCATCCTGTATGTTGGTTCTCGAAAGCACTTCATACAGAATCACAGCCCTCAGTGAACCAGACTTGGGGACTGGAATTCTCCAAGGCAGAGATTTCCAGATGCTTCTGGACTGACTCGTGCTGGTCAGGAAGACATGGTCACTAGACTGCAGTTGAATAAGTAAACTAAGGGCAACTGGCTGAGTTTCCCTAGGCCTACATGCACTCCCTCTTAAAGGACTCATTTGTTTTGTTCCTCAATCGTGTCCTTGCACAGCGGGGGAGGGAGGGGACAAAAGACATGACAGAAGTAGATGGCAATTCGATGCAGAATTTTCTACAGTTGATAAAATAAAAAGTTGGCAACGAGGCAAATATTTTTCTTGTCTGTGAGGTTCCAAAACAGGAACCGTTGCCTTGAGGAAGTAAAAGAATCAGCCCAGGCAGAGTTCTGGAATAATGACACTAGCAGCAACGCATTGGTATTCAAATTGATGGCAGGCTNCTCTCTCTCCTAGAAATAAATAAAACATTAAAAAAAATTTAAAATTTGAGAAGGTCAAGGCAGCTTGCTGGGTCTCCTCCCCACCTTGCTGTCCCCGGTGGTGGGGGAGACGTGAATGACGGGCTTGGGACAGAGGACAGAGCTAAGAATTGAGCGCACATATGCTCTCCTTCTCTGAAGGTGGCAGACTTACTTGCTGCGGGGACACGGGGGCCTGATGAGAAGCAACAGGATACACACCCGTCCGGAGGAGAGAGCAGAGACTCCCACGTGACGTGACAGAGGGCAAGGGACCTGGTTCTGACCAGGGACCTGGAGGTCAGCTAAGGGGAAGACCATAGTCCTTACATGGTGCCTCTCAAAATGAAGAGACGGGGTGAGAGGGGGCTCAGGGAGCCGGCGACCAGCCTGTGCAGGAGCTAGGAGGAGACGGAGTTTGCAAAAGGTCATTACTGACCTCAGCCAGAGGAAATGACAGGCATCACCTATGCAGACTCGCATAAGACCAACCCCAAAGGTGGAGGTGGATTTTCCCACCCCTTACCATCCCCAGAATGGGACTGAAATGAAGAAAATCATATTTCTTGCAACCTTATTATTAGAAAGTGGACACTCATTGAACGAATAATTATTAAGCACTTAACTATGTGCCAGGAAATTGGCTAGGTCATTATACACATTATGTCATGTAATCCTCACGAAAGTCTAAAAGGTATATGCTCTTAGTAAATCCATTTTACAGAGGAGAACACTGGAGGCTAGACATTTAATAATTTGCCTGTAGTTACACTGCTGGGAAGTAGGCCCTCTGGAATTCAAACCTTGGGGGAGGCGCTAGTGTTCTTACCCACATTAGTTGGGTTTTCTCTTGCAGGCATTTTAGGGAATCTGTACTTCCAGAAATAATTAAAACACAACACAATAGTGTGTTTGGAAGAGAGTAAAAAATTACATTTCCCACTACCCACAAGTTCCGCTCTGTGTTTCTCATGAGACCAGCAGCTCCAAGTAGTAACATAAAGTAATTAATTAATGAATATAATAATAAAGGTTAGTTTATTATGTAGAATATCAATCCCTCAAGCTAAGGAGGCACTTTAAATATACAGCTTAAAAATTACATTGAAGCACAGTTTGAAGCATTGCCACACTAGCATTAATAACTAGTCAGCAGAAGCTTCCAGGGAGAAATGGCATTTGTGTGAGATCATCAGAGAATACAAATTCAGGGCCAGACACAGTATTCTGACCCTGTAATCCAAATGATGAAAAAGCCGGCTGACAGCAGCACCTATTGCCTATAAACCACGGTGTCCAAGAACTTGGATGAAATGATGGCTGGCTCCCTCCTTCAGCAATGATGTGCTAAGTGTCTGCTGAATGCAAGTCACTGAGCCGGGTGGCAGCGGTGTGAAGGGTACAGGTAGCTAATCTCAGGCATCTCTGCACAGATCGCTACCTTTGAAGAGGGGAGCCATGGTCAAGAACACAGGGCCATGGCGGAGCACTAATCGTATGGCAATATGCCAAGGGTGATCGATACACGCAATTGATCGTTAAAGTCCAACTCTCTCAGTCCGAATATATTTCAGGACCGAACAGACTGAAACGTCACCAGTATGATAGAGTTACTGAGGATGGTTCTAGCACTACAGACAAGTGGGCATTTGATAACCAACCTTCCCTATTCTTTCTACACCGAAACTAACAAGGGAGGAGACTGTTCATTCCTAAGGTGATGTAAACTAGTCTCGGTATTCGCAAGCGGGTAGAGACCCCAACTACTGTTAATAAGGCCTCCCAGGAAGCCGTTCCTCTTGCCAATTCAAATAATAACCAGGCACCAAAAGAGACTTCTGTTTTCTAAACTCTCTGAAGTCATAATCTCAAGAGTAGGTTTTATTATAAGGCGGTCACCACATACACACAAGCACATACACTATGCCGAGTTAGTGACACGCAAAGGGAGGAAACAAATATTGAACAGAATTACGGTGGTATTTTATTTCTCTGGGGGCTGAAGTTTGAGAACAGGGTCGGGGAGGGATTGTAGAAGGTCGGTCCTCAAGGGAAGACGGGGGCTCTTAGGAGTTTAAAAGCCAAAACATGAAAATTAATTACTTTGTTTCCTCTGCTGTTGAGCTACCCATGTGGCCTTCTGGTCAGTGGTGGCCCGAGACTAGATTAAATGGTATGATCCAAAGTAATTCCAAGGTCACCTTGTACCATGGATTACCACATTGTATCCGTCACATGCTAACATAATAGAAGCAAACCCCCCAAATAATCCAAGTAGACTCCCCCAAACTCTTAAAACAACAACAAAAACTCTTAAGACTACAAATAATCCTCGACCAGGTTTTATTTCTCATGATGGTCAATTTGGCCGGGCTGAACTACATTTCCCTGAATTCCTCTCCTGGAACGTTTCCGGTCAGGGCTACAGGATTTTTCTCTTGCCAGAGCTGGAGGGCAGAAGAGAGGCTACAAGTATTTGGAACATACATACACCTTCTACTGATACAATCGAACACTAATTTAGGTGCTGCTGTTGAACGGATATAGCTAATGTAATTAACATCCCTAATCAGTTGACCTTAAGTCAATCAAAAGGGAGACACCCGCCCCCTCCGCCCCCGGGGGTCCTGACTTAATCAGGTGGTTGCTGACTTAATTAGTTGACAGCTTTCTCCCAGTTCAGAGACTCCAGGCTTCAGCTCCTGTCCATGGAATTGCAGCTTGCTTGTGAACTTGACTTCCTGACTGCAGTGTGGACTTGTTTAGCCAGCCACTCACTACCAGTGGGTAAGCCAATTATCTGCAATCAATTCCTTAATATCCATGCATGTACATCTCTTCCTGGTTCCACAGCTCTGACTAAACCTGGCCTGATACATCTACTTCCATTCATTCAACGAACAGTCACCGGGGTCCTCCAGTGGTCCAGTGCTGGGGTGAGGGGACAAAGTCACTGCCCTGAAGCAACCTGCAACACCTCTGTAGGGAAGACGCATGCAGCCTTTCTTTTTAGCTACTTTTTCCAGAGGCCTCATCAAGATTATAAATACCCTAAAAGCTTCGATTATTCACAGGCAGATATGAATTTTTTAATTAAGGGAGTTTGAGCTTTTCCTTGTCCCATAAACCCCATCAAAGGCTGGTCCTCCTGACACGAACTGGATTCAATTCACTCTGAAACTGAAAATTCCTGTAGCACCAAAACTGTATCTGTTTCACGTTAATCTATCTTCGCACAGTGTAGGGTGCAGATATAGCACACTGACAGCAGAGTAAAATAACAGATCGGGACAATACTTCACAAATAAGGATATTTGAAAAACAGAGAGGTCGAATGACTTGCCCCAAGTCACACAGGCAATCACAAGGGACCTGGGTCCTTTGTTACAGTACCGAGGGGACTTCACACTGCTCTGTGTGGGGCTGGGGGGAGAGGCCTGGTGTCCTGTTGTTCTCCACTGTTGGTTTACCCCAGTGGAGGGTGGTCCTCACATCTACTTGGCTGTGCATGAGCGATGTCTTGTTAAAGTCACCAGAGACCTCCATGTGCCAAATTCAATGACCATGGCCCAGTCCTGGTTTATCTGCAAGGGACGCAGCTAACCATTCCCTCCTTCTTGCAACACTTTATTCAGCTGGAGGGTGAACAATTGTTCAAGGGTGTCCGAGTCTCTGAAAGTCCATGTATCAGGGAAGCCCTCAGTCCTGGACAAATTGGGATGGTAGGTTACTCTACCTTTAGGACATCATTTTTTCTAGGTTCCCCTCCTACAGTGTAGTGTTCCAGGGTTCAGTCCTAAAACATATTTTTTCCCCCTCAATCTACATTCACTCTCAGACAAGCTCATCCACTCCCATGGCTTTAAATACCATTTTTTTAAACTACCAATTTACATCTGTAGCCTCAACCTTTGCCCTGAAATCCAGGCTAACTTTTCCTCTCACACCCGAAAACCACCATTTTGTGGTCTAACAGGACTCTCAAACATACCGAATTCAAAACTAACTCTTAAATTCTCCGCAGTCTTTTCTTCCTGGTATCTCCCAAGTCTCAGCATCTCAGCAAGTGGCAATTCTTTTCTCGGAGCCGCCCAGAGCTAACACTTCGGAGTCAATGTTCGCTTCTCTCTGTCTTACACCTTACGTATTGTCCATCAGAAAGTCCTACCCACTCTACTTCTGAAATATATTCAGAATCCAACCTTTTCATCTTCTTTACTGGTATCACCCTACACCTGAAGACACAATAACCTGAATTATTGTGACAACTTCCTCACTGCCCCTCCCCACCCCAGTCTATTCTTTCTCCACATATCAACCAGAGTGATCCTTATAAAAGGAACTCTATAAGACATCTTTATAAAACGTCAGATCGAGTCTGGCCCCTGGCATAATGCTTCTAGAGACTTCCCTTCTTTTTTTTTTTTTTTACACAAATAGTTTATTGTCAAGCTGGTTTCCATATGACACCCAGTGCTCATCCCCACAAGTGCCCCCCCTTCTTAAAGAGCCAACGTTCTTCTGTGGTCTCTGCGGCCTACGACCCGACCCTGCTTTCCCTATGATCTCATTTCCTCCTGCTTGGCTCATACTCCACTTCCTCGCTGTGGCTGGAGCATACCACATACTCTTGCCCTGGAGACTTTGCACTGTTATTCCTTCTGACTGGAATTCTCTTCCTTCAGACAGCTGTCCAGTTTGCATGAAATTCTTCCCACAAGTCCCCTTTCCAATGGACATCCAAATAACTCTTCTTCTGCGTCACTCTCCATCCCCTTTCCCTCTTTTACTCTACAAGGCACGTAATGTCCCATGATACAGTCTACATGCACTTATTAGTCTAGTGTCTCCCATTTTAGAACGTAAGTTCCATGAAGCTAGACCCCTTGTTGTATTCATATCCCCAGCTCCTAAAACAGTGCCTGGCACAGTGAGACCCAATGCATATTTCTTGAAGGAAGGAAGGAGAGAAGCAAGCAAGCAAGCAAGCAAGCAAGGAAGGAAGGGAGGGAGGGATGTATGGGTAGGTGGGCGGGTGGCTGGGTGGATGCACGGATGGGTGAAAGGATGGGTAGATGGATGGATGGGTAGATAGATGGATGGGTGGGTGGATGGATGGATAGATGGATGGATGGGTGGGTGGGTGGATGGATGAATGGATGGGTGGACAGATGGATGTATGGATGCTTAAGACAGCACTCTCACCTCTCTATATATTTAAGTAAACAGAGTCCAAGACAGTGAGGTTCTTCTGCATCAGTAATTTCAAAGTACTTCACGGTTTAGGTTAAACCGTATTTCCCTGCTTCCACAATGGCAATCTTTCACTGGCACCACTGAGTAGAAGATGCTGACATGCCATCATGGGCATCAATCTATTTTTACCAATATACTTTGATTTCTCTGCCTTTCAGTGACAGTAATGAAACTCCTGCTCTGCACACAGGGTGCCATTCTGTCATTTATCTTCCACTGTGAATCTGCTCAAAAACTATATTATGATCTTCATTTCTATCATGTCCCCTCAACTGCAATCAATGAAACCTAAGGACAGCCCAACGCTTTGAAAGATGAAGCACAAAAGAACAACAGCATCAGAAAAATGTAAAAGGAAAATGTAAAAAATTTTAAATTTTTTTAAAAATTGAAAAAAGGTGGAGGGGTGTCTGGTTGGCTCACTTGGTTGAGTGTCCAACTCTTGGTTTTGGCTCAGGTCATGATCCCAGGATCGTGGGATCGAGCCCTGTGCTGGGCTCTGTGCTGAATGTGGAGCCTGCTTGGGATTCCCTCTCTCTCTCTGTGTCTCTCTCTCTCTCTGTCTCTCTCTCTCTCTCTCTCTGTCTCTCTCTCTCTCTGTCCCCTTTTCCCACGCATTTGCTCTCTCTCTAAAATAAAAAATAAAAATAATTTTTTTAAATATAAAAGAACCATATTTATCAAGTGATCTAACATTTAGGTCATCTTTGGCAGTGAAAGAAAAAGGTTGCTTTATTGAGAAGAAGCTTAAACACATTACAAAAATGAATACTTTCTAAGGTAT
>NW_027529428.1:12167278-12223408 GCF_008692635.1 Crocuta crocuta | reverse complement strand
AACATGTCCTGTAACCATGGAGTTTAGGATGTGGCTTTTTACATCCTTTTCTTCGGCAAAAACGGTTACATTCCAGCTGATTCGTTCCATTTCACTTCAAAAGTTTTCTATTCTCACTTTTAAAAATAGACTTTTTCCCTCTATGAAAATGTAGGTTAAGGTTAGTAAGCATGTACAGTGTCTCAAATATTTCTTTCTACCTTACGACAGAGATCCTGACCATTTCTTTTCTTGCATATTCAGTTATCCTTAATGTGGGAGGGCGGGGTGGGGGGCGCTGTTATGTCAACACTGCAAATGAGAAGATTCCACAGAGGTTCACTCAACCCAATTATATACCCAATCAGTGGCAGTAATGCTTTGCCCCAAATCCATCCGGTAAGTTTTCGTATTAAAAAAAAATCTGTGATTATTTTTAATGATTTATATATAAGAGAAAAGTAGATTTTATGATACAATTTTATGATACAATGCATTTTTTTTTTTTTTTGTAATGCAAAGCACTCTATTTATATCTACAAATTCATGAAAGGCGGGTATGTTAACTTCTAGCAGAATGGGGTCCACTTGGGCTGGTGGCCAAATTCTTAACCCTCTCACAAACAAACAAACTTATAGTTGACTGGATTTTAAATAAGTTGGCACNGGTGATGGGCATGGAGGAGGGCACTTGTTGGGATGAGCACTGGGTGTCATATGGAAACCAACCTCACAATAAACTATGAAAGAAAGGAAATATTTTTAAATAAAAAATTAAAAAAAAAAGCTTGGCACCATTAAATACTGCTAAAAATTAAACAACCATTGTAGCAGCCTGTGGAGTTGTAGAAATGGGTAGTTATATAAGTAAAGGCAAGAGAAACAAGGTCAAAATGCACTTGGTCTCCTTTTTCCCATGTCTAAAATAATACAATCAACAGTCTACAGCTTTGCATGTAAGAGGTTTTTTAAAGCTACTTCAGGTAGAGACTTTAGATGATAAACTACTTCCCTGCTTTGCCAGGAAGGAATCTTGCTGAAATGTCCCATTATCCTCCTATGAAATGAAAAAACTTTTTAAAGGTAAAGGGAAATCACCATAAAGCTGAGGAGCCTTCATCAGGGAAGATGACTCAGGGGAAAGAACAGACACTTCATTGTGACATTATAGCATGGAGGCAGGGAAACATTAGGGTGATTTCCTAAGCAGGCTGTGTTTTTTTTAAAGAGGGGGGTGGGGAATCGGGGGCGCCTGGGTGGCCCAGTTGGTTCAGCGGCTGACTCTTGGTTTCAGCTCAGGTCATGATCTTAAGGTTCGTGAGTTCGAGCCGTGCATCTGGCTCCGTGCTGACAGCAGGGAGCCTGCTTGGGATTCTCTCTCTCTCTGCCTCTCTCTCTTGCTCTCACTATCTCTCTCTCTTAAAATAAAAAAAGGGGGGAATCAAAATCAGGCCTCCTGGCTCCCTCGTGTCCCATGCAGGCAACAAGAAGGAACAGAGACAGCATGGTGTGTGGAAAACGGAGTCGAGCTCTGAGAAGGGGTCATCAGAAGCTAACCTGGAAAACTACGAGAAATATATGCTAAGGGCTATTCATTTGCAGATAGGACCATAATAAATGATGGCATGTAGGAACACCCGATTCTTGTAGAATTAAACGTTTTGGCTTCCTTTTGCAATGTCTTTGATATCTTCTGCTAGAAAACGGGTAGTTAAGCCATGTGGTAACTTGCCTACCTAGCTAATGAAGAAATTCATCCAAATTCACATTTGACAAAACCCACTACCGAGCACGCAGAACTACTAAAAGAACACCTGCAGATATTAAGTGATTTTTTCTCCTTCATGGCTTTAAGAAGAAAGAAAGAAAGAAAGAAAGAGAGAAAGAGAGAAAGAGAGAAAGAAAGAAAGAAAGAAAGAAAGAAAGAAAGAAAGAAAGAAAGAAAGAAAGAAAGAAAGAAAGAAAGAAAGAAATGCAAGGCTGCTAGCCTAAGTCAAAGCTGGCGTGTAGAGAAGGGGTTAAAAAAGCTTGTCGGCGAAACTTCCTTAAAGCCTAATTGTGATATCCACGCTGTTTCTCAAGACACCAAGTGCAGAAAGCTGAAGTCTTAATTTACAAACAAGCAAGGCACCGAACCCCACCTCCTTCCCATGTTTAAAATATAAGGATCTGGTCCCCCTTTGTAAATTTAAAAAAAATTTTTTAAGCGCCAAAAAGGTAGCTTTTATTAAAGCACAGGGACAGCTTTATTAAACCCGTGGGCAGAGAGAGCTGCCTATCTGGTTACTTTTAAACTGACTTTTGCATAGTTTAGAATATAACTTGAGTCAAAAATCTAAAAAACATTTTTTTGGGTTTTCACTGAAATACATATTTGCACCAAGTTAACCCCCCCCAAAATATCTGACATTTCTTGGTCTAAAGGTTATCCAATATATCCAAAAGCATGGATATTATGCACTGAATTAATGTGTTTTTATTGTAATCTGCAGTTTTGAAACAGGAAAAGTACAGACAAAAAGGGCAGTTGAGCAAGCCACCGCAGTCATAGATTTTTGTGAAGGAATGTCATCCCAAGTTACCTTTTGCAATAAAAGGTGCTATACATTTTTTACTACTACTATTTCATCAGTGACACAACACACAAATTATCCTACTGAAACAACCACACATCACTCCCGTAAACATACCTTTAAAAGAAACCCAGTTATACAGCGTGTGAATTGTTACAGGAGGCAAGATGGCGGCCACAGGAAACCAAGTGGAGGTTACAAAACTTCGAAGAGCAGAAGTGGTTTTGAAGTAATAAGTGAGAAACAAAAAAAAAAAAAAAAAAAAAATAACCTAACCTACTCAAGATAACCGCTAGTACAAGCGAGAAAAGTGCCTCTCTGCTGTATGTGAGGAAGTGAGTAGTTAGGGCTGTAGCCTCTCACAGAGGAAGTGAGGACTCACTTCTGGTTTACAAACCATCTCAGTAAGTCAGGTTTATCCCACTTGACCCATGTCAGGCATTTAGTCCTCAAATAATATAACGCAGAGGCACACACTCAACAATTGGTGTTAATATAAAAACGTAAGCAACCTCCAGTTTAAAAGGGGAAGTGTTGTTTCAAAAATGAAGGTGTGCACTGTGATCTCCAATGACATGAAGTTCCAGATAAGGCAAAATCACTACAGTGATCGCCTTGGGCTGAGGGCTGGAAGAAGAGAGACCCAGTGTAAAGGGGCATGATGGGAATTTTAGGGTAAAGAGACTGTTCTAGATCTTGACTGAGCCCAAGTTAAATGATGAGAAACTGGGCAGAATTCATCAAAAAGTACGCCTAAAAATGAGTGAATTTGTTATATGCAAATTATACTTTCAAGAAAAGAAGTTTTTAAAGATTAAGCTTCCCAACTTGGCTTTTCAGATTTTGGAATATATTTTCCTAATAAAAGCGTGTCATGGACCGTAGCAAGGTTCCCAGCTTCTTCCCTCTCCCCAAAATATGAGTCATGATGTGGGTGAAATCAAGCAGCCTGTTTGCCCACTAAAGACTGAGACTTCAAAACCACAGTCCCTGGAGGTCCACTCTGCGCGTTCTATGCTCCTATTGAAGGAAGGGAAGAAGGAAACTGATGTCAAAGAGCAGGCACTGAGTTAGGAACTGGTGGTTGGAGGTGTTAAGGGAGCAGTGGAAGAGCCAGGGACAATCAGGAAGCAAAAGCGTACACTGTGCAACTCATACTTACTAGTTGAAGGGAGGGGAAGCCAGAGGTACTTATGCTCTGCCGATGGTACTGGCCCAGGTTTGGTGGGAGGGTAAACTGTTTCCTTATCTCCGCTGAAGAATACCTTGGGTAAAATACAAACATCTAAATGAAGTGGTTGTTCTAACAAATCATCACAATTACAGATACAATCTTTGGTCCCATGTTGTGAAACGCACGCCTCGGCTGGGTAATTGGCAGAGCTGACGAACATGCTCTCGGTGGCTTCTGCGTGGACGCTGTGGCTTTTGTCTGACAGCGTGTATCCTTGAAAAGTTCACCAAGTCAGGACACCTACAACCATAGCTGCTGCCCAGTAGGGGAAGGGCGAGAGCATGAAGCAGAGGAAGAGTCTGAGACCCAAGGAAAGACCCAGGGCCCTTGGGTCCTTCTTCCCAGATGATTTAGCTCCTCATCTCTGCATGAGGACATCTGGTCCCTGCTGCAGTACTTTAAACCCCATGCTCCCATTTGGATCCAGCCATTCTTTCTCTCTCTCTCTTTCTCTCTCTTTAATGTTTATTTTTGAGAGAGTGCAGGCAGGGGTGAGGGGGTCAGAGAGAGAGGGAGACACAGAATCTGAAGCAGGCTCCAGACTCTGAGCTGTCAGCACAGAGCCCGATGCGGGAGGTGAACTCACGAACCGCAAGATTGTGACCTGAGTTTAAGTCGGATGGTTAACAGACTGAGCGACCCAAGCACCCCTTAATTATAATTTTAAAATAAAAGATTTGAATATTATAAATAAAGCTCACTATATTTTCTCCATTATGATGTGCGCTAAGGCACAATTATTAATTACCCTGCACAATAAGGCTTCTGACGTGGTCTGCTTGGTTCCTATACATGGCAACATGGTACATCTACACGGGCAGAAATCCTGCTCTGGTCCCACGTGTGGCCTCCACTCTCCGAATCCGAGAGCGCCTTTCAGGATGTCCTTTCAGGACCCAGGCACTCATGCCGTTCACTGCCCAGGCAGAACTACAAAGGCAAGGGGTGGGCGCAAAACCCAACACAGGACAACAGTCTCTCCTTCGCAGGGTCCCGAATGATGAATGGATACGAGGATGGAAGAAAATGGCTGAGGCACGTTTGTGCCGGGGCGGCCCCTCACATGCTGACATGGTGACGTGTGAGATCCCCCGGGCAGTGAAAGTAGCCCGTACTAATTTTATTCCTAATTTTCCGGAGATATCTTCCTTACTTAATTTTTTAAGTACCTGAAAAACTAGGATAAGAAGTATTCTATTATCCGTTGGGGAAACGCAAATCAAAACCACATGAGCTGCCCCTTCACAACCACCAAGAGAAACTGGAACGTTACACATTATTGGCAGGAATGTAAAATGGTGCAAGTGCTTTGGAAGACAGTCAGGCAGTCCCTTGAAAAGTTAAACATAGTGGGGGTGCTTGGGTGGCTCAGTTCGTTGAGCATCCAGCTCTTGGTTTTGGCTCAGGTCATGATCTCGCAGTTCTCGAGATAGAGCCCTACGTCGGGCTCTGCGCCGACAGTGCAGAATCTACTTGAGATTCTCTCTCTCTCTCTCTGCCACTCCCTTGCTCATGCTCTCTCTCTCAAAACCAATAAACATGAAAAAAAATTTTTCATGTTCAACATGGTGTTCCCACTTATACACCAGCGATTTCACTCCTAGGTATGTATCTAAGGGAAATGAAATATACTGTCCCACAAAAATTTATGCATGGATGTTCATAGCAGCATTATTCATAAGAACAGAAAAGTGGAAACAACCCAAATGTCTATTAAGTGGTGCATGGTTAAAGAAAATGTAGTCTATCACACAATAGAGTATTATTTAGCAACAAAAAAGCAAAGAAGTACTGATATATACAACAATATGGATACACACTGAAAATATCATGCTAAGTGAAATAAATTAAACCCAGAGACCACATATTTTATTATTCCTTATATGAAATTTCCAGAACAAGGAAATCTACAGAGGCAGAAAGTAGACGACTGATTGCCAAGGGCCGGGGCATTGGAGGCAAATCGAGAGTGACTGCTAAGGGGAACAGAATTTCTTTTTGGGGTGATGAAAATGTTTTCACCTTGATTGCAGTGATGGATACACAGCTCTGTGAATATCTTGAGAATTGCTGAACTGTGCATGTTAAATAGGTGAAATGTGTCATATGTAAATTATTTCTAAATAGAGCTGAAACAGGTACGGATATAGATAGAAAGGTATGTAAGAATTCTAAAGACACAAGAGTGAAGGCAAAAGTGACCAGTTTTTTAACGCTATATTATTATTTTTTTAATATTTTATTTATTTTTGAGAGAGAGATAGAGACAGCATGAGCAGGGGAGGATCAGAGAGAGAGGGAGACAGAATCTGAAACAGACTCCAGGCTCTGAGCTAGCTGTCAGCACAGAGTCTGATGCGGGGCTCAAACCCACGAACCCTGAGATCATGACCTGAGCCGAAGTCGGACACTCAACCGACTGAGCCACCCAGGCGCCCCTTTAACGCTTTATTTTGAGAGAGAGAGAGAAAGAGCACAAGCGGTGGAGGGGAAGAGAGAAGGAGACACAGAATCTGAAGCAGAATCCAGGCTCTAGAGCAGAGCCCAACGTAGGGCTTGATCTCACAAACTGGGAGATCCCGACCTGACCCAAAACCAAGAGCTGCATGTTCAACCAACTGAGCCACCCAAGCGCCCCCACTATGTTTAACTTTTTAAGGAATTGCCAGACTATTTTTCAAAGCAGTTGCACAAAACACCTGAGCTGAAGTCTGAAGCTGTTCCACCCAGGAGCCCCAAAAAGTAACCAAATGTAATGAAAGAGCCAGGAAGGGAGCAAAGCTTTTAGAATTTGATTCCAAGTACTCAATGGGCTGATTAAAAAAAAATTTTTTTAACTTTATTTATTTTGAGAGAGACAGAGGCAGCATGAGTGGGGAGGGGCAGAAAGAGATCCCAAGCAGGCTCCGCACTGCCCACGCAGAGCCCAATGCGAACCCACAGAACCGTGAGATCATGACCTGAGCCCAAACCAAGATTCAGACACTTAACCCACCTGGGCCACCCAGGCGCCCCAGGGCTGACTGTCATAAGCTGAATAATCACCAACTTCTGAAAACCAACAGAAGAGACCACAGCCCCATCAAAAGGCCCACCTTGCGTGAATAACATTGCCACTTGCATTCGGCACCCCAGGAACCCAAAGCAGCAGCGCCATCACTTATCTGCTCACTTAGGGAGGTGGCTGTCCACACAGAAGGACAGGGCAACCGAGCAAAGGCCCTTCGCTGTGACCCGGATGCCTTCTGACAGACATGACTGACTGGCCCTGGGACGTCTGCCTCCATGTCCCCACCCCCGCCCCCAAACCCTCTCAAATAACATGATTTCGTTTCCTGGTCCTTCTGAAGCCACAGAGCAGAGGAGTCTACCTGACACGGGAAGGCCTGAAACACTTCAGCAAAGGAGTGGGATCGTGCGGGAATCCAAGAACGGAAGCAGGGGCAGATTCCCGCTCTCATTTTGAAGCAGACTCTGTCATCCCATGCCAAAACCCCAATATTTTTTTCAGCATGAAATGAGAATGTTCCCGCTCTTCAATCCTTCTTAAACAGGGAGAGCGGGTGCTTCTGGCGCAATCTTCCGCATTGGTGTCCTAATTCGGAGCTCGAAGACCGATCCTCTTTCCTGACCAGTCGCTTCCAACCCCGTCCCTCACACGGGTCCTATTTCCTGTCGCTACAGGATCAGGTCTACAGAAAGCAATTCTACCTGTCTCTTCAAGACTGTCAGCCATGGAGATGAATTTGTTCCTTAAAATGAAAATAGGGAATCATCCCACATGGAAACGAACCTCCATGGTGTGAAGAACTTCTAAATTACATCTTTCTGGAGAGGTAAACCAGCAAAAATAAGCTAGAATAACGAGATCACATGTTGGTCAAACTGGGGGGTGGGGGGCTCGGCATGCCCCGCACCCCTGGGGAACCCCACAGGGGTCTACATTGGTTCAGTGTTTCTGGAAAGCAATGGTGTAATACCGAACAAGAACTATAAAACTTTCATTAATTTTTAATCTAATCATTTTGCTATGGAGAATATACCCCGTGGAATTCATACAAACGTAAAATTTGAGCAGGAGTAAGTAGAAGATCTCTGTATATGGCAGCAAATAATTGCAAATGACCAAAGCACCCAACACAAGGGAGAGCACCAAGTACATAAATAGCTAATAGTTGAAATATGATTCTACTACTTAAAATAAAATATGAATTAGGTTAAGCCACAGAAAGGTGCATCTGGGCATCTGGGTGGCTCAGTTGGTTAAGCATCCAGCTCTTGATTTTGGCTCAGATTGTGGTCTCCCAGTTCTGGAGTTAGAGTCTTGCATCAGACTCTACGTGGACAGTGAGGAGAATGTCTGGGATTCTCTCTCTCTCTCCCTCTCTCTCTGCCCCTCCCCTGCTCCGGTACTCTCCCCCGCCTTGAAATAAATAAGTGAACCTAAAAAAAAGATGCATGCCAAATAAGTTACAAGTAAAACGTAGTATGAGGAATTGAACACAAATAACAGTATATGTGTAAATATACTATAAGGATCAGAAATCTTTTTGGTAGTTCTAGAAAGGTAGCTTAGTAACTACCGCACTCAGCTGTTTCTGAAGTAAAGTTGCTTATGGCATTATGTTTAAAAAAAAAAAAAAGGTGTGCACATATAAAGTCGCCTGCAAGCCCTGAAGCACTACTTGGGAACTTAAAAAATTATGTAAATTTCAGCTATTAAGTTAGTGATACGGAACTTCATTTTCAAAAAAGTACCTAGGGTGCCAGTGTCAAAATCACCCCTCTTCACCTCCACACCGATCCTGGTGAAGGGGGAAGCCTGCCTTTGCAGGTAGGAGAACTCAGCCTGGGCAAGAGGTCATACAGGCTTGCTCTCCATACGGTATTGACTGTGTGTGGGTTTTATGTCCTCTGTGTTTGAGTCTCAGGCCAAACTCAACATGTCCAAGACAACTTCTGTGATGCTAGATTTATAGCATGATAATATTTGCTTGATGAGCCAAGACACTCTTCTTCTCATAATTCAAAATGCTTTAAAATATTATTTTCTTTATTTCTACAAATCTTACTGGGAGGGAGCCTTGGGAATTTTTTAAAAATGTTGCTACCCCTACTCAGGAGTCAGAATGGTAGAGCGGGATGGGTAGCAAAGCTCTTTTTTTAATTTTTAATTGTTTTACTGTTTATTTATTTTAGAGAAAGTGAGAGAGAGAGAGAGAGCATGCACACAAGTGGGGAAGAGGGGAGAGCGAGGGAGACACAGAATCTGAAGCAAGCTCCAGGCTCTGAGCTGTCAGCACAGAGCCCGACGCAGGGCTTGAACTCATGAAGAGCAAGATCATAACCTGAGCTGAAGTCTGACACCTAACCCACTGAGCTGCCCAGGCGCTCCTCAAAGCTCTGTTTTTATTCAGATGAACAGATAATTGCGATACACACAGGTGGGACTAAGTCCCAGTGGAACTGAATGGAAAAGACCTCGCCAAGTGTGGCCCACGGACCATGTGCATCAAATTATCAGCTGCTTAATAATTTGCAGATTCCCCTAGATCCTACCCCCCTGGTCCTGTATCTAGTACAGTGTGGCCTGGAAAACTGCATATTTAGCCAGCAACTCCAGGTGACTTTTATGTCAGTAAAGCAGAGGATTTGTTAATAGCACAAGACTATGAGAAAGTATTGGTTCGTTCATTCATTCATTCATTCATTCATTCATTTATTCATTCATAAAACATCAAGGGCACAAAAGTGCCAGGCTCTCGGCCAAGTGTTCAGGATTAAAGTCCAAGATGATACTGTTGTTGCGCCCAGAGGCTCGGCCCAGTGGGTGGGAGGGAGGAGGACATATGGATAACTGAACAAATAATTATAATACAATACGATGAGTATTATAATAAAAAATGTGCCCAGTGCCTTGTGAGCAAACAGAAGGGAGTTACTAATTCAGCCTAGCAATGCTTAAGGAGGCTTCTTGAGTAAGAGGACTTTTAGAACCATATTTTAAAAAAAATAAATGAGTAGGAGCAGACTTGATAGAAAAGAACAAAATGCATTTCAAGCACTTTTTTTTAACCATTTCATGACATCGAGCCTTTAGGTCTCCATACTCCTCCCTCCTTCAAGTATTTTAACTATCAGGTCACCCTACTTCTTTACAACAAATGTAGCCGTTTGCCAGCTGTTTGAGTTGCGGTATATTGGTGAACCAGGCTGGGTCTTAGTTTCATTACATGTAAAATGAAGGGGCCGGGCTATCTGATTTCCTGGGCACCTTTCCAGCTCCAACTGGCAACACTGTTCAAGAATCACCAAATGGAACAGTGGCCGTGATCTGTGCCCACAGCTGTGCTAGGAAACCACACAGCCCCGGAAGGCTTCTCACTGGCTTTCGCCCCTGAAAGGGAATTCTTTTGCCACGTGGTGGGACGGGCAACGGCAAAAAAGGCTGGAAGAAATGTAAAATTGATTCAAGATAAAACCACGTCAATCAGTACTTAAAGGGGCTTGTGAGTTTCCTAAATGTGACATGTTTTAAACAATAGTTTAAAGGGATAAAGAAATGCAAACACATAATTGACCCATAGTAATGAACAATGGATTTGGTAACTAACAAAGCACTCAACAAATACAAGTGTAAAGTACTCAGCTAGTAATAAATACTAATTATAGACATTTGTGGGTGGTGTACACATGGACGTGGCCGCGAGCACATGGTGTAATTAGACCTTGCAAAATGACCACGGTTCAAGACTAGAGAGACTTGCACCAAGTGAGCAATGAAAGAATGTTATTTCCCACACTTCCTGAATTATAAGGTTAGGGCAGTATGGTTTAACAACAATAATGAAGATTTTTAAATTTGTTGTGTGTAGAAAACCTAGCTCTGAAGTAAATAGCCTAGAGTTGGGTCCCCAGGCAGGACATGGGTCAAGTCTGAAAACACACAGCAGGCTCAAGAGTGAGGAGGTCCTGGAATGGACCACATAAAAATGATCTAAGGCTTTTCCTGAGATGCAGCCTCAGATACCTTTAGTAAAGTGCACCTTTTTTTAAAAGACGGTTTTGGTTTTTTGTTTTTAAGTAATCTCTGTGCCCAACATGGGGCTCAAACTCATGACCCCAAGACCAAGAGCCCCAAGCTCTACTGACTGAGCCATCTAGGCGCCCCTGAAGTGCACCTTTAAATTTAAAAAGGTTACAGGGCACCTCGGTGGTTCAGTCAGTTAAATGTCTGACTTTGGCTTGGTTCATGATCTTGCAGTTCAAGAGCTCGAGCCCCACATCGGGCTTTCTGCTGTCAGGGCAGAGCCTGCTTCAGATCTTCTGTTCCCTGCCCCCCCAAAAAGAAATAAACTTAAAAAAGTAAACTTAAAAAAATACATGTAAAAGGCTATACAATGAGTTGCTGTACCAAATGTTATATGTATATTATGTATATAATGCAATATATATATATGTAATGCAACATAGATATAGATATAGATATAGATATCCATTCTTACACATACATGTTTTGAGCAATGAAATCTGAAATGAATTCCTCAGAAATTTGTCAGCCTGGGGCTTCCAAATAGATGTCTCAGGTTTCAGCGTTTCTCATATTTTCCATCTCTTCCCATAAACAGACATGCCATAAACGCACAAGATTTATAAAGATGACTCAACAGGTGGAAACATGACTACAAAAAGAAGTTTGCCGCTTAGTAAAGAGCTGTGGAACTTAGGTTTCTTCCTCACAGGGGAGTCCCAAATTCCTTTCCCGTGGAAAATTCCTCTGACTAGGGAAGAATATGTATTTGATGACTGAAGTGCTTGAGGGTTCCCCCAGGAGGTCTAGAGAAGAGTTCGTCAATGTCTTCAGGGTCTAAGGCACTGCTTTTCTCCATATCATCACACACACCTCATATAAGTGAGCTTCTCTCCTGACATGATCACTACTGATAAGGCAGCCGAAACACCTAAAAGAACACTTGTAAGTACTGAGTAATTTCTGTGTGTATCTGTTTAAAAAAAAAAAAAAAAGGTTTCTCCAAAAAAGTAGTGTGCTGACGCATAAGGAAAGAGATCTAACATATGTAAGCTGACGCCCAGAGAGGAGGCGAGATGAAACGCGAGCAGAAGCAATATTTAAAAAAATATATGGACAAAAGCATCATAGAGATTCATAAAGCTCTACAAACCTGCATTGGATTCAATACAGAGAAAAATCAAACCTAGAAAAATCAAACCACACTGTGGTTTTAAAAAAAAAAAAAAAAACTGCTGAAAATCAAAGGGGAGATTTTAAATGTCCTTGAAAAAATCTGGGGAAAAGACACATTACCTTCCAAGTGTAATCAGAGGGCTGATGACTGACTTGTCAACCGAAAGAGTGAAACCCCGAAGGCAATGCAATGACATGGTTAAAGTGCTGGAAGAAAACAGCTACCAGTCTAGAATTTCCCACCCAGTGAAAATATCCTTCATTAATAAAGGGTAAATAAAGACTTCACCAGGCAAACAAAAACTGAGAGAATGATTACCAGCCGAGCTATGCTTAAAGGAATCGTAAAGAGAGCCCTGCACACAGAAAGAAGGCAACCCCAGATGTGCCCAGCACCTGTACACAGCAGTGCACAAAGCAATGAAGTGCATCAAAAGGGTAAACATGTGAGCGACAGTGACAGTACAAAAAAGCTGTGATAATGATAATAATGGGCGCTTAAAATATACAAAGCATTGGGGCGCCTGCCTGGCTCTGTTGGTGGCGCAAGCGACTCTATCTCGTACTGAGTTCGAGCTGTGCGTTGGGTGGTAGAGATTGCTTTAAGAAAATAAAAACTCTTGGAGCGCCTGGGTGGCTCCATCAGTTAAGCATCCAACTTCGGCTCAGGTCATGATCTCATGGTTCGGGAGTTTGAGTCCAGCATCGGGCTCTCTTCTGTCAGCGGAGAGCCTGCTTCAGATCCTCTGTCCCCCGCTCTCTCTGCCCCTCTCCCGCTCATGCTTTCTCTCTCTCTCTCAAAAATAAATAAACATTAAAAAAAACCTGCATTTAAATAAATGAAAATCTTTAAAAAATTAAAAAATAAAATATGCATAGCATTAAAATCTATGTCAATAATAATAGAAAAGGTGGGAAGGGTAAATGGACTTCATATGTTCTAAAGTTCCTGCATTGTCTGCAAAATGGTAAAGTACTAATTAATATTAGAATTCTATTAATCGTGTACTGTTGTGATCTCTCTGGAAACAAGAGACAAGCTGAAAAATAAAAAAAAAAAAAACACAATAGAAAGAGACATTTAAACTTAAATAAAGACTTGAAGACTTAAATAAAGACCTGAAAACATAAAACTTTTAGAAGAAAATATAGGCCTTAGCTCCTTGACATAGGTCCTGGCAATGATTTTTAAAATTTTTTTTAAATATTTATTTAGTTTTCAAAGAGAGAGAGAGACAGAGTGTGAGTGGGGGAGGGATAGAGAGAGAGGGAGACACAGAATCTGAAGGGACTCCAGGCTCTGAGCTGTCAGCACAGAGCCCAATGCATGGCTCTAACTCATGAACCATGAGATCATGACCTGAGCCAAAGTCAGATGCTTAACCGACTGAGCCATCCAGACGACCCATAGCAATGATTTTTTTTTTAATCTAACACCAAAAGCAAAGCAATGAAAGCAAAAGTAAATAAATGGGACTATGCTGAAGTAAAAAAGCTTCTGCACACCCAAGGAAACCATCAAGAAGAAGAAAAGGCAATCTACTGAATAAAAGAAAATATTTGCAAATCATAAAACTGATAAGGGGCTATTTTTGAATACATAAACGATTCATATAACTCAACAGCAAAAAACAAAATCCAATCTGATTTGAAAATGGGCCAAAGACCTGAGTAGACATTTTTCCAAAGAAGACATACAGATGTCTGATAGGTACATAAAAATAGTGCTCAACATCATTAAGCATCAGGGAACTGCCTATCAAAACCATAAGGAGCTATCACCTCACACCTGTCAGAAGGTCTGTTATAAAAAGGCATAAAATAATAAGCATTGGTGAGGATAAGGTAAGAGGGAACTTTTGCACACTGTTAGTGGGAATGTAAACTGGTGCAGCCACTACCGAAACTAGTAGGGAGGTTCCTCAAAAATTTTAAAAATAAAACTACATATGATCTAGCAATTCCACTTCTGGGCATTTAATCAAAGAAAACAAAAACACTAACTCAAAAAAATATAGGCATCCTCATGTTCCTTGCAGCATCATTTACAATAGCCAAGACAGGGAAATAACCTCTAAGTGTCCATCAATGGATGAATGGATAAAGAAATTGTATATACATATGCAGTGGAGTATTATTCAGCCATAAAAAAGAATGAAACTTTGCCTTTTGCAACAACATAGATGGACCTTGAGGGCTGTATACTAAGTGAATTACGTCTGACAGGGAAAGACAAATACTGTATGATATCTCTGATATATGGAAGCTACAACAAAACCAGAAAAAAGATCATAGATACCAAGAACAGATTAGTGGGTGCCAAGGTGGATGGGAGAAATGAGTGAAGGGAGTCAAAAGATTTAAAAAAAAAAAGCCAGGCAATTTGCCTAGGTATAGACCTTTCTGTTGAAAAGGGTCATCCACTTTATAATTTTACCTAGGATTCATCTTGCTCATTTCTGAAAACCAGGAAAGAAACTGAAAACTGCAATGATTGGTAACTTACTGAGACTCTGACATATAATAATCTCATTCCTCAAAATGAACTAGGGAAATAGGTAGAATTGTTTGTAATCATCACATTCAAGACAAGTTATCTGAGTCTTACGAAGGAAAGGGCTCAAGGAAAAAACAAACTCAAATATATCAACGATTACATTAAATATAATTAGAATAAATTCACTAATGATAAGATAGAGATAATCAGATTACATAAAAAATCACATGCTACTGACAAGAGATATACTTATATACTTTATTTTTTAAACAGATTTATCGAGGTGTAATTGACATGCAATATACTGCACATATTTAAAGTGGACAGTTCAAAAGTTTGATACATGTATGTGTACACTGATTAAACCATCACTGCAATCACAAAGCTTCCTCCTGCCCTTTCTCAAACTGCCCCTTCCCCGACCCTTCTCCCCTAGTAACCACTATTTTGTTTTCTGTCATTGTAGATTATTTTGTATTTTCTAGAATTTTATATAAATGGAATCATACAACAGATCTCTTTTTCTGGCTTCTTTCACCAGCATAATTATTCTGATATCTGTCTATGTTGTGGCATATATCAATAGTTCATTTCCTTTTATCATAGAAGAATATTCCATTGTGTGGATATACCACCATTTGCTTATCCATTCACCTGTTAATGGACATTTGAATTATTTCCAGTTTTGGGCTATTACAAATAAAGCTGCTATTAACAGTCATGTGCAAGCCTTTATATGGACATATCTTTTTATTTGTCTTGGGTAAATGCCTAGGTAAACTGCTTACAAAGTGTTAGGCAAAAATTAGGCAAAAATAGCCAAAAGAAAGCTAGTATAGCCATAGTAATATCAGGCAAAAAGGACTTATTTATTTTTATTTTTTTTAATGTTTATGTATTTATTTTTGAGACAGAGACAGACAGACAGAGAGCATGAGCAGGGGACGTGCAGAGACAGAGGGAGAGACAGAATCCCAAGCAGGCTCGGTGCTATCAGCTCAGAGCCCACCTGGGGCTTGATCTCACAAACTGTGAGCTCATGACCTGAGCTGAAATCAAGAGTTGGCCACTTAACCAACTGAGCCACCCAGGTGCCCCTGGAAAAAAATGGACTTTAAAGTAAGAAGTATGACAAAAGATAGAGAAGCCATTTCCTAAACGATCAAAGGTCAATTCATCAGAAAGATACGGCAATGTGTATGCACCAAGTAATAAAGGTTCAAAACATATAAAGCAAGAACTGCAAAAGAGGAGAAGTATCAAATTCACAATTACGGTGAAAGATTTTAGGATACCTCTTTTAGGAAGTGATAGTACATGTAGATTAAGAAATCAGAGAGAGACAAGATTTGAACATGATGAACAAACTTGATCTAATTGACTTATATTGAAAATCTACACCTAATGACAGAGTATACACTCTTCTTGTGTCATTTACCAAAAATGACAATATAAAGGAGCACAAAGCAAGTGTCAACAAATTTCAAAGCTGAGAAGTCATATACAGCAGGTGGACTGATGCCACAGTAGCATTAAACTAGAACGCAACAAAAACATACTTGCTTTCTAAATATTTGCTTATTTTTGCAAATGGATTAGTATCGAACATTTTCTTTAAGTTCATGCACATAGGCTGAAAAAAATGAATTTTTAAAAACTAGTTACAGGGGTGCCTGGGTGGCTTAGTCGGTTAAGCGTCCGACTTTCACTTAGGTCATGATCTCGCGGTTCGTGGGTTCGAGCCCCGCGTTGGGCTCTGTGCTGACTGCCAGCTCAGAGCCTGGAGCCTATTTCAGAGTCTGTGTCTCCCTCTCTCTCTGACCCTCCCCTGCTCACGCTGTCTCTCTCTCTCCTAGAAATAAATAAAAATATAAAAAAAAAAAACAAAAAAAACCCCCAAAACTAGTTACAAAACCAAAAAGGAACAGAGAGGAAAATTATATATAATATGTACATGTGATTATAAATTATTCTTTTTTATTTTCAGCATTTTTTTGTATTTTTAAATATAAGAAGTATAAAAAAGAGCATTACAAAATGTCTCCCTTCTATTTCTGTCTGCAAGTTTCTTCCCCACAGACAACCCACTTAATAGTTTTTTGTGTATATTTCTGTGTATATACAGCATACATGCAAATATTTCTATATATTCTTTCCCTCAATACTGTACACAGATGGGAACATAATATTTGAGATTCATATATACTGTAGTGTGTACTAATAGTCATTCTTTTTTTTTAATTGCTTTACACTATATGGATATACCACAATCTGTTTATCCATTCACTGGTGATCTGCAGTTTGCTCTTTTCACCTCAAAAGTATATAAGAATTCAGTCTTTTTTTACGGCTGTATATATATTCTACTGTATATCTGGGTATTTTCTTAACTAATCTCTTTTACGTATTTTTGTTATTTCTAATTTTTTTTATTGATGTATGATTGACATAAAATTATATTAGCCTCAGATATAAAACATAACAATTCAATATTTGTAAATATTGCAAAATGACCAAGAAGGAACCCTACTTAATATCTGGTACCTCCATAGCTACAGATTTTTTTTTTATGATGAGAACTTTTAAGATCTACTCTCTTAGCAACTTTCAAACATGCAATACGGTATTATTAATGATAATCACTATGCTCTACATTACATCCCCAAGACTTATTTATTTTATAATTGGAAGTTGGTACCTATTGACCCCCCCTTACCCCTTTTGCCCATCCCCACTCACAACCTCTGGCAACTATCTATCTGTTATCTACATCTACAAGCTCCATTTTTTGTTCAGTTTTAGATTTTACAGATAAATGAGATCATATAGTATCTGTCTTTCTCTGACTTACTTCACTTAGTACAATGCTCTCAAGGTCCATCTATGTTCTTGCAAATGGCAAAGGCTTTTAAAAATTTTTTTGAGGAGTCTCCACCGTTTTCCAGAGTGGCTGCCCCAGTTTACACTCCCATGTCGTTTCCAACTTTGCACAAATGATGTTCAGTAAATTGCACACGTGCTAACTCATACATTTATAAATATATCTGTGGAATAGAAGCAGAATTGCTAAGTCAAAGGGTTGTGCATCTGTTTTCCATAATATTTTATCAATTAACACTTTCACTAGCAATATGAAGAGAATGTACATCATGGTTTCATCAAATTCAAGGAGTTAATAAACTGCCTATTTTGCTTATTGTGTGTGTAATTAATCTTCCCATAGGTCTTCACTGAGCAGCTCTTTCTTCCCCGTTGTGGGATGGAAGCTGCCATCTAACAAAATTAAGCCCTTCATTTCCAGGGCGACTCCAAAGCTCAGGACAGTGTGGCTACCTTCCGTCGGCCTGAAGATTTGACTTAGACATAAACCAGGTCTGGAGAAGAAATGAGAGGTCCAGGTTGCAGATGTAAATTTGCCCAACGTTGAGTCTACGGCTGTTTTTCCAGCCGGGGTAAGAGGTCTACACCTCTCCACCCAGAGTTTCTCGCTTGCGCCCCTGTCACGTAGATGGCCGTCAGCAGTGCCTGAGATGGCAAAGTCCCAGAATATGCGGCCTTGGAGGTCTGCGTGCTGTGGCCTGGACTCCTCTTTGAGGAGTCTAACTTCTGAGGAGAACCCAAGTCATAAGGGCTCTCGACAGGGTGGGCAAAGGAGATCTTTTTCAAAAGGGTGTCTGAACCACAGAAGCATTTCTGGAATGAAACTTTGCCAGGCTCACGAAATACAAATAGGCAGGCTTCTCGACGTTGAGAACAACATCCCAGTTATCAGGAGTGTGGGAGGTTGACACAGCCTTTTAGTGAGGACAGAAAATTACGCCAATGGGTCTGGAGGGCTTGCACTGGGCCTGGGCCTGTGTGGACCACTGGACGTGAACCATTTCACTGAATGCCCACAGCAACGCTCTGAACTCAGTTTGTCTTCCCTCGCCCAACAAATACAAAACTCAGGGCAGGAAATGTCTGCCGTGAGGGTTTCAAACCAAGACTAACTGACTCCAGGAACAGTGCTCTTAGTCACTGTGATGATATAAACTTCTTAAAAAATGTATTTAAAACCTACACACACTATTTAAAAATACATAGAAGGAAAGCCACCAGCAGGAAATACTATTCACACTTATGTCAGAGAGACAAGAAAAGAGTCTTTTTGTTCTATTCTCTTTTCTTATAGTTTTTCATACAGTTTGTGTAGTGGCTGCCTTAATTTTATGACGGAAGTTGTATACACACACACACACACACACAAGCACACACACATAAGCACACACACATTTTTAACCTACATGTTGTCAGCTTTCCAAGTAACGTAAATTCTTCTGCTAAGACACAGGAATGAGCCTGACCATCCTAAGAGTCTCTTGAAGGCTTTTATTACTTTTTGTTTGTTTCTCAGTCTCCTGGAATCTCTAAGTAAAAGCGTGTTCTCAGCATACTTCGTATCCTCACACCCAATAGCTCTTCCGCCTGGATTCCATTACAGTCAACAAACACTGTTGGGTGCTCTTAATTAAAAGCACCCCATGTCTCCACTCTGATTTGTGATTGGTCTAAATTATGTGTCCTGGGCATGGCCCGCTCCTTGGCCATTTAGAGGCCACATGCCTTTTTTTCACCCGAGGCCATATCGCGGGGCTATTTGTTCTCAGATATCCTGGCCGAGGCCGTGTTTAGCGGCATGTCTGTGACTTCGGGACGTGCCTTCAGTAAGACCCTAAGGAACTTCTGGCCTCTGCTACCCACGGCAGCTGCAGCTGTGAAGTCCAAAAATGCACTTTACTGTAAGGTTTAATGGGACGATGTTAACCCACTCTTTTTGGGGGAGTTTCCTTTCTTAAATTATGGAAGTTAATGAGACAACTGGAAGATCATTTTTGTTTGCCCTTGAACCCAGCCTCAGCTTGTGGCAGACAAATGTACTAAATGGAATGCCAGTGAGATTGGTTGTTTCCTCATGCTCTCCCTGTGTCGCAACTGTTCTCAAAGTGTGGTCCCCGGACCAGCGGCATCAACATCCCCTGGAAGTGTGTTCGAAAAGCAAATTCTTGGGCCCCACTCCAGGTCTACTGAACCCTAAACTCTGGGGTGGGGGGCCAGCCACCTGTATTTTAGCAAGCCCTCCAACGGATTCTGATGCACTTGCAAGCTGGGTAACCACTGGTCTGTTGTGAGCCCACAAATTCCAGCCCCGCCTGCCAGGCTGCCTTACCTTCCATTCACCCTCCCTCCGACTTTGGACTTGGCCATCTGACCATCCTCCCTTAGCCTAAATAACCCTGCCTCCCCAGTTAATTTGAAAATCAAGATCCTAACAGACAATCATTTAATGATGTTTATAATTCCTACTCAGATTTAACCAAAGTATGCAACTTCATGCAAATACCTGCACCCCCAAATAACCAAATCCCCATCCTAAACCATCTCCATTTTTCCTTAAAATTTATCTTATTATGTTTTTAATATTTATTTATTTTTGAGAGAGAGACAGAGACAGAGCATGAGTGGTGGAGGGGTAGAGAGAGAGAGGGAGACACAGAATGCAAAGCAGGCTCCAGGCTCTGACCTGTCAGCACAGAGCTCGAGGCGGGGCTTGAACTCGCAAACCGCGAGATCATGACCTGAGCCCAAGTTAGATGCTTATCCGACTCAGCCACCCAGGCACCTCTCTCAAAATTTTTTTGAAACTGGAGGATGGAAACAATACTTCTTAAGCCAGAGAAACTACACTGTTCCTAAGCTATGAAGCTATTAATGACTAACTACTGTTTACTTTAGGGAAAAGCTCTTTAGCGAGGGAGGGGCAAGACTGACGACTACGAGGGGGAATGTTTTGGAGAAAGAACAGATTAGGGAAGTTGCAGAATGAAGAGAATCTTGGTTAGAAAGAGTAGAAGGGAAAGGTGAGACAGAAGGCCAGAACTCTGACCTTAATTTATTCTTTCAACAAACATTTATTGAGCACCCCCCTTTTCAAGGTTCTACAGGGAGGGGAGCAGACAAAGGCCCCTGTCCTTATGAGAAGCTTATATTCAAATGTGCACTGATGCCCACCCTTCTGTATTTTGTATCAAGCTTCCTTATTTTGCATCAAGCATCACCCCATCCAGTGATCTTTCGGTTCGTGGTCATAGTGTTTCATGACTGTAGGGAAATGTAACCAGACCCCAGCTCATCTACCAAATTTAGCCACTTACAGAGCAAAGGAAGTCTCCCTGTAGCTTCCAAATTTTATGTCTTTATAAGTTCCAAGGATCATGCACATTCTATAAAGCCAAACCGTCCTCGTAACAGATCTCCCACGGGGTAAGTCACATCCCCATCTTCCCCAGAGAAGGGAAGTGAGGCAGAGAAGAACTGAGTGACTGGATCCAGTTCTGAAGCAGAGCCTGGTCTGACCTAAGGATCCCCGTCTTCCTCTCCAAGTGCTTTCCTTGCCCGGGTGGGCATATGTACCCTCGCGCAGCTATAGCACTCCTTTTCCAGAGGTGATGCCAGTCTTCAGCCGCCATTTTTCATGCTCAGTCTTTGGTCGCCATGTTTCAGAAAGCCACCATGACTTTTATCTTCTTCTGTAAATATTCTTTCCTGCTGGCATCAGGTAGAAAGAGCCTCGTTCTTGTTTTCCATCCACTACTTGCTGTAAAAATCCTGATGCTGCATCCTTAATAAAATTTCTATCTAGTTATAAAAATAAGTTCCTTTGCTCATCCCTTACTCAAGTGTTGGTCATGTTAGCACAATACGCACAAAAGCAAAAGGCCTTAAACACCTTCCTGATGAATCAGAATACACTCTGTGCACTAAAGAGTTATTAAGGATGGTGGATACTACCATCAAAGCAAGCAAAGGTATTTGCTTTGGTAAAATTGTGAATTTTTAGTTTGGGACCAAAAAGTATTTTTTAAATATTTATTTATTTTTGGGAGAGCACGAGCTGGGGAGGGGCAGAGAGAGGGGGACAGAGAATCCAAAGCAGCTCCTGGCTGACAGGCTGACAGCACTAAGCCCNTCAATATTAGAATAATAATTTATTATGTAAAAGTATAGTAAAATTTACACGAATGGGTATAAATTATTCCTGATACTGAAAAATGTTAAGAATAGAACACATGAAAGATAAAGTCATATAACCTTTCAAGAGTCATGGCAAATGTGATTGTATATAACGAAATTTCTTTCTTTCTTAATTGGTGATTTCCTCCTTATTACCCTCCTTAAAATCAAAACAGTCAAGAGGTTCAAAATAGTGATAAGGATGACCTGACAACATTCTGTTCTGACTTCTAGAAAATTACGCAACATAACTTTTAATTGGGCACGTATATGACCAACTTCCCTTGTATGTATTTGAGATGGTGTTTCTTTCTTTCCCTCTTGTGTTTTAGAAAACCTTAACACGAAACCTCCTGATATTCAAGTTAATTCTGTGACAACACTCTAAGTTCACCAAACTTGGAACACCCGCTTCGCAATCTCCATCCAGAAACCCTTTTCCTTCCAGCAGGGAGCCTCAAACGTCAGCACACTTGAGAATGAATGAGAGAGCTGGCCAACAAACAGCGCGGACATCTGGGTCCCAAGCCCAGAGACTCTGATCCACTGGTCTTGACACGATGAGAATCTTCATTTTTTTTTTTTAATGTTTTTTATTTATTTCGGAGAGAGAGAGACAGCACAAGCAGGTAAAGGTCAGAGAGAGAGGGACACAGAATCTGAAACAGGCTGCAGGCTCTGAGCTAGCTGTTGGCCTAGAGCCCGACGCGGGGCTCGAACCCATGAACCGTGAGATCATGACCCGAGCCAAAGCTGGCCACCCAACCAACTGAGCCACCCAGGGGCCCTGAGAATCTTCATTTTTAACAGCCCTATGGGCTCAGGTGCAGCCCGCCTAGGCACGCTTTGAGAAGGATACAACAGCTACCTTAGGAACTCAAAGTGCGTGGAAAATCTGACCGAGAATCCTAGCTCACTGGGAGACTGACCTCAAAATCTCAGGTGATCATACTTCGTGCTCACTCGGATGGAACTAAGGGCAGAATGTGTAAGTGCTTCTGTTTGTAATTTCCCACCTGTCCCAGCAGGGGAAGGCTTTATCTGTAAGACAGTAAGGTCAAGGTTCCCAGAATACCCTAGTCAATCATTTCCTCCTCATCCACTGTGGAAACAAGGTCAAGGCATAAAAGCTGAGAGGAAAGGGAAAGGAGGAAAGATGGCAGAGAGAGATGTATAGGAAGGGGCGCCTGGGTGGCTCGGTCAGTTAAGTGTCTGACTTTGGCTCAGGTCATCATCTTAGGGTTCATGAGTTCAGGGCCCACGTTGGGCTCCGTGCTGTCAGTGAAGAGCCCGCTTGGGTTCCTCTGTACCCCTCTCTCTGCCCCTCCCCTTCTTGTTCTCTCTCTCTCAAAAGTAAATAAACATTAAAAAAAAAAAAAAAGAAAGATTCTTACAGGAAAAAATAAAAGAAAGTTAATATTGGCGGTGCCTGGGTGTCTCAGTTAGTGAAATATATAACTTTTGATTTCGGCTCAGGTCATGATCTCACGGTTCCTGAATTCAAACTCTGAGTTGGGTTCTGTGCTGACAGTGCAGAGCCTGCTTGGGATTCTCTCTCTCCCTCTCTCTCTCTGCTCTTACCATGCACCCCCCATCTGTATGTGCTCTCTCTTTCTCAAAAGTAATTAAACTTTTTTTTTTTTAAAGAAAGAAAGGTAATGTTGCTCACATAAGTAGGATGAACCACACTGTCAATGCAGAATAATTCCAGGGTCTCCTTCAGAAGGTATGTACCAGCTACACCAGCAAACAGGCCAGGAACCAAAGAGAGGAACTATTCATATTCTGGCCTCATGTTGTCTGCAGAGTCCATAGAATTTAGAAGGATGATCTTGTTCTGAAATCTTTTAATTTTTTTTATGTTTTATTTTCTATTTGAGAGAGAGACAGAAAGAGAGGCAGAGCATGAGCGGGAGAGGGACAGAGAGACGGAGACAGAATCTGAAGCAGGCTCCAGACTCCAAGCTGTCAGCAGAGCCTGATGCGGGGCTGGAACTCACGAACCGGAAGATCACGACCTGAGCTGAAGTCGGATACCCAACCAACTGAGCCATCCAGGCGGCCCTCAGAAATCTTAATCCATAACAAATTGCAGAATGGGATTACGTCTCTCAGCAAGATCTGGCTGATTAGATTTCTTCTTCAGCCACCTGTATTCCTACTAAGGGTTTGCGATCTCTCCGCTGAGTTTGGCTATTACATTAAGAGTGTATCTCACTGTTGATATCATGGTTCCTCTTGAACCACATCCCTGTGCAGTTCCCAAATATGAAACACACAAGGAACACAGCTTTACTTCTTTCCTTCAGCCAGGGCATAACATACAGCTTCAACTTCCTACAGTTCTTGAACCCTTCTGTTTCATGAAAGTCTCTTGCATTTGAACACGATTTAATGTTGGCCACACTCTCTTTGCTTGATGCATGACTATGGAGTTAATGAGCCCTGAGGACGTTCAAATGCCTCTGAGCCAGGTGACTGTGTGCTAAACACACTAAGGTGAAGTTAACACATGGTAATTAACATGAATGAGATTTTAGAAATTAAAAAACTCTAAAACTGATCTCTGAAATGAAGCTCTCACACATGGGGAAGAGGCCACTCAGGGGGCACAAAGCACACACACATACACACACACACACACACACACACACACACACACCCCTCTCCCTGCGACATCCCCTTTGGTCAAGCACAAAGTGATCCCCGCAAGAAGTCAGTGAACATGTCTTCAACTCTGCATAATTTTAGAAGCTTCCAAAGGCCCACCTTCTCCGTCCAGAGCCTCACTGCCTACAAAGTGGCCATGACAAGTCCACAATGCTCAGGCAGGTTAAGGCGACAGGTCACAAAACACTCGGTGAGGCTGAACCACTGTCTAAAGCTAACAAGCCTTGGGGCGCCTGGGTGGCTCAGTTGGTTGAGCGTCCAACTTCAGCTCGGGTCACGATCTCATGGTTCATGTGTTTGAGCCCCGCGTTGGGCTCTGTGCTAACAGCTCAGAGCCTGGAGCCTGTTTCAGGTTCTGTGTCTCCCTCTCTCTCTGCCCCTCCCCTGATCACGCTGTCTCTCTCTCTCTCTCTCAGAAATAAAGAAAAAAACATTAAAAAATATTTAAAGCTAATAAGCCTTGCCAAGGAAATGGCAAAGATGAGATGAGAACTCAGTTCTCTCCGTGCCCAAAAAAGTAGCCTGCGGTCTTTGTATCTAGAGAAGGTTGTACTAAATAAGCATAAGGGCAGAAATCTATGTGTTAAGAAAAAGGTGAGAAAAATCTCTGACCTATGCTCATAATTCCCACCATTTTAAAGCATAACGGAAGTGTTTCACTGGGTGGAATGATTAGTCATTTGAGAGAATAATACATAAACAAAACCTGCTAATGGTGTCAGGTCACTATTCAGTTTGACCTGTTTCCGCTAATCTCACACCCAAACTCGGAGGAAATGAAGCGCAGACCATCCTACGGGAGCCTAGGGAGCTGAGGAAGATCCTGTCGCAAAAAGCAATGGTGAGAATGGGGGTCCTTCGCTAGAAGAGATGGGGAGTGAAGAAGGTAAAACCAGGTTTTCACAGGTAGTCTCAGAAAAATGCATTTTTTAACATTTCTTTTTGGGGTTTTTTTGGTGTTTATTTTTGATACAGATGNCGGATCTGAAGTGGGCTTCTGTGCTGACAACGGCGAGCCCAATGCAGGGCTTGGACTCACAAACTCTGAGATCATGACTTGAGCTGAAGTTGGATGCTGAACTGACTGAGCACCACCCCCCATGGCCCAGAAAAACGCATTTTGAATCAAACCCTTGTCCCAAGGGTAGAATAAAGCACTCTGTGCCTTTGGACATCCTAGGGTCAACTTTCCTTAGACCAGGAAGTAACAAGTGAATTTAAATGCACGTTGGCTATGAATAAAATTTAACAATAAAGTTTGCCCTAATTTACGTAAGGAAATCTACATAGGACTTTTTTGAAATGATCAAATCTAATAAGCAATTATCCTCGGGGCGCCTGGGTGGCTCAGTCGGTTCAGCATCTGACGTCGGCTCAGGTCATGAGCTCAGTTTGTGAGTTCGAGCCCTGCGTAGGGCTCTGTGCTGACAGCTCAGAGCCTGGAGGCTGCCTCGGATTCTGTGTCTCCCTCTCACTTTGCCCCTCGCCCACTTGTGCTCTCTCTGTCTCTCAAAAATAAATAAATGTTAAAAAAAAATTTTTTTTAAAGAAACTATCTTCAATGTCCTTATGCTAACTTACCTAGTGATCGTTTTCCAACAAGGGATAGACTCGGTTCAAACCCGGCTTCATCACCTACTACCTGTATGATCCTGGGCAAATTAGTTGGTCCCGTCTAGTACGCTGGAGCTGGCAGAGACATAGAAACGCACAAACAAGTGGCACTAGGTAGAGGCCGCAAAGCAGCAGATGCTCCGAGACCAAAAGATGTCGACAGGCCTAGCAGATGAGGAAGGAGGGTCAGGAAAAGAAAAGGAGACCCCGAGTCCCAAATCTGTCAGGCCGTCAGAACTGCCTTTTGCAGATGATAGGAATCCAGGCCCTATTTGGCCTCATAGCTACGTGTCTTGTACAGTGAACAACCTGCACAGCCTTACACGGAGGCCTGGGTCCATGTCTAGTAGTAGCAGGGATTGGCACTAACCTTGGCAAACCCACGATCCCAGACCCACGTGGAGAGAGGAGGGACTGTTCGGCTCCAGACAGACCATCCTTGCCACGCAGCTGTACGTGACTAGTGTTACTGGAAATCCGGATTTTTGTTTGTTTGTTTGTTTGTTTTGTTTTACTATTCATTTATTTTCTGATCAAATAGTTTAAACAGTATTCACCACTTAATTGAACTTCTGGTTCTCTGCCTAAAGGTGATATTATTCAGTTGTCCCAGTAGGTCCAGGCTCTGGGTTATCATTATTCTTTTAATGACTGAGATTAATGACCTTGCAGACAAGTTAAATACTTATAGGCTTAGGGGCTCTTTTTGTATGGGGATAGGATTTTGACTCCTTTTTCTCAGAGTAGAAGTTACAGATCTTTGAATGGCATTTGAACATGATTTTTTAAACTCATTTCAGAGAAAATTTATCTCTTTTTAAACATAAATATAAGAGCAAATAATTTCTAAGAAACTAGAGACCATTTGGTGTTCTTCTTTCTTATTGCACTTTGCAATCTCTAGCTTTGGAAAAAGGCATACAGGCTTTAGAGAAGCCTCTTTAGGACAATAGATACAGTATGGAAATCTGGATTTTTATGTGAAATCTGCAGTTTGTAAATGTTGGTAANGCTCGATTCAGTCTCAGCTGAGAAGACCTTCATCACCAATCTCCTCTCCCACTTCCCATGACCACTGAGCCTCCACTTCCCGTCTACTCCCTCGCTCTGCCTACACCAGGGTTCTCTGGCTTCCACACTCGCCCCGCTGCAGAAGCTGTCCTTGACCCTGTCACCGTTTGCTGGGCAGCCACTGACTTCTTTCCTGCCCCGCTCTAACTTGCCCTTTCGTTGCATCAGACACTGCTGACCTCCTCCATCCTTCTTGAAGCCCCTCCCTGGAATTATACACATCCTGCCAACTCTCGTCGCCAACTGCTCTCAGTGGTTTTGTTTTTGGTTTTTGGGTTTTTTTGTTTTGTTTTGTTTTTTCTTGTGGGGTTTTTTTGTTTTTTGTTTTTTTATTTTTTTTGGTTTTCTTCCCCTTTGGACCCTTTAAATGTTGTTTGTTCCCAAATGACAGTCCTGGGATAACTTTGGGATTAAAAAGAGGGGCACCTAAGTGGCTCAGTTGGTTAGGCATCCGACTTGGGCTCAGGTCATGATCTCACGTTCATGGGTTGGAGCCCCCCCTGTGCTGACGGCTCAGAGCCTGGAGCCTGCTTCAGATTGTGTCTCCCTCTCTCTGTACCTCCCCTGCTCACGCTCTCTCTCTCTCTCAAAAAATAAATTAAAAAAAAAATAATTAATTAATTAAAAAGAAAAGGAGCAGCAGCTGCACCAGATGAGTAAATCTTACTCCTAAAACATGGGGAAGCATTAAAGAAAAAAAAAGGGAGAATCCCAAGCAATGAAAAACCCAGTGTTACGTGGTATCGCGGGGTCTGTTGATGAGCCTACTGCGACTATTTTCTGCAGAGTACGTAGATTTTTATAAATGGCCCTTTCTCAGAGGTCATCAGTTGCTTTAACAGTTTCATTCCTTCAAGGGACAATGTCAAAGTTGTTGAGCCCCAAACTGCCCAGTCTGATCATTTAGTGCACATGGAAAATTTTTTTCCTAAAGAATGCAGAAAGGAATTTCTATAAAGCAATTAATTTATCCTCTTTTGCCTGACCCAAAGCAGCAGCACACGAAGCCTTGGCTGTTTCCTGTCAATTTAATAATAAACAGCTCAGCCTTGTCTTGCCCTCACATCCACAGCCCCACATGCTCCTAGGGAGATGGTGGATGCTTGCTTGTCCGGGACATGTGACATTTAAAAGACCCTTAGTGTGGGGAATACTGTCAGGCAGTTCCAATGGCCCCAAGATGTGGCTCCTCCTTACACAGCCCGTGTTCCAAAATAAGGGAGAGGTGCTCTTGGCCAAGGGCACCTTCATAAGAGCTTTCAGGGTGCTACGAATGCCTTGATGCTACAATTTAAAGCGATGAGCATATTCTCGGGGTGCCTGGGTGGCTCAGTTGGTTAAGTATCCAACTCAGGCTCAGGTCATGATCTTGCGGTTCATGAATTCGAGTCCCACGTCCGGCTCTCTGCTGTCATCACAGAGCCTGCTTTCCCCTCTCTGTCCCCTCTTTGTCCCTCCCCAGTTCGTTCTCATTCTCTCTCTCTCTCTCAAAAGAAATAAACTTTAAAAAAAGTAGTAGGATATTCTTTAAAAAGCCAAAATTAGCACGGAAAACATGATACACTCTAAGAAAGGTTGGCTATAAGACATTTAAAGTTTTGAAGGAAAACTTACTGGTGCTGTCAGATCGGAGCTGACAGTATACAAAACCTCACAGACTTTTCTCTTTCTTTTACCTTTAGAAAGAACAGGTTGTGGTCAGAGGCAGCCCAGGTGTAGGGTGGAGACTTCTCTTTGTACTGGTTTAGGGTTTACCGTCGGAGAGGAGAACTCACGAGGGCACATTTGGGACACCATGAACGCTCTGGTGAAAGAAGTTCTGTCCCCAAAAGTCGCGCCATAGGGCTACCTCTGGACTTGAAAGCTTGCCATTACTTGGCCTGTTCCGTCACCCCACCCATGAGGTCTCAGGTAAGGGAAGTGTTTACAGCAGAAAAAACAGTTACAAAGACAACCAGGCACAAAGAGAGATGAGAAGACGGGGCACTGAATTCAACCGCGGAGACTGTGACCTCCCTGCTCCGTGTCATCTTCCTCCCAGAAGCCATCAGTCAGGGTTGCCTGCACCTAAATCTGTCACCCAGAATGAGGTAACGATATTAGCTCACAAATGCCCATCTATTTAGGTTATTATGTTTGTGGAAAGTCCCTGTTTCCCAGCGACAGTTGTTTCCTCAGGTAGCACTCTGCATTTACTCACATTATCTCAGTAAAAATCAACTGACTCTATGAGCAATAACACACTAAGTCCTTAGCAGCCCAAACCAATTCTTGTTGAAGGATCCATCAGCTGAAGGCCGGTTTTGAAGGGGGTTGGGGGAGGAGAAGAAAGGGACAGTTAGAACCCTTGGAGACCAAGTCTGGATGAAAATCTGAGAACATGCTAGAAATGGGTGGAGCCGTGGAGGGAGGGAGGGAAAGGTGTGTGGGGGCATCTAAAGGCAACATCGCTTACATCCCAGTTTTCTTCAGGTCCTGGTAACTGAATCAGATAAAAGAAAAAAAGAAAGAGACAAAGAGAGCACTTGACATAGGTGAATGGTGTTTCTTTGAAAGAAGAAATGGGAAGCTGACCAAATAACTCTGGTAATGAGTCAGTCCACGTGATGATAGAAAATTCAAGGTTGGAGACCGAAGAACAAGGCAGTGTGAATGTTTTGTTTAAAAGGTGCATGCCGGGGCACCTGAGTGGCTCAATCGGTTAAGTGGTTGTGGTTCAGGCTACGATCTCATGGTTCATGAGTTCGAGCCCCACGTCAGGCTCTGTGCTGACAGGGTGGAGCCTGCCTGGGATTCTCTTTTTCTCTGTCTCTCCCCCTCTCTCTCCCCCTCCTCTACCACGCTATCTCTGTCTCTTAAATAATAAGCTTCTCTCTCTTTAAATAAACTTAAAAGGTGCATGCCAAGGAGAATATAGGAAAAATAGCCAAACAACTGAGGAGTCCCTTCCCTTCTGAGGCTTCGGGGACACAATCCCAAGGTCAAGCCTGAGGGTGGATGTACACAACAATCCAGTGTCGAGGTTTCAAATGAGGCACTTCACCCCACGAGACTACCAGAATCTGCTCTGAACCAAATGCATGCTTCCTTTTCTAAAAGTATTTTTAGTTGTTTTAACATTTGTTTTTGAGAAAGACAGCATGCGCATGAATGGCGGAGGGCAGAGAGAGATGGAGACTGAACCAGGCTCAGCGCTTTCAGCAAAAAGCCCGACTTGGGGCTCGAACCCACGAACCATATGACCCTGACCTGAGCCAAACTTGGATGCTCAACCCAGTGAGCCACCCAGGCCGCCCCTGAAGGTATTAAAGTTTTACCACAAAGTCTATACAGCTTTTTACTCAACTTCACTTCTTTTTTCATTTGAGACGGTCAGAAAAGAATGTTTTAATAAAATTTACATAGGGACAATGGAAGGGAATTAGAAATATTTTGCTTTATTTATAAATGATAATACTATCAAGAGAACTTAAACTGAAGATATTTATTCCCCCAGAGACTGCTACATTTTTAAAACAAAGATTTCTCTGCCATAAAGCTAGATTGACTATCTTACAAATGGCAAATAGACACCATAAAAGATTTTTTTGTTGGAAGTGCCCTTTTGGTTAAAAAATTAGCAAATGGAAGTAAATTCTGCAGGCTCATTAACTTACTATATTTGGCTAATTTACCAAATGTGGGAGCAGTGAAAGATATAAAATAACAGCTCATAATCTGTTTTTCCAGTGGACTTTCAAGAGATGTTAAAAAACAAACAGCAAATTCAAGTTAATAGTATGATAAACAAGGAAACACACTTCTTTCTGTACTTCAGGTGTGAATAACAATTTATTCAGATTCTATTCTATTGTGGCTATGTGAAAATATTTTTACTAAGTGTCACAAGGAAAACATTCAAGTCACTTAAAACTTTTTAAATACTATTCTCAAATGATCTTCAATGTCAATTAAGAAATCCTAAATTCTGCTCATGGATTGGAAGAATAAATATTGTTAAAATGTTGTTACTACCCAAAGCAATCTACACATTCAATGCAATCCCAATCAACATTGCACCAGCATTCTTCTCAAAACTAGAACAAACTATCCTAAAATTTGTATGGAACCACAAAAGACCCCAAACAGCCAAAGTAATATTGAAGAAGAAAACCAAAACGGGAGGCATCACAATCCCATACTTTAGCCTCTACTACAAAGCTGTAATCATCAAGACAGTACGGTATCGGCCCAAAAACAGACACATAGACCAATGGAACAGAATAGAGAAATCAGAACTGGACCCACAAATGTATGGCCAACTAATCTTTGACAAAGCAGGAAAGAGTATCCAATGGAAAAAAGACAGTCTCTTCAGCAAATGGTACTGGGAGAACGGGACAGCAACGTGCAAAGGAATGAAACTGGACCACTTTCTCACACCATACACAAAAATAAACTCAAAATGGATGAAGGACCTGAATGTGAGACAGGAAGCCATCAAAACCCTAGAGGAGAAAGCAGGAAACAACCTCCTTGATCTCAACCGCAGCAATTTCTTACGTGACACATCCCCAAAAGCAAGGGAATCAGGAGCAAAAATGAACCGTTTTTGGACCTCATTAAGATAAAAAGCCTCTGCACGGCAAAGGAAACAATCAACAAAACTAATAGGCAACTGATGGAAGGGGAAAGATAGTTGCAAATGACATATCAGATAAACGGCTAGTATCCAAAATCTATAAGGAACTCCCCAAACTCCACACTCGAAAAACAAATGATCCAGTGAAGAAATGGGCAGAAGACATGAACAGACACTTCTCCAAAGAGGACATCCAGATGGCCAACAGACACATGAAACGATGCTCAGCATCCCTCCTCATCAGGGAAATACAAATCAAAACCACACTGAGATGCCACTTCATGCTGGTCACAGTGGCTAAAATGAACAAATCAGGAGACTATAAATGCTGGTGAGGATATGGAGAAATGGACACCCTCCTACACTCTTGGTGGGAATGTAAGCTGGTATAACCCCTCTGGAAAACAATGTGGAGGTTCCTCAAAAAATTAGCCAGCAATAGCACTGCTAGGAATTTACCCAAGGGATACAGGAGTGCTGATGCATAGGAGCACATGTACCCCAATGTTCATAGCAGCACTCTCCACAATAGCTAAAACATGGAAAGAGCCTAAGTGTCTATCAACAGATGAATGGATCAAGAAGATGTGGTTTATCTATACCATGGAATACTACATGGCAATGAGAAAGAATGAAATCTGGCCATTTGTAGCAATGTGGATGCAACTCGAGGGTGTTATGCTGAGTGAAATAAGTCAGGCAGAGAAGGACAGATACCATATGTTTTCACTTATAAGTGGAACAGAAGAAACTTAACAGAGGACCATGGGAGAGGGGAAGGGGAAAAAATAGTTGGGGAGAGCGAGGGAGGCAAGCCATGAGAAACTCTTGAATACTGAGAACAAACTGAGGGCTGATGGGGGTGGGGGGGAGAGAAAGGGGAGTGATGGACATGGAGGATGGCACTTGTTGGGATGAGCACTGGGTGCTATACGGAAACCAACTTGATGATAAAGTATAAAAGAAAAAACAGAATAAATCCTAAATTCAATGCTCAAAGATTAAAAAAAAGCTCATAAATCTCATTTTCTCTCTGGCACCCCCCTTTATTTATCCAACTTCCTTAGACTTGTTGAAAGTCTTACTTGTAAATTGGTAAATTACCTGTGAATGACATGCTTTCCATCTTTGGATTCAATAGCAAGACCATGTTGAAATGGGATCATTTTATAGGTATATTTTTAAAGTTTCAAACATGTATTTGTCCACTTCCTTCTATCTCCAAAGAAATCGAACCTATATTGAACACCTAAAGCCAATTTCTTGTGCCTCTCCTGCCTCTGTCAGATATAAAATAGATCAATTAGGACCATTTGTGGGTTGCCCCTCCTAGTTGTTTGTTTGTCTAAACTGTCTGCACAATCACCTCTATTTCCAATATTACTTGGTCTAATGAGTTTGAAGTCTTAGCATCTACATCTTGATGTCATCCAACTGACCCAACAGGTCTCGGATGGCTTCCTTACTCTGCCGATGACTTGGAATCGTGTGAGGATGAGAGATATGTGTGAAAGTGTCTGATACCTCACACAGAGTAGATGCTTTACAATCTTAACCTCTTCCTTTCTTCCCAGCAGGAGAGCAAATGGAGCCAGCCTCTGGTAGGGAGAAGGGCTCCCTGGAGGCTCATTAGAAAGTGACTATTAAAGACCAAGTTGACCAGATTTTGGAGTAGAGGGTACCACAGATCATCTTTGAGGATGGATGATGACGCTGTGAGAAAGAGGGACCGTAAATCAAAGGGTTCCTTTCATGGACGTAATCTTCTAGCGTGTGGCGTGGGAAACACAGTAGGTATCAGATCGGTGGATTTGGGCAATGAGATGTATACGAGGACTCCACTCCCACCAACATGCACACACACTCGTATTTCATCTGGAGCCTCTTGAGGCCCCCAGGGGAGGGGAGGGAAAGAGGAAGAACATAGCACCACAGCTGGAAACATCGCAGTAGGAAACACAGCAGTTGTTCAAACTGGGGCTCCCTGGGAGTCTTGACATCAAACAAAACATGTCAGCCAGCATGAACTGTATGGGGGCCAATCAGAGCTTTCTTCTTTGTAGCCAAAATTCAAATTTCATTAATAGCAGAGACTAGGGCCCAAGGCTGACCATCAGGGCAGCGTCTCTGTCTTCCCAGAGAATGAACAGAGCAGGGACCCCACGGGGGGGTCTGCAGCACAAGATGCGTGGCACTGAGGAGTAGCCTCATGCATTGGTTTGAAGGGCCAGATGTGAAGAGAAATGTTCTTGTTATACCAAAACAAGAGAGGTCCCCTCCCGACATCCATCCCCTCCATCTGATAATCAAGGTTCATGCATTATAGCACCGAGTTGATGAAGTCCCTGAAGCCTGGGCAGTGTTTTAAGCAGAGTGTTTCTAGGTTTGATAATGTGGAGATGTGGAAAAAGTTAGACTTCTGAGTTTGAAAATGCATCTTGGTTCACAGCTAGTTTCGGAGAAAAATCGAGTCAGCGTTGGCCCACTCTAATAGCACCAAGCCCATAAAAGGGTTGGTTATTTGAGCTGTAATGAAGAGATGCCACCACAGGATTTTCAGAGGCTGGAAAGCTACCTCTAGTTGTGTTTAGAGTGGAGACGGTCCATCTCTCTTGAAAGTTAATCCGCTCATCCAGCTGAGGGGAAACTAAACACATTACGGCACATGGAAAAAACAATCTCAACAGATTCCACGGCAAGGCCATGGAGAAAACTTATTTCGGCACGCAAGCGGCTGGCCATGAGCAGCAGCAAGCAGCTAACAGCATTACACCTGGGTTTCTACAAGACTTATAGAGTTATAATACTATAACATAATGATATACAATTATATGCATGTGAATTACATGCATGTGAATATATAGTACAGTATGTAATTATATGCACATGAAGGGCATAGCAAGCGTCAATAAGTGTAAGAGTTAATGTGTTAAAATAATTATTAGTGAGCACATTGTGCTTCTCTTTCCTTCTGGCAGGATAAGAAACATACCACTGTCTTCTCAGTTTCTCCCAGTGCATATTGGTCTTCCCCAGTTGATGAAGATGAATTGTACAGTTGATCTTTCTACTTCTCAGTAAAAGGGAATTTTGAAAAAATTCGTAGTCGTGTCGCTATCATTTTTAACAGGCTTGGGACCCAAATTTCTTCTCAAGGGGAGTCTGGAGCTGGGTACTCATCCTTGTAAGTGGATGGAGTAGGGGAGGAATTTACAAAAGGAAAAAGTGACATGAGCCCTGAAAGGGATGTTAAAGATCATCTAATGATGCGAAGGCTCACACTGCCCTTCTCTACCAAGAAGCAGCTGGTATTTAATTCTTCTCAGAGAAAAGAAAACATCTTTTCTTGAAGTGTATTTATTTATTTTGTGATGGACAGAGAGAACACTAGCAGGGGAGGGATGGAGAGAAAGGGAGAGAGAGAGTCCCAAGCAGGAACTTGAACTTACGAAGTGCGAGATCATGACCTGAGCCAAAATTAAGAGTTGGACACCTAACTGCCTGAGCCACCCAGGCACCCCTAAAATACCTTTTAAAAAATTTTACCTACCCCTTCCTTAAATATGGAATAAAGAATTTGCCAGTTTCTCCATCTCCAGTGAGAATTCGTCTATTTACACCAAGTCATTTTACCTTTCCCAAAAGACGGGAGGAAAGAGGAATCAGTATTTATCAAACACCTATATGATAAGCAATTTCTACATAATCTTATTCGATCCTCATAACAATCCTACAAAATAGAATATTATCTTTTAATCAACAGACAAGGAAATTGAGGCCCAGAGAAGTAAAAGCTGGTTAGGAGGTGGGAAAATAGGCACTGGAACCCTGCTGTGACTTGAACTATTCATGTTTGCTCCGAAAATGACTTGCATTTCCATAAGCCCTCACCCTATTTTCTTCACAGCACTTAGCACCACTTGACATTATGTTATATACTGATCAGTACATTTATCCATTTCCATCATTAGAACCTAAGTTTGGTGGGGGCAGGGTCTTCTATATCCCCCAAGTGTAAAACAACAAGTGACACACAGTAATTGCTCAAATAAATATCTGTCACATGAATGAATGGGTGAATGAATGAATGCATTAGTGAGTTAACTAATTAATGAGGGACATAACAGAAAATGTCAGATTTAAATGTAAGTAGCATGTACCTCTTGCAATAAAAAAGAAATTATATATAATAAATTATTATTTTTTAGGAGATCTTATACTTCTATATAATTGTATTCTCATCAAGAAAACAGGGGCGCCCAGGTGACTCAGTAGGTTGGGTGTCTGACCTGGGCTCAGGTCATGATCTTGTCGTGGCTTGTAGGTTTGAGCCGCGCATTGGGCTCTGTGCTGACAGCTCAGAGCCAAAAGCCTACTTCGCATTCTGTCTCTCTCTCTCTCTCTCTGCCCCTTATCCGCTCATGCTCTGTCTCTCGAAAAATAGAAAGAAAATATACATATAAATATCTTCTGGGGGCTAGCTTATGGATTCTTGGTATAGCTGGAAACTCTGGGAATTAATAAGGGAATAGCCTCAAAAAGGGACCAAGATTATCCAGAAAAGTATTCATTTAAACACTGTGGCCCCTAGGAAACTTCATGAGTTAATACTATTTGTCCAGACCAAATTTATCTTTGGGTTCATTGACTCAATCATAGTAATGGCTTCAGTTCCATCTTTTGAGGCTGAGTTTTTCTTGAAGCCATCTACAAAAGATTGACCTTACCTGTTTGTGCGTTTTTGAACACAACTACCCTTTGGTTCTTAACCCAGGGACTAAGGCAAACTTCAGGGATGCCAACCTTTACAAGTGTTTTGAAATGTCACTCGAAAGACAGATGTCACACAAAACCTTCCAGAAAGACAACTGGACAGCTATGTAAATCGGTGACTAATCTTCGGGTCTGTGGTTCCATGTCCAGCACTTACGCTACAGAATCATTCAAGATGAAAGTAAAGGTGAATGCATACATTTTTTGAGTGAAGTAGTGTTTTCTAGTGGTGAATAATTGGAAATAAATGTAACTCGAATGAGAATTCGTTAAATAAATTATGATCTATGCTCACAATGAACTGTTATGCATTCATTTAGAAATGTCACGCAGGAATCTTTAGTGACATGGAAAGTTGTTCATGATATATTTTTAAATAAAAAAACAGGCTACAAAACCGCCTATATACCTGTTTCCAATTTTGCAGAAAACATTCATGTCTGTGTGTGTTGGAAAATATATATGTATCAAGCTGTTAAAAGTGATAAACTTTTGGGGCGCCTGGGTGGCGCAGCCAGTTAAGCATCTGACTTCGGCTCAGGTCATGATCTCATAGTTTGTGAGTTCGAGCACCGCGTTGGGCTCTGTGCTATCAGCTCAGAGCCTGGAGCCTGATTTCTCTCTGCCCTCCCCCACTCACACTCTGTCTGGCTGGCTCTCAAAAATAAATAAACATTTAAAAAAATTTTTTTAAAAAGCCATATTTCATGTAAGGAAAGTATAGGAGAGAGGTGTGTAGTTAACGATCTATAACGATAGCTGCTGGTCTTCAGGGTGAACCACATCTTCTAAATGGTTCTACTTCTCCAACATTTCTCTCCCATCTCTCACATAAACATTTCTGGTGCTCACATGACCGGCATTACCTAACTGGCTCTACCAAGTTCCCTCTGCAGGCTTTCAGAATTGCCACGAGTTTTCGTACAAGTCACTTTCTAGAAAAGGCAACCTTGCATGTCTATCATCTCTTTCGGTATTCAGAAAATGTGAGGTCATGGGGAAAGTCAAGGCCCAAATCTCCCTTTGGCCTTTACATCTCCTTCCTTTTGAGTGAACTGTCCATTGTGCACAATGCATACGTGTGTCCACGTGCGTTCTAGGGGACAGGCTTTGTAAATGAGTTGAAATCTTACTTTAGGTCATTGTGGTGGCTTTTTTTTTTTTTAAACATTTCTCTACCTCTCGTTTTCAGTGGTTTTTATTTTGTTCATACTTTTGGTTTTCTTCTCAGAGCACCTTCCTCACGAGAGCTCCTGTGCTGGTGTCTTCCGCATGATATACTGACTAATCGCAGGACTGTGAAACTTATTCCCATTTTGCAGATGGTTCCTTAATACGTGTGTCTGCTCTTTGGTTTACACAGCATCCTCATAGACATTATATCATCTGACCCAGTGACAGTGGTAGCATTCTGTTTTACAGGTGGAAACGATTAAGACTCAGGAAAGTTAAAGAACTTGCAAAAGACGCTCCCACTGAGAAGCCGTGGAGGGGGACGGGAACCTGACTTGTCTCCCGAAATTCTGACTTGAAGGTCCACGCTCTTTTTTCTCCCTGCAGTGAGGGCTGAAGAGTTTTTCATTACGACAAATGATAACATGAACAGGAAGACTGATCTCACAGATAATTAAAATGATTCAAAGGCAGGGGCACCCGAGCATGCTCAGTCAGTTAAGCATTTAACTTCAGCACAGATCATGATCTCACGGTTCATGGGATCAACACCCGCATCAGGCTCTTCGCTGATAACTCAGAGCTGCCTTGGATTCTCTGTCTCCCTCTCTCTCTCTCCCTCCCCTGCTTGTGCACTCTCTCTCTCAAAAGTGAATAAATAAATATTTTAAAATAATGTTTCAAAGGCCAATAAAACAAGAGGAGTCCTAGGACCCAAAGTACACCAGTCACGGAAAGCAAAGTGGCTCAGCTTCTCATCAAAATTCTGTCACAGAGGGCAGGTGGGACCATCACACCATGACCCCACAAGTGGGAGTGGCTGTTTCAGAGTGCTTCTTTCTCTTCGATGGCATCTTGTTTCGTGCCAAATAAAATATTCATTCTAATTTAATCACTCAAAAGCTGTTCAAAAATACCTTTATCTTCTGGGTTTTCCTCAAATACTTTTAAAATGCTGTTCTCAGGGGAAAAAAGAAACGGCCGAGCAACCTGGCACCTTATCCCCGTGTGGGGTGTCTAGAAAAGATCCACTTGCACGTGGCAAGTGGACCCTTCTGGTGTCTTGATTTCAATGAGATTTAAAAAAAAATTTTTTTTCCCTACTCTTGGCCACCCTGCCTCAGAGGATAGGTGTGACTTGTATTCTGAGTGTCTCCACCTAGAATCTCAGGAGAGTCAGTCCACACGCTTTTGGATTTTGCTTGCCTGGCAGTCTCCACATCCATACGGACATGGGTTTTATCTATTCGCCCAGAGCACAGCAAAGCAGGCCTGTCTGTAGGTTTACTGACATTGTGTTAATGGCCATTGTGTTAATGGCCCAGGACCCTGAGGCAGAGACGGCTAGCGGGCCCCCAAAGATTCATGCTCCCCACTCACAGGGACGCATTGTTGCTGGCCTGTGGCTACCAGACAAGAACTGTATTCCCCAGCCCTCCCTGCGTAACAGCGGACCTTGTAGGTAGTCCTCACCATGTAATGTGAGAACGGATGTGCACCCCTATTGAGCTGAGGTATGAGAACTGGGTATAAAATCTTTCACTGTCTCTTCTTCTTGGCCACCGGCTGAATGATGCCAGAGTAACCTAAAAGCTACCAGATGACAGAGTCATAAGGGTGAAGCAGCCTGGATTCCAGAGCCACTACTTGGAGAAGAAAGGCCACCTGACCTGCCTCAGTCTGTGGCATGAATATAAAATGGATTTCTGTTGAGTTACTCCACTGAGATTTTGGGACTATTTGTTATCACAGCTCCTTTACCCTGATTCATACTGGACCTCTAAGAATGGATATGCCTCCTCCTCCTTTGGCCAGGATCCTGGAACTCGAAGAGCTTGAATCTAACACAAGTATTCAGGGGTTGGAGGTGCCATGATGCTACAATGGAAGTCCTGTCGCTAACTCATACCCACGGCAATTTGGGGGGGTCCAGAGCAGAGACCACTAGTTGCTTATCGGTACCCGTTATCCCCTTCATTCTAACTCAACCTTGTTTTTGTGGAAGTGGCAGTGTGTTGGGCTAATAACAACGATATTTACCAACCTCCCTTGGAGGTAACACAGATCTGACCAAATGTGATACACGGCAAATGTCCAGTTTCCATTTTCTGGAAAAGTCCCTTAAAAGGGAACAATGTTAGCAGACGTGGCTCTTTTGCCTTCCCTCTTCTTCCTGTCTTCAATGTTTTTTTAATGCACAGAGTCTCAGGAACCATCCGTATAGCCATGAGAATGAGAGCCACCCACTAAGGATGATGGAAAACAAGGACACAAGGAACCTGGTCTCCACCGAAATCCTGGGCTCTCCTACCAAGTCTGGACTGCCGACCCCTGGAACACTTGCTATATAAGAAAAACAAGTAAACTCCTAATTTGTTGACTGTTCCCGGCAGCAACCCTAACTGATACAAGGGTAATCCTTCTGAGACAGCCTGTAATACGTACCTTCCTCACAGGCTGGCCTTCTTGCCTCCCTGCTCTATTCTGTCTTCCTAGTCTCTGTGATTTTCCCAGCCCAGGGCGTACAACGGACCACAATGCTACTGAATTTCTAAGCCCATATGATAACTTCCGAGGATAAAGAACTCGCTGACCCCTTTTCCAGTCACATAATGTAGCCTCAAATCCTGCTCCTTTGAGTGACACACAGGAATTTTCAAGTACCTCGTGCTTGAAAGTGACACACAAGATAACCAGAAGTGGCTGCTTCATCTCTGGACCAGACAGCCCTACAATTGTGGCTCCATCGATGTAATTATGGAATTGAAGAGAAACCCAAGTTATTAAGTTCATTCACCTGCCCCCAGGCAGGACTGTGATTTGCTCTCCCAGACATTTCCCTCACTTCCATGGACCAAAAGTCTTTCACGAGCCATGACTCATGTAGGCCGCTTTGAAGGAGTCCATTTAATTTGTTCTCAGTGTTCCTGCCAGTAAAATGGGTATTGTGATCTGAGCAGGGAGTGACAAGACTTTCTGCTTCGACACGTGAAGTTTGAAATGGAATAGGATTTCTTTCTTTCAGATTAAAGTGGCCAAATATTTTGCAGCTCCTCCCACTGAGAGACTGAATCTATTTCCGACCCGTTAAAGCTGGGTTTTTGCCTGGCGACTTGGTTTAACCAATTAATGTGGTAGAAGGAATGTTCTGGAAGTTCTAAATTAAGGCTCAAGGAGCCTAGTGGCTTCCCACCTCTTCTTCTTAGAAAGTTCTCTCAACCCCATACGGAACATCAAGCCAGACTCCTGAAAGATAAGGGGCCGTGTGAGGAGGAACAGGAACACGATAGCCCTGAACTTGCGAGTGACGCTATCCTAGCCATTCCATTCCTGTTGACCCACCAGGTAATTACAGTCACATGAACGACCACAGCAAGACCAGAGGAACTGCCCCACTGAGCCTGGCCCCAATTTCCAACCCACAGAATCATGAGAAATAATAATCTGCTCTTGCTTTTAAGTCAATAAACTTTGGGGGTAGTGGATTAGTTTCCTAAGGCCGTAACAAATTACCACAGACCCAGTGGGATTTATTCTGTCGCTGTTCTGGAGGCCAGAAGTCCAAAATCAAGGTATCAGCAGGACCATGCTCCCTCTGACGGCTCCAGGGAAGAATCCTTCCTTGCCTCTCTACCTTCCAGTGGTTGCTGGCAGACCTTTGTGCTCCCTGGCTTGTGGCGACATGACTCCAATCTCTGCCTCTGTCTCCATGTGGCAATCTCTGCCTCTGTCTCCGTGGGTGTCTCTGGCTCTTTGTCTCTTCTTATAAGGATGCCAGTGATAAGACTTAGGGCCCACTATGACCCAGTATGACCTTGGGGCGCCTGGATGGCTCAGTTGGTTAAGCGTCCGACTTCGGCTCAGGTCATGATTTCGCACTTGTGGGTTTGAGCCCTGCGGTGGGCTCTGTGCTGACAGCTCAGAGCCTGGAGCCTCCTTCGGATTCTGGGTTCTCTCTGCCCCTCCCCTGCTTGCACTCTGTCTGTGTCTCTTAAAAAATAAAATAAAACATTAAAAAACAAAAAACCTAGTATGACCTCATCTCAACTTAAACCTGCAAAGACGCTCTTTCCAGAATAAGAGGACACTCACAGGCACCAAGGCTTAGAAATCTTTGGGGGAAACACACAATTCTACCCACAACAGGTGGTTTGTCAAACAGCAAAATAGAATGGATACTGGTACTCTTTCCTAGCATTTTTTGTACTTCAGGCAGACAAAGATAGACATACAGATAATAAAATAGAAAGGGTTATCAGTTCTGAAAGATAATACAGGACAGTGGCCAGAGAACACTGTCAGAATCTCCCAGGAAGAAAATATGTAAATAGAGTGTTTTATTTACTGTTAGGGGGATGTAATACTGGCGTAATGCCAGATTTTCGATCTATCAGACAGCGGCGGGTCTTCTGAGCCTCTTTATCCACATGTAAGACTTATTTTCTGGGAACAAAACATACACGCGCTTTCCCTCTAAGGTCAGAGCACACGTCCAGCAATGAGGGTTAAGTCTGTAAAAGCCAAAGCTTCCTTAGAACCTTCTGGTTACCGTTGTCCCACTTCTCTTCTGCCTCATCCAAACTTTATAAAGGAGAGGTCTCTACCAGCTTCCTCCATTTCCTCTGCACTGACTCCCCCCCATAACCCTATGAAATCCGACTTCCTTCCCCACAGCTCCGCTAAAACTGCTGGGTCAGACGTTTACGCTGACCACCAGCAGGCCAAATCCAAGGACTCTTTCTTTGTCCTCATCGTTTGGCATCTGACTTTTTTAACTGCCCTGTTAGCTCGCTTTTCCAGCTCGCTTTTCACCCCCTCTGCCCTATCTGGGCCCAATTCTTCTTCCTCTCTTTTTGTAGATTTCCTCTATTGTACCAAGTGGCAGTGGCTGGAGCCTAGACCCATTATTTTTCTCTCCCCACTATCCCTTCACACTTTCACTGATGACTTGCTAATTCATATATTCCATCCCGATCTGTCATTCAAGCCTCAAGCCTGTATCTCAAGCCGCCCGATAGAAATGTTGTGTATTTTATCTGCATTAGTCAGAGTAGGCTTGGTTATGCTGTGGTAACAAAGAATCCAAAAATCTTAGTGGCTTTCTTAAAACCAAGACCTCCAGGGAGCAGGCGTGACCTTGCCCTAATGGTCTTTTCTCCAGGACGCGGGCTGACAGATCAGTGGGGAACGTTGCTGGTTGTACAGAATATTCGGAAAAGAGGGTGTGCCAAATGCCGGGCTGGCTCTTGAAGCTTCACCTCGAAGGGACCCAATCACCTTCCCTAAGGTGAAAAGTAAAATCCTGTCACAGGGAAGGAGAGCTGAATATATGTCAATGTGCAGTCGGCTCCATTCTCTTAAACAAAAACTCTATACGACGTGTACCAAATCATCCTCCCGAAACTTACTCAGATTCCAAGTTTTCACATTTTCTCACTGGCACCATCTTTATCCAATTTGCCAGAATGGAAATCTGGAAATCGGGCAGGGAGGCGGGGTATCTCTTTTGTAACTATTACTTTTCCCAATTACAAAACTGTGAAGAAAATTTGGAAAATATACATACATCCACACACTTCATCGTGCCATAAACAAAAATCATCAATAATACAACTACCCAGGTATAACACCAATAACATATTGGCATACGTCCTCTGGGACCCTCCTTATCACATGTATTGATCTACTATCTCTATAGGGAGATATATACACGTTTATTTTTCAATAAGGACTATTTCATCCCATACGTATAGCTTTGTGGCTGTCAAAATCTTATCAAGATAATTTCAGTATCTTCTTTTCTTCCATTTTGAAAAATATCGTGGTCGTGACCTTCCAATTTAAGTATCCAGCTCTGACCTCTCTCCTGAGTCTCAGGTTCCTAAATAAAACTACACAGTAGGAAGTTCCATTTGAATTTCTAATGTGCCCCTTAGACTTAATACGCCCCCAATTAAATTCCTGATTCACCCTAAAAGTCTGCTCTCCGTCCAAGCTTTTCAATTTCTGTGAAAAGCGTCAATATCCACCCGTTAACTTCAACCCCGGAGACATGGCGATTTCTCTTTTTCTCTCACTGCCCGTCTCCCTGACATCTGGCCCGCCCACTCAGTCTCCAAGCTGTGTGTCAGACCTCACATCCCCTGTCCCCTGTAGACCCAGCTCTCTTGTCCCCTGGACCCCGACTACCTCCCGGTCCCTCTCCTTGTTTCTACTCTCTGCTTCTCTGTAGGGAAGCCAGAGGGCGCTTTTAAACCCAAAAGTCAATCAAGTCATGCCCCTGTTCCAGAAACCGTCCCATCACGCTTGGAGTAACATTTAAATGCCCCCCATTGCTTGTAAGGATTGGGTTGCTGCCTGCTTTTCTTTTCCCTCTCTGTCTACCAGCCCCACCCCCCCCTTCATCCACTGCACTCCAGACACCCTGGCTGTTTCTTTTCTTCCAACGCACCAGACTCTTGCTCCAGCCACAGCCCTTGCTAATTCCCCTGCCTGGTCTGGCTCCCAGTGATCTACCCAGCTCGGGGATCCCTTCCTTGCTCAACCTTTTGAAGTATCCACACTCTCCATATGGCCCTTTTACATTCTCTGCATAGCACCTATGTTATCTGATATTTCCTTGTTTATTTCCTGCTTTACATCCTTATTATCTTTGCGCTGGAGAATGACTTCTTTTAGAACAAGAACCTTATCTGTCTTGCTCAGGGCTCTGTGCTCGATCTTAGAACACTGCCAGGCACACAGTAGGCTGCCGTCAGTGTTCATCACATGAGCAACTGAATAAATATTTAGGTGCTTCTCAAGTCCAGTCGGTTCCCTTTGAAGCATCTATGAACACAGTCCCCTTCCAGTCTCTTCTCCAGACCCCAGCCTGATCCCAGACCTCATCACCTCACATGGGGAGGACTGTGGCTCCCTCCTCATCCATCTCACAGGACCCCCCCCACGCAGCGGCCCCCACCCATCCATTCTGCACACTGCTGCTTATTCTTCTCATCATACCAGTGACCAGTAAACATGTGTCACTCACCCCCTGTCCCTCAGGGCCAGCTGAACCCTCCCCTCAGGGCCGCTGGAACACCCTCCCCTCCCCACCCTGAGTTCGGCCAACATTCTTGCTCTAACCCTCACCCAGCCACACAAACTTCACCTCCTGTGTCCACCTGCTCACTCCAGCTGAATTCTGGGAACATTTGCTGGTTGTTATGTCTTCCCCTCACACAATGCCTAGAGAAAGTTCGAGGCTTTCCAAAACACTTGTTGTGAGTTGAATGAGGTTATTGGAAAGGGAACAATATACAACAGGTAAATTGGCTACCCTTTCTGAAGGGATGTTAGGAGGGGCGCCTGGGTGGCTCAGTCGCTTAAGCGTCTGACTCTGGATCTCGGCTCAGGGCATGATCTCATGGTTTGTGAGTTCGAGTCCTGTATCCAGCTCTGTCTGCATTGACGGCATGGAGCCTACTTGGGTTTCTCTCTCTCCTCTCTCTGCTCCTCCCCTGCTCACTCTAACTCTCTCTCTCTCAAAATGAATAAATAACATTTAAAAAAAATAAAGGGATACTGTGAGCACGGGCAGTGGTTTAGAACGGAAGAGTACAATACTCGTAGGTGAGGCAAACCAGTCAGAACGTCAACAGGAGGGGACACTCTTGTTCCCACAGAGAACAGATGGCCACCACTGCCTTGACACAACATCTACGTTAAACAGCAGGATAAGGTACATTTTTAGTGGACTTTGAGCCTGGGTTTTTCTGCTAGCATAAGGGAACTGGACATTATTCTAGTGCAAATCACTGTGGGGTGAGTCGCATGCCCGAGGCATCTCGAGTGTGACATCCTAATCACCCAGGCCCCCCAGAGGCTAGCCTTTCGGCGAGAGTTCAGCTTCTCTGACTGCTCCGGTACGTGGCCCAGAAGTGAATCCGGAGAATTCCACCACTTGCACCGCGGAAGGGGCTTGCTGTGTGCAGAGTGATGCCCCGTGTCCCAGCAAGGCAAAGCGGCGATCTGGGGGACAGCACTGCTCTCTGTGGCCATTCTCCCCACTTTTCCGCATATGAGGTGCGGTGCACCAGCGGACGATGTCTCCCTGTTAAGAGAGGGGAGAACCCGGCCCCGCGGCTCAGTCGGAGCAAGGCCAGAAGAGCCATGTGCTTTGTAGCAAACACCACACCCCCGTTGCTAATTTACATACTTTCTCTAATCACATGTCCAGGCAATGAGACAAAAGTTGTATTCTGTGCTTTTAAAACCGTATTATTTAAAAATAAACATGTTAATGGGGGCGCCTGGGTGGCTCAGTTGGTTATGCGCCCGACTTGGGCTCAGGTCATGATCTCACAATTCGTGGGTTTGAGTCCCATGTCGGGCTCTGTGCTGACAGCTCAGAGCCTGGAGCCTGTCTTCGGATTCTGGGTCTCCCTCTCTCTCTCTGACCCTCTCCTGCTCACGCTGTCTCTCTCTCTCTCTCTCAAAAATAAACAAAACACTGAAAAAAAGTTTTTTTAAAATAAACATATAAACATAATAACATAATAAATAACAAAATAAATAACAAATCCTGAGGACATTTATCTGATGCAAACCAAAAATATATATTTATTTATTTACTTACTTATTTTGAGAGTGGGGGGGAGGGGCAGAGAGAGGAAGAGAGAAGATCCCAAGCAGGTTCTGCACTGTCAACACAGAGCCTGAGGCAGGGCTCGATCCCATGGACCCTGAGATCATGACCCCAGCCAGAATCAAGAGTCAGACGCTCAACTAACTGAGCCACTTAGGGGCTGAGAAATTTCCTAGCCCTTCCAGGAAATGACTGATGTGACTGTAATGTAAGGCGCGACTGACAAAAGCAACATTAGCAGAATGTCCACGTCACAACACCTGTCATTCTTCACAGAGGCGCCACGGAACTGAATCTTGACAGAGCTGTCTTCTGGAGCCAGGGGTTCCGCTTTGCAGCAGCTTTCGGAGCTTTCTTGAGGAGGGACCTGAACACCCTGCTCCCTTATTTTACAGTCACATCTTCTCATTAATTCAAACTGATACTACCTACTGGAACAGGCTTGATGACCCGCTATTAGCTTCAGCTCATTCCAGAAACCATACAATATGTTGTTCACGGATACGTGTACACACACACACACACACACACACTAAAAGTACACCTTGGAGAGACACCTGGGTGGCTCAGGCGGTTAAGCATTCAGCTCTTGATTTTGATTTTGGCTCAGGTCATGATCTCACAGTTCATGGGATGGAGCCCCACGTCAGGCTCTGGGCTGAGAGTGCTAAAACTGCTTGGGATTCGCTCTCTTCCTCTCTCTCTGTCCCTCCCCCACTCCAAATAAATAAAGAGACCTCAAAAGTGAATAAGAATACAACATGGTCAGAGTGCTGGACTCTGAAGGAGAAAGAAAGAGAATAGGATAGAAAAGAAGAATAAGGGGGAATTCAAACTTATTGTTAATGTTCTTGTCTCTCATTTAGAAACACCTAAGACAAAAGTGACCAAGTGTTAACATTTGTTAATTCTGGCCAGCAGGTCCTCAGGCACCTGTCACGTTATCATCTACCTGTACTTTCTAGATCTTTGAGACTTTCCAAGTAAGAAAAAGAGCAGATTTTCCCTTAAGGGAAAAAGATTTCATGCCATTGAGCTTTTTCTTTTTTTTTATGTTTGTTTATTTTTGAGAGACAGAGCAGGAGTGGGGGAGGGGCAGAGAGAGAGGGAGACTGAGAATCCAAAGGAAGCTCCAGGCTCTTAACTGTCAGCACAGAGCCCAACGAGGGGCTCAAACTCATGAACTAAGAGATCATGGCCNACTCCAGTGTTTTAGAGCAATTCTAAAAGGATCTCCTAAATGTTCTGGATACCACAACTATGCTTAGAATAAGCAGCACGATCCCAAAATTGACCACTCTGAAGGCATAAGGCCCCAAACGCAGGGCTAGGAAGCAAAGAAGGCTCTTCCAGTCCATAATGTTGTGTTAACATCCTTGCTTCTGCAAGTGAAGGGCATGACTTGCTGTCTTTGTATTTCCAGGGTCTAGTGCAGTGCTCAGAACAGAGTAGCCCTCAGTAACTCAGTGAATTAATCAATATACTCTTAAAATTTACCAGCCTAGGATTTGCAAGCCTACTACATTAACCACACACCAGGAAGTTAAGAGATAGGAGAAAGAAGTTGATTACTTTAAAGTTCTACATTTCTTCATCTAGTTCGACTTTAGCCTGAATATCATTAAGTAACCTGTTTGCTATTTGTATCTTTGGCCTTTCACGTAGGAAGAACAATAAATTGTATCCTTTGAATGATAAGAGAGCTTGTGAAGCCTCCTGAGGGTGTGGAAACATGTTGTGTAAACCCAAAGCCAATCCTAGAGCAAGAGGAACCCAAAAATTATGAAAGAAGTCCAGTCTCTATAATCGGATCGAAGAGGAAAACACCGAGAATTACATCAGCTGCAATCTTCCTTGATGATGGACAAAACTTCTGATTCCTAAAAGAGCTAGAGTTTAAGCCAGGGATGGGTAGATTCGATTAGACTGTTAAAGTAAAAAGTGAGTGAAAGTGTGACAGCTAGAGTCTAAAAGATAATCAAGAAAGAACTAAGATGTTGGAACATTCTCCCTTTATCACTAACCCACCTAGTCAATGAACAAAGAAAGTATGGAAGGCAGAGGTTACCACAATCTTTAGTTGTATATTAGGCAAAGGGAAGAGGAGAAACAGGCGACTGTTTTAATCCCTAAAGCTTGACTTCAGGGGCCATGCCGGGACCTGACAGAGAAGCTAAACAGGAAGAGGTAAGAGACACTGAAGAGAAGGGGTCAAGCTTGCAAATAAAGATTTTAAAAAATGATAAAACCAGCGGGGGTGTGGATTCGAGGAAACGACCACTCCTAGCAAACCAGGTATAACTTTTCTGGGAGACAATCTGGCAATGTGTATCAAAAGCTTGAAAAATGTTTCTTTCCTTTGACCAAGCCATTCCACTCCCAGAAGTGTTTAAGGTAGTTTTGCACTAACACATAAAGATGTATGTGTAAGATACTCCATCAATCTCCGTATGTTTCTGTGAAAAATCAGAAATTATCTTGAGGCACGATAACAGAGTATGAATTCAATAAATCACCATGTATGAAAGTAAGGCAATTTTACAGTCTTACGTAAATTATAATGTAAATCAACATTGACTGACATGAAGTTATTCATATTTTAAAATTTTTAAATTTTTGAATATTTATTTTTGAGAGAAAGAGAGAGAGAGAGAGAGCAAGCAGGGGAGGAGCAGACAGAGAGGCAGACACAGAATCCAAAGCAGGCTCCAGGCTCTGAGCTGTCAGCACAGAGATTGACGTGGGGCTCGAACCCACAAACCGTGACATCGTGACACGAGCCAAAGTCAGACGCTTAACCGACTGAGCCACCCAGGTGCCCCAATATTTAAAAATTTTAAGAATCAATGTCAGAGCAGTGCATGTGATAAGATCTTATTTTTGTAAAAATGAAAGGGTATGCAGCAAATGTTAATGGCTGTAATTTATGGGTGGTAGACATTTTTGCTTATTTCCTATTTCTCACATTGAACATGGTTGAAAAGGACAGAGGTCGGGAGTCACTGTGGCTCTGCCACCCCCGATTCTGCTTTTCTTCTCCTACATTTGATCTCAATGAGGCAGGACACAGTACAATGGTCTTACACCCTATGCCAGCTTTACCAAACAGTTTGAGCTCATCAAAGCTCTGAATACAGATGCCTTCATATATATTTTCAGAGATGTCAGCCGGTTTTTTTAATTTTTTAAAATGTTTATTCATGAGAGAGAGAGAGAGGGAAGGAGAGAGAGAGAGAGACCGAGATAGAGCACAAGTAGGCGAGGGGCAGACAGAGGGGGAGACGCAGAATCCAAAGCAGGCTTCAGGCTCTGAGCTGTCAGCACGGAGCCCGACGTGGGGCTTGAACCCAAGAACTGTGAGATCGTGACCTGAGCTGAAGTCAGACGCCCAACCAACCGAGCCATCCAATCACCCCAATACGAGCCCAACTCTTATTCTGTGTGTCCCCAGGCTGTCCGTAAGCCACCAGTGCTACTTCAGTGCAAACTCAAGAGGCATAGGGAATACACTTACAACAACCGTAGAAACTCTTGCATTTTCCTCCACCCTAGAGAACCTTGGCGACTAACAGACACCTGTGGGAACAGGGGTGGTACATTTTGCTGACCATTATTGAGCAAACCGTGAATAAGCCCTTGATCACCTGCCACTGAAAAATGCAAGCGCTCCCGGTTCTTGGCCTTCATCACCAAGCAGTCACATCCCTGCCCTGGCAAGGTCCTTGTTAAAGAGGATGGAAAGATGGGGCGCCTGGGGGGCTCGGTCGGTTCAGCGTCCGACTCTTGGTTTGGGCTCCGGTCGTGATCTCACAGCTTCTTGTGTTCAAGCCCCATGCGAGGCTCTGTGCCCGCAGCGCGGAGCCTGCTTGGGATTCTCTCTCTGTCCCTGTCTCTTGGCCCCTCCCCCACCCACCCTGTGTGTCTCTCTCTAAAATAAATAAACTTAAAAAAAAAAAGGATGGGAAGATGGGGTGTTTGTAACATCACCGCATTCCATCGCTAGATGTCTGGCTGGGGAGACCTGGTTCCTGGAGCTCCACCTCTCTCCCCGGGTAGCCACATGATGTAATGATATTCTCCTTCCACAGGTAACTGCATGATGCAACTACACAGCTATTTTTCCATGTAGAAGTAAACATTAGCTCCACACACCCACGGGAACTGTCAGAGCTCAAAGGACTCCAAATGAAGACAAATTCACCCTGGCAGAAGGTTCCTTCAACTGCACTTGATGCCTGAGGTTAAAGTGGAACTTTCCCAAGAGTCTGGAAAAACAGGGGCACCTGGGTGGCTCAGTCGGTTAAGTGTCCGACTTCGGCTCAGGTCATGATCTCACAGTTCATGGGTTCAAGCACCGCATCGGGCTCTGTGCTGACAGCGTAGAGCCTGGAGCCTGCTTCAGATTGTGTCTCCCTCTCTTTCTCTCTCAGAAATAAATAAAACATAAAAAAATATATATTTTTTAAAGAGTCTAGAAAAACAATGATTCTGAATGTGAAAGACCAAAACCCTGAGTGGGATTGCCTGAAGCCTCATCTACTGGCCATTGGTCTACAACATGTCCAAAAAATGAAGCAATTCCGGAAAGAGCGAACATCCCCTCTGCCATCCCTGCTAACGTTTCGCTGCAGATGCACATTTATCCGTATATTTCTACGCCTGCACCAGCTTCATAGACAAAACCGCAAACGCTTCGTAGGAAGATCTCTGTACCTTCGTCTCATGCTGGTCATCTTGTCCTGGCTCACAAGTATTGGGATTCTTGAATACCATCTATTTTCTTAGCTCCCTGTTTTTATCTTCCATAAGATCACATTCTAATGATGATTATTTTACTTAACAGATGCTCCTTCTCGACAATGATGCGATGAATATAAAGTACTTAGCACAATAGCTGCCACACAGGGAGCAGTCAATAAACGTTACTTAGAGGATTCTAGAACATTCGAATTCCAGCACTGCCCTTCATTAGCGATTTGTAACTTTGGACAATTTTTATGACCTCTCTCTGCTCAGTTTCTCTCCTGCGGTGAATGACTTAACGCATGCAAAAATTTCAACCCATACCTGCCATATAACAGCCATTTTATGAGCCTAAGCCACTATTATTTATTCCTTTCAAACCTGAATGTCAAGATCATTTATGCTTTTTCTGCCTTCTGCCTTTTTTGCCATCTTTACCCAGAGTCCTTATTTTGCTTTCATATGTGACCATATAAATCTATTCTGTTTGAAAGAAACCAAGATTTTGCTTAATGAAATTTCAGATTATTAGTAATATTTTTTCTAATCTCGGAAAGCACTAAATGCCAGTAAGAAAAGAAAGGCCATTGAGAAGACGTGGTGCTCGCGTTAAGTACTGTATTAAGATGTTTAAAGAAGCAATTTTGAAATGCCAAACATGATTACGAATTTCTTAACTGAGTGCAGTCTTCCTCTGTGCACAGGAAGTCAGCGACAGTTACACTGAAATGAAGCCGAGTACAGGACACTTGTACGACATTAAATTTTACTTCCCCAGCTCGGAAAACTTCAGTGGCCAGGACACCTGCGTGGCTCAGTCGGTTGAGCGTCTTACTTCAGCTTGAGTCATGATCTCCCGGCTTGTGGGTTTGGGCCGCTTGTCGGGTTCTGTGCTGACAGCTCGGAGCCTGGAGCCTGCTTCTGATTCTGTGTCTCCTTCTCTCTCTGCCCCACCCCTGCTCACACTCTGTCTTTCTCTCTCTCTCACAAATAAACAAACATTAAAAAAAAATTTTTTTTAAGAAAAATTCAGTGGTGGATTTTTCCCCGTATATCTCCCTGTAGTGGGTTCTAGAGAAGTGTTTAACCATAACAATTCATATGATTACATCATATAATTCTACTTTGTGCTCAAAACAAAACAAAGAGTCCTATAGGTTAGGACTCTTCCAGCATAGGGGAATTTCAGCTTCATCAGAGCACGAGCGAGGGAGCCAGGGCAATCATGGGGGGTGGGCAGTGGTGGGCATTCCCAGGGTCCTGTTTTGTTTTAGCCCGGCCCCTAAACTGGGTGACGTTGCTTGCAAGAGACCGCAGAATTTGGGAACAGTGGAGGACATTCTTTTCCTACTCACCCCTTCTTGAGGTCAGTGTGGGCAGAGGTGAGCTCTTTACAAATACAAGTTTTAATATATCAGACTTGAATATTTCCGATTACCCCACAAACATTTTCAAGGGATAGTTTGTATCTTTACGAGTAGAAAGGAGAAAAAATATGAACCCACGTGCATATACTGATGGCCATATTTATACCGATGGCCATATTTCAACAGCGTCTTGCTTTTGTAAATTCATCTATTTTATTTTTTAATTTTGTTAAGTTAATTATTATTACTACTATTTTTTGAGAAAGACAAAGAGAGACAGAGCTGGGGAGGGGCAGAGAGAGGGAATCAAAAGCAGGCTCCATGTTGTCAGCACAGAGCTCAATTTAGGGTTCAATCCCACGAACCGTGAGATTATGACCTGAGCCGAAATCAAGACTTGGACACATAACCAACTGAGCCACCTAGGTGCCCTCAAGTTGATCTATTTTAAAAAATAGTGGGTAGGCACGCAAGGGAAAACATTTTTTTTTTCCCAACTTCAAAACTCTAAAACGTCACCTGAGTGGTTTAAACGCTAATCAGAATACAGAAACGTTTGCCAATGTTACTACTGAAATGACATTTTTTTAAAAAAAGGTAACTCCCAGGGCGCCTGGGTGGCTCAGTCGGTTGAGCATCCAGCTTCGGCTCAGCTCATGATCTCACGGTTCGTGGGTTTGAGCCCCGCGTCGGGCTCTGTGCTGACAGCTTAGAGCCTGGAGTCTGCTTCTGTGTGTCTCCCTCTCTCTCTGCCACTCCCCTGGTCATGCTCTGTCTGTCTCTCAATAATAAATAAATGTTAGGAAAAAAAAAAGGTAACTCCCTGCTTGCTTTTAGAGGAAACTAAGACTAGGGCATCAAAATAGAACATGCCCAGTTAAGAGTACAGTCTATGGAGTCATTTATTATCCCAGCTCTGCTCTTGGCCTTGAACCTGAATAGTCTTGTGCAAACTACATCTCTAAGCTTCATTTTCCTCCCATATGAGATTTCATGTGAGTCTCCTAAGATTTTTGTAAGGGTTTAATGATATAACCCCTCAAGCATATCACAATTTCTGCGACATAATAAGTGATCAATTAAAGTTGAGTTTTAATATGTTTTAATATGCTATTAATACGATGTATGTCCTAATTAATGAACTCCTTTGAGCAAAAATTTCTGCAAAGCTCCCTAATATAACTAACCCTTCCACCCAATACACAAGTGTTTCAGAAGAAAAAACAGAACCCCCCTGAATCGGAATATCCAATCCTTATTCGTGCCTGAGGATTAGGAAGCCTTTTCTACTTTATGTAACTTGAGCGAAGCTCCGCTTGTTCAGAGCGCATCGCACATTCTGTTCCGTTGCGCATGTCCGGGGATCTCAGCCCAGGGGCAGGAGGCATATGGGCGAGAACACCCCCCCCCCCAAGCAGCTCCAGCCTGCGCCCCGCCCAGCCCAAAGTGGTCCCTGCACGGAAGTTCTCCATCTCACGCTCTCTTGCCTCCCCTTACCCCTCAGTCTCTCAAAGGAGATAATAGAGACAACGGTGACAAAGACTGATGGCAGTGACGATGAGGACAGCCACGTGACATGTTCCCGCAGCCAGGCACGGTGAGCACTTGGTTCCCATGATTTTGCTCAATCTTCCCAAAGGTCGTAAAAAGGAGGTACCACGATTATCCCGTTTGACAGAGAAAGAAACCAAAGTTTAGGGAGGTTAGATGGCATGCCCACTGTCACCAGGCTTTGAAGAGCCTAAGTAACATCATTTTGAGATTAAGGATTCCATTAAGAGCAACCTCGGGCTGCACGTAGCCCCAGTTCCTCAGATTGCTCAAGGCTAAAGCCATCCTCAGACCGCCCTCAGGTCAGCTCATCAAAAAAACATTCCTGAGGTCTGAGTCAAGGCTGGGAACTGTAGACACTTATTCTGTACAAACTGGCCAATTTCTCACCGCTTGCCTGAACCCCACGTGGGCCCTTTGAACTCCCCTCATAATTGGTCATTTCCAAAGGATTCTCAAAAGTCATGATTGGGTCCCACCAAAAGTAATGAACACCTCACAGATACTGAACGGTCAAAGCTGTTACCATGGGTGCCGCTGTACAATTGTAATTGGTGCTTATGTGATGATGCTATACGTACAATGTGTGCACTGAAACACCCCCATCCCTTACCCCTTAAAAACCCTGCTCACTGTTGTTCGGGGCTTCACCTTCTGCCACGACACCGGTAGGCGGGTGAGCCCCTGCTTGAGCTTGTAATAAAGACCCTTTTGCACTTGCATCCGTGTCGGCTCCTTGGGGGTCTCAGGGGACTTGCGAATCGGGCACAACAGTTTGTAGCAGTGAGCCAATCCTCAAGCAGGTCTGATTCCCGCCAGGCCCTGTCTTTATTATTATTATCATTATTTTATTATTATTATAGAGAGAGACAGAGTGTGAGCAGGGGAGGGGCAGAGAGAGAGGGAGACACAGAATCGGAAGCAGGTTCCAGGCTCCGAGCTGTCAGCAGAGCATGACACAGGACTCGAACCCACAAACAGAGAGATCATGACCTGCGCCGAAGTTGAATGCTTAACTGACTGAGCCCCCCAGGAGCCCCCCAGGCCTTTTATTCTTAACCCCCAAGCCACACCAACCCCACCACTGCTTTCAAGAGTGCTTTTAGGATATGCGCAGGCCCTGCCGCTGCCCCCCAGATTAACTCCTCCAAACCCCACAGTTTCGAACATCTTTCTGTCCCCAGTCACAATTTTACTGACCTAAAATTCACAGGGAGGGAGGAGCAGCAGTGGCTGGTGGAACACTCATTGCTAACTTCAGCTTGATTCCCAAACTCCCCAAATGAATAAACTGCCCTTTCTTTTCTTTAAATTTTTTTTAATGTTTTATTTATTTCTAGGAGAGAGAGAGAGAGAGACAGTGTGAGCAGGGGAGGGTCAGAGAGAGAGGGAGTCACAGACTGAAACAGGCTCCAGGCTCTGAGCTGGCAGTCAGCACAGAGCCCGACGCGGGGCTCAAACCCACCAACGGCGAGATCATGACCTAAGCGAAAGTCGGATGCTTAACCGACTAAGCCACCCAGGCGCCCCTAAACTGCCCTTTCCGGCTTGCAACAGCCATGAAACCTAATACAAAAATAACAACAATAACAACAACAATAATAATTAACAGCCATGTTATTATTCAGGTCTTTAAACTAGTACCTTTTGGCCTCCAACATTAATGTACAGGACACACTGACAATTAAATCCACTTTAAAGATGAAGAAATAATAAGGTAAGAGACACGGCTTGCCCTTAGCTACACAGCAGGTGGAATAAAGTCGCAAGGAAACCCAGCGAACCCTCTGGAAGCCCTCACCGCCTGATTATTCCGTACTTGGAATTCCTTGCTGTTCCAAGCTCTTCGCACAACATCAGCACAAAAAACGTACTGTGGGAACTACGCTTTCACCGGCTCAGCTAAGAGAGGAATTGCAAGTCCCCGCGCAGGGAGGGCAGGGGAATGATGGTTGACCCTTCAGGACCGGTTTCGCATTATCTTTGAACCAGACAGTCTAGATTTCTCAGGGCAAGACGCAAACGGCCCCAACTGCTTGTCAGCAGTTTTCGGGGGGAGGAAAAGCTGCACCCCGAGCACCTCCGGTGAGAACTCTGGGCAGTCAATATGCTCCCAAGTAGTTTGCGCCATGTTGACCACGAATTGTATGTCAGCCCCGGGTCATTCCCCTCTGCTTATTTAAATGGAGAATTTTTTTTAAAAAAATCACTTTTTCCACTTCAAGCCTCCTCTGGACCAGGGAGTAAAAATAGCGATGTCCACAGGAGCCAACCTTCTTGGGGAAAAATAAAAGGAGAGGGCGAAGCCACCAAAGCCCGGAGGCGGCGGCCCAGAAGCAAAGCTCTGCTCAGCCGCAGAGCACGCGCAGCGGAGAAGGG
>NW_027529428.1:12113372-12167237 GCF_008692635.1 Crocuta crocuta | reverse complement strand
AAGGGTCCCCGCCAGGCCTGGGGGAAGGCAGGTTGCAAACACAGCAAACACACAAACCAGGATACAAATCAACCTTTGCAAAAGATGGGTCCCTCATCCTTCCTGGGGCACCTGCTGTAAATATAATGAACCATCCAAGGAGTAAATATAAGAAGTTATCCCCCAACATCCCCTTCAATTTTTTTTTTTTTTAGAAACAGTGGGATAAACAGGTTTGTTTGTTTGCTTTCTGGGAAAACACCGCAGGCCTCTTTGCCGTGGTTCAAGAATTTGCGGCTGTGTATTTCTGTTTCACGTGAGAAGTCTGCTAGGAGTCTCAGCCCCAACNCCTCCTGTCCCGTGTGCCTGTTGACCATTGGAACTGATGGTTAGTCTGAATGGAAATGTGTTGAGTGTGTAAAATGCACATCCCATTTTGAAGATCGTGCAAAATATCTTGTTAATGATTTTTTATGTTAGTTACATGTTAAAGTGATAGTTTGGATATCGTAGGTAAACAAAATACTAAAATTAATTTCCCATTCGTTTAAAAAAATGTTAATGTGTTTTTATTTTTGAGACAGAAAGAGAGACAGGGCATGAGCAGAGGAGGGGCAGAGAGAGAGGGAGACTCAGAATCGGAAACAGGCTCCAGGCTCTGAGCTGTCAGCACAGAGCCCGGCACTGGGCTGGACCTCACGAGCAGTGAGATCATGACCTGAGCCCAAGTCAGACGCTTAACCAACTGAGCCGCCCAGATGCCCTTATTTTTCCCTCTTTAAAATGTGGCTTGCTTGAAAGAAAATTTAAATTATACACATAGCTCACTTGTGAGGGTCAATATTCCCGTGGGACTCTGCTGGTGAGTAAACACCTGAGGACTGAATTCAGTCTCTTCCTTTCTCAGGTTTTGGCTGCCTCTGTTAGCTTAATAATTCTTCAGAGCTGGTTAGGTGACTTTTCCCTGCAAATACCAATGCCCTTAAGCACAGAAGACAAAGTTCTTAAGTCCGAGCATTATATAGACAATGAAAAAAGATCCAAAGAAAAGAAAGCTTTTGTTGTAATGTGGAGTTTCTGACTTTCAAAATTCTGAGTTCATTTACTGCACTGGGATTTATAAGCAAAGATTTAGATCAAAAGAAGGCTAGGAGAACAAGCATGTAACTACTTCTCAAGCTGGAAACAAATGGATGATTCGTAGACACATTTTTTACACTGGAGTCTTGAGTCAGCTGTGTTCTGAGCCAGCCTTTCATAGGGGCTTCCCTGAGTTTCTGAAGATCTGTGGCATACACTTTCATACGGAGCAAACACATGACAGCTTCCATACAAACACAAATAAAATGTAATGAGAGTCTCTCAAATTTTCAGAGTATGCAATCAAGGAAACTTTTGGGGGGGGGGATGGAATCATAAAACTTCCCACCTCACACCTGGACATGGTGCGTTGAGCCGAGTATTTGGTACCTAATTACAAAGGTGAGGCTGACATTACGGTCCATGTGGTCCACGCTCTGATGGTTAGAAATGACTCCACCTTGGGGCGCCTGGGTGGCTCAGCCGGTTTGGGTGACTGACTTCGGCTAAGGTCATGATCTCACCGCTTGTGAGTTCAAGCCCCGCATCGGGCTCTGTGTTGACAGCTCAGTGCCTGGAACCTGCTTCGGATTCTGTGTCTTCCTCTCTCTCTGCCTCTCCCCAATTTGCACTCTTTCTCTCTCTCTCTTTCTCTCTCAAAAATTAATAAGTGTTAAAAAAAAATGTTTAAAAGAAAAAGAAATGACTCCACGTTTCCTGAACAGCCTTTTAACAATTCACGGTGAATATGTTACCCACTAATTTACCCAAATGCCTATTTAAAAAATGTATCTGCTCTTGGATGCATTCACAGGTCACTGGCAAACTTCAAAAATAGCTACGTGTCTTGTTTCTCATTACTTCTTTAGTTCTCTGTTAGGGGATGTCTCTCCTGGTTACCCCGTCTGTCTGGAAAGCCTCCTTTAAAAAAAAAAAAAAAAAGTTTATTTGCTTTGAGAGAGAGCAGGTGAGAGTGGAGAAGGGGCAGAGAGAGAAGGAGAGAGAAAATCCCAAGCAGGCTTTGCATTGCCAGCACAGAGCCTAACGTGGGGCTCGAACTCACAAACTGTGCTATCATCACCTGAGGTGAAATCAAGAGTCAGATGCTCAACGCACTGGAATGCAGATACTTTCCATACCTCTGGCCTCGCTTGGTCTTCTTTTTTCTCTGTATCTGTGTGTCATTTGATTTTGTTTTCCACCCTCAAAAAATTCCTCCCTTGACTTCTATCACAGACCTAACATCATCGTAAATGTTCCTCTGATTTTCCCAACATCTTCTCACCTCTCCAGGAAGCCAACCTCTTTCTTTACATTGCCTTGTGACTATTTTATTTAACAAATAACACTTACCTTGTACCAAGACTGTTCCAAGCCCTTTACAAATATTAATTGATTATAGCCATTAAGTAATAACGTTATCCCCACTTTGCAGCTGGGAAAACGGAGGCTGGGGGAGGTTAAGCGACTTGCCCACGATCACAAACTAGTGAGGGACAGAGTCGTTTCCAGTCCTAAATTCCAGATACTTCCACTTGAGTATCTTCAAACTCCACAAGCATAAAACTAAAATTCTCCATCTCCTCCACCCTCCATACTCACTCATTTTTATTGTTCTCCCTCACAAATCGTTCATTTAAGTGACACTTTTTCCCCATTTGCCAGTTTTAAAGCTTTGGAGTCACCGTGGGTGGGAAAAGCAGGCAATCTGCATTCTGGATCCAGCTTTTCACTGACTGTGACCCAGAGCCAGTCGCTCCGTTTGGTGACAGAGCCCTCAGTCTTAGGATGATGCCATCTGCTCGCCTCTCTCTGGGCTCTGTCAATGTGTCAGCTCTCACTTCTTCCCTTTCTTTATCTTTAGGATCGAATCGTCCACTGAGTCCTGTTAGTTATGCTTCATACACCTCACTCCTATGCCATGTCATTGCCCTTGCTGCCCCCTCTGGCCCAGCCCTCAGCAGTCAGTCTTGGGAACAGCAACGAAAAATGTTTAACGGCCTACCTGCCTATAGCGTCTTTTTATTCCAATTGAATCTGACCTAACGCTGTGTTAATTGCACTAAGATACTTCCTTCATCATGTTCTTCTCTGCTCCATTAACTCTGGTGACTTCCCACACTCTACAACCAAGTGAGACCTTTCCAACTGGTTTCTAGGCCCTCCTGTAACTAACTCTAAACCTTACCTCTCTGTCAAAGTGAGGAAGGCCTCCTTGACCGAGGCTCCTGTGCTGGCGTCATTCTCCCTGACATGTCATCTGACGTCATAGCCAGTCCGTCTGGTCCTTTAAAGTTTGAATGGAATTTATACCTTGCCCCTGTACCTATAGGATTAGGTCTTTCAGTCTGATAGCACTTTGAACTCGCTAAAAAGTGTAGGTCATTATCAATAAACAAAGCCTTGTGGAATGCAAGTCCACAGGACTCCAGACAAAAGTGTGATCATTTGCACATCTCATTCTTTATTCCCCAAACCAATGAACACCTCTCTTAGATTCTGTTCAAAGGTCACCTTCCGTGACCACCTATTTAGCAACTGAAATGCCCCTTTCCCTACTCTGACACTCACTAACTCCGTTTCCAATTTTTTCTTTATAGTGCTTATCACTATCTGACATAACTTATTTATTTATGTGTTTTTATTTATTTTGAAAGAGTGAGAGTGAGTGGGGCAAGGTGGGGGTACAGACAGAGAGGGAGAGAGGGAATCCCAAGCAGGTTCTGTGCTGTCAATGCAGAGCCCAATATAGTGCTTGATCTCACAACTGTGAGATCATGACCTGAGCTGAAATCAAGAGTCCGGCGCTCAACCAACTGAGCCACACACATACCCTTAATTTATTTATTTGTGTGTATTATTGCTCATGCTCCTGGCAGATAATTCTGTAAGTGCTGAGATTTTTGGATTATTCACTGGTCAACCTCTATTGCCTGTAATAATGCTTGACACACATTATGTGTTCAACAACTCGAATAAATGAATGAATAGCTGATCTAGTATTGAACCCGGAGCAGCCATTCAATAAATATTTGTTAAAGTGAACTTGAACTGGAGTTTCATGGGTCTTTCAGAAGGAAGTAAGAGTCTTTTTTAGTCTTTTGAGTACTTAAGCTGTGCCTTTGTGTGAACATCTTCCAGTTCCGTTTTGGGTTTATTTCTTGGGTTGAGAAATGAAACTGACATACAGATGATTACTATAAGTCGATACTTGTATTGCTGTCTTATGCTTGAAGACAGATACAGAAAGATTTGTGTGCTGGCATTTAAAGCCAGCCATAGCTCAGACATTAGAATTGGAGTTCCTAGTTTTCTCCACTTTATTCCTTATATTGTCATAAGAAATCTGTAAATATGAAAAGAATAAAGAATAAGAATTTTTTCCTTAATAATGATCATGGTGATATATGTCTCTATACAAGCATATATATATTTTTAAGGGAGATTTTTTAAAATTTATTTTGAGAGAGAGAGAGTGATGGGGGGGTACAGAGAGAGAGAGAGACAACCCCAAGCAGGCTCCATGCTGTTNAAGGGAGATTTTTTAAAATTTATTTTGAGAGAGAGAGAGTGATGGGGGGGTACAGAGAGAGAGAGAGAGACAACCCCAAGCAGGCTCCATGCTGTCGGTACAGATCCTGATGGGGGCTGAATCTCACAAACTGTGAGATCATGACCTGAGCTGAAATCAAGGGTTGGTCACTGAACTCAGTGGGCCACCCAGGTGCCCCATATCGTATATATTTTTATATGTACACTTTACTACACACACACACACACACACACACGTATATATGTATGCATTTTAAATTTAGGATTTAGGGGTGAATGGGTAACTCAGTCGGTTGAGTGTCCAACTTTGACTCAGGTCATGATCTCACAGCTTGTGAGTTCGGGCCCCACATCAGGCTCTGTGCTGACAGTTCAGAGCCTGAAGCCTGCTTCAGAGTCTGTGTCTCCCTCTCTCTGCCCCTGCCCCACTCGCACTGTGTGTGTGTGTTTGTGTGTGTGTGTGTGTGTGAAAAATAAACATTAAAAATTTAATTTATTATTTAGACTATATTCCAATGTACAGTACTATTTCATTTTCAGTAGGAATACTTCATACCATAGCATTTTATAACTAGAAGGACCTTGGATTAATTCATGAATGAGTGAATGAATGAATTCTCTCATTATCATTTATGTGCCTTTTATTTATTCCCCCAAACACTTACCAAGTGGTAACCATATGTCAGGCTCTGAACTAAAGGATACTCGGGCCACAACAATGAACAATACTTGCTCCCTGACTTCGCAGAACTCACGGTCTAGGAACAAGATGCCTTACAAAGGAGAATTAGAAGCTTGAGTTCCGGGTGACAGTGCAGGATCGCTTTGCTGCACAAAACTCTTGTGAGTGAGGAAACACAGGGAGGAAGTGATTTATTATCATGGAGAGGGTGTTGGCAGAGAGAATGACGCTGAGGAACAATGACTTTACTGACCCAGTGACAGGGGAACTGGGTCTTAACCAACAAGGAAGCCCTCGCCAGGCAGAAAAACGCATTCAGGATGTCCCAGGAGCAGAGAGCACCAAACAGGGAGTCCAGAGGCTCCCACAGCCATCCCAGGAACTATAGGTGCAATGGGAGGGGTGCCTGGGTGGCTTGGTCCCTTAAACATCAGACGATCTCAGCTCATGTCTTGATCTCAGGGTCCTGGGTACGAGGCTCTCTCCACACCCACTCTCACCCCATCCTGCCTGGGGGCACGGCACTGGGGTGGAGCCTACCTAAAAAAAATACAATGAAAGCAGAGGGGTGGAGAGGTGTGGAGTGAAGANGTTTCCTTTCAACTCCCTAAAGAAACGATCCACTACCGATCTGTTGGTTTGTCCTTCTGTCTGGACAATTTTCCAAGCACCCACTGAAATGCCCTACTTTCTCCTTTGTTTCTGCTGTTTGTGCAGAGGGAAAGTCGGACTCTGATCTAGGCTTGAACGGATGCAGCGATAGGCTTCTGTGCCGGCTGCGGTCGGCACTCTTCACGTGGAAAATGTGGCTAACAGCGGTACCACTTTCCAGGATTGTTATAAAGATTAAATCACGTAAAACTCTTCTGGTAAATGATGTCAGTATTCTTGCTAGGGCCATGATCTGAAACATCTATAGCAACAAGTCACTAAAGGTGCAAATAAAAGTAGCTTAATCTCTAAGTGAATCGCCCAAGTGAACTAGAGGAAAGGGGTCTGAGATTAGGCCGGCAACTCAGCAATGCCACCAAACACCCAGTCACCGTGCGACCTCGTGATCACAGGGTGGCTCCCATGACCCCGAGCACAGTGCTCCCTCTGTGTGAGGCTCTGCCGTTCCCAGAAGTTGTCCAGGAAGCCTGCCTTTAGAACTCAGGGTCTAGAAATGAATCTGATACTGCCCCCCCGCCCAGCTGGAAGGGAGGCTGGGGAAAACTACCTGGAGGCAGGAGTGAGTAATCCCGTTCGGCTTAGACTGCTCAGATTCGTTGTCTGGAGCTGCAGAAATAAAAGAGGGACACAGGAGAGTAGTTGTTGGGTAGGCAGGGAACAGGGTCTGCTATTCTCATGTCACTGAGAAGCTAAGTAAGATAAGGCAGAGCCAGTATCCCCTGAGAGCGTGGGAGCTGTGATTTGATTCGCATGCGACATATGTGCTGTTTTAAATCCATATAAACCATCTTTTACATTTCGCTATTCTTTCTCATAACAGATTCCCAGAAGTGGAATTTATTAGGTCAGAAGTTATAGACCCATGCCCAAAAATGCCTGAATCTAATCATGAGGAAAGAGTAGACAAACTGAAATTGAAGGACATTCTTATTCCCCAGCCAGTCTTTCAAAAACGACGCTGTCATGAAAGAGGAGGAAAGGCGGAGGAACTGGTTTCGCTCAGAAGAGACCACAGAGAGAGAGAGAGAGAGAGCAAGTAAGGCAATGAGGGAGGCGAGGGGTGGATCTCGGAGCAAGAAAAAATAAATTCTCTATAGCATATTACAGGAGCAATTGGCAAAGTCTGCATCTTGACTGTGTATTTGATCACACTATTGTAATCACAGTTACATTTTCTGAATTTGATGCTTATGCTGAAGTTGCATAAGATAGTATCGTTATTCTTAGGAGATAACCACGCAAGTTTTTAGGGTAGAGCAGCAGAATGGTATGATATCTGCAGCTTACTCTCAGATGCCTATCAGTGATGACCATGACAATGATATTAATTAAAATAAGGTTACAAGTAACAATGAAAATAAACCAGTTGGTGAGTCTAGATGAAGATTATGAGATTCCTGCTCTGTACATTTGAAAAATTTTGAAAATAAAAGGTTAGAGATAAGAAATGAAAATGACAAACATAATTTTGACTTTTCTTAGTTTGTGCCAGTTTATAAGCAATGCTTAAATGACTTTCATTTTGGGGCGCCTGGGTGGCTCAGTCAGTTAAGTGTCCAACTTCGGCTCAGGGCATGAGCTTGTGGTTCGTGGGTTCAAGCCCTGCCTCTGGCTCTGTGCTGACAGCTCAGAGTCTGGAGCTGCTTCAGATTCTGTATCTCTGTCTCTCTTCCCCTCCCCTGTTTGTGCTCTGTGTCTGTGTCTGTCTCTCTCTCAAAATAAATAAATTTTAAAAAAGAAAAAAAATTTAAAGACTTTCATTTTACCCTCATTTATACTAGCATTTATTTTTTAGTTTTTCCAAGTTTACTAGCCTAGAAATACATTTTTAAATGTTTTATTTATGTGCCTATTAGTTAAATGAGTTGGGTATTTTTCCCTGTTATTTTTCTATGTGGTTGTGTGTACTATTTTACTACGTGTGTGTGCACGTGTGTATCTATTTATATCTTGTCCCACTTGTCTGCTAAGATCTACTAAGATCTTAGCGTTGGGGTATCTGGGTTATTCAGTCAGTTAAGAGTTGGATTCTTGGTTTCAGTTCAGATCACGATCTCATGGTTGGTGAGTTCAAGCCCTGCATCGGGATCTGCACTAACAGCATGGAGCCTGCTTGGGATTCTTTCTTCCTCTCTCTGACCCTCCTCCATTCACTCTCTCTGTCTCTGTCTCAAAATAAACTTAAAAAAAATCTTAGCATTTTTCTCATTGATTGCATTCACCCTTTAAGCAATATGTTTGCAATGCAGAGTATTTCCCTTTAAGTAACTATGGTCTCCATAAATACCTTGATCCGTTTGGGGAAGAACTGAAACCAGACAGGTTTATAGAATATTTAGAAATTTTGTTGGCCCCTGACAAGTGTCAACCTCAGGCCAAAGTTCATATGAATTTTTGAAATGTTTTATCCCCCATTTCATCCATCTCCAATATCCTCCCTGTTGATTTCACTCCGCGCAGTCACATCCGCCACAGGCGGGAGGTTGTCCGGTGACACAACTTGTATGATCTCTGCCATTCTTGCAACAGCATCCCCACACGGCGCTAAGACATAGCATATGGACGTAAGGCTCAGGGGACATGACTGCCTGCCACGTCCCCAAACCTACGGGCCATCCATGAGCAATCTGTGTCTTTTCGGACAGAAGTTCTCATGCTTTGGGAGGGTCAGAATTACCTAGAGAGCTAGGGACAAACACAGTCCCAAACTCATTGAAGTGGGACGACGCACGGGCCTCTGTTAGTCCGCCAAGTTCTCCAGGTGATTCTGTTCCCTACCAAGGTTTGAGAACCATTGTTTGCGAGTGTCCAATAAAAGGAAAATATCCCTCAAAGCATAAGATTAAAAACACTTATCAGCTGGAGGGTTAGCTTGGATTATGGGGTGAGAGGGGCCGCTGCAAGCAATGGCAGGTGGGTGATCTATACGGGCAGGCACGCTGTGGATTCGGGATCCCGAAATGGTTCTCTTTCTAGGACTAGATCATGGTTCAGCAATCAGCTTTAAAAACAAATCTGAGCATCTCATGTAAATGCCCACGTAACCCATACTGCGACCATATGACTGGTGGATGGAGTCAAAACACATCTGTTTTAAGGTTTTCCAATGCATTCCATGGGGATAACCCTTACCAATTCCACGTGGGAGTGTGGCAGCTCCCGTGACTTTTCTCTTTCTCTAAGGTATAAATCCTTAGCTGCAAACATAGTTTCAAGTCTGAGACCGGAAAAACTCCACCTTATCTGTGAAGACAAATGGCCCTCCCGCCGGAGTGTGCTTTGGGCCAGCACCCTGCAGTGGCAAAGAAGGGGAAGGATGCATGAGTGGCTTCTTGTCTTCTCTTTGGGCCACTTCTCTTTTCTTCTTCTACTCCAGCTGGCCAGCCAGTTTCCGACCTCTTCTGGTTGAATGAATACTAAGGTGTAAGAAAACTCCAGTAATTCTACTAATGGGGATTTACCCAACAAAAATAAAAATATCAATTCAAAAAGATACATGCACCCTGTGTTTATTGAAGCATTATTTAAAATAACCAAGATATGGAAGCAACCCAAGTCTCCATCAACAGATGAATGGACAAAGAAGATGTGATATATGCTATACATATGATATATATTGGCAGAATATTACTCAACCATAAAGAAGAATGAGATCTTGCCATTTGTGACAACATGGATGGACTTTGAGGGTGTTAAGCTAAGTGAAATAAATCAGACAGAGAAAGATGAATACAATATGATTTCACTTACATGTGAAATCTAAAAAATAAAACAAATGAAGAAACAAACAAACGACTCTTAAATATAGCAAACAGATGGGTTGTTGCCAGAAGTAAGATAGCTGGGGGGAATGGCAAATTAGATAAAGGAGATTAAGAGATACAAACTTCCAGTTATAAAATAACCAAGGCACAGAGATGAAAAGTGCTGCGTAGGGGAAATAGTCAATAATAACATGGTAATGTCACATGGTGATTACACCGAGGGCGATGACATTGAGTGATGTATGAAATTGCCAAATCAATATGTTGCACCCCTGAAACTAATATAACATTGTTGCATTGTCAACTATACCTCAAATTTTTGGGAAAAAAATGCTCTTACAGAACTGCAGAACTGGTACTGTTCTTTTTTTTTATTATTATATTTTCTTAATGTTTTACTTTATTTTTGAAGCACAGAGACAGAGCACAGGCAGGGAAGCGGCAGAGAAAGAGAGACACAGAATCCAAAGCAGGCTCAGAGCTGTCAGCACAGAGCCCAATGCAGGGCTTGAACCCACAGACTGTGAGATCATGACCTGAGCGGACATTGGCCACTTAACCAACTGAGCCACCCAGGTGCCCCGAACTGGTACCGTTCTAAGCTGACTTTGCATTTTCTGTGCTTGACAGATTTCCAAAGCTGACTCTTGGCGTTTCTTAGGTCTTCTGGAAGATTGTTTTCCTGAAGATTTATCTCCTCCATGTCACTTCACTTGTTTCATACACCTGTGTTCACAGTGTTCTCTTGTGGCTCATTTGTAACCACTTTCACTTTCCAGCTGTTAGTGTCCTCTGCTAAGTAACCCTGTGACTAGGACCCCAGATGACCTTCAGCTGGATCTCACCCCTGTGACGTACCTCTGAGCCATTGAAAATGCTCATAAATAATCCTGGCTGATCTGAAAACAACCTTCACCTTGGTGGCCCAGCCTGCTTTACCCATCGTTGGTCAGAAGTCAGGCTGCATCCTTGAGCCTCCCAGCTGCAGGAAAATTGTCATTTCACACTCTCTGAAAGTTATCTTAGAAGCCTGGGAAGGAAGTGGCAGTTCTTCCTCATTTCCACCCCATCTTCCCCCAGCCAGAAACGGAAGCTCTCCTTGGGAAAATCCCCTCCAAAATAATCTCTTCAAAAACCCTGTAGGATGGAAGAGCTGTGGAAATGGTTCTCAGTGTTTCCTTGGTATATTCTGCAGATGGTGATCTAGTTTTGGAATATCGGATTTGTTGTATGTGATTATCCCAGTGAAACTTATGTTTCAACATTATTTTACTCTGCTTTTAGATATCCTGCCATTAAGCCACATTTAGGGAGGCCATAGTTCAGGACAATCTTTTTTCCTACATCGGGTGATCTTTGGAGACAGGAATAGATGATCAGAAAATGATATAGTTGATGCCTTACTTTAGTAGAAATTGTTTTCAGTGTACAATATACATGGTGCGGAGTCTGAAATAATGACCACACAACTCCATGAAGTCAACAAAGTAAACACACCCACGTAACAAGCACTCAGATCCAGATAGAGAACATTATCAACTTCTGGAAGCCCTTTTCCCATCTGACTTCTCCAGAGAAATTAACATCTTAACCCTCAGTCCATTTTTTTTCTTTTTTTTTTTTGCTTTTGAAGTTGATAGAAGTAGAATCTTTTTTCTCTGGTCAACACTATGTTTGTGAGATTCATTCATATTTCTACCTTTCGTGGGAGATCATTCATCTCATTACTGTGTGGCCATGGTATGAACATACCTGGACAAGTTAATATTTGATCAGTAAATCTCTTCATGAAGGGTAGCTCAGAGTTGACTGTGGCATCTCCAGACCTTCTACGATTCCAGCCTGAATCCACAAAAGGACTCTAAAGTCACCCTAATGACTTGTCTTTAGTGTCAGGAGAAAGCAGTTAAACTCTTGCAATTTTTAAAAAACTATGTCCAAGGTTAGGATCCTTCAGGAAAGAGTGTATTAGTTATTCCCATTCTTTATATAGTATCCCATCAATCTGCTCTTTTCATTTGGGTAACTTAGAATCATACGATGTTCAAACTGGATAAAAACACATCTCCTGAGAAATATTTTGCATAAATTCTGATACCAATTGTATGAGTTTCTATTTCCTCAGGAATTGAGATACGAAGTTTTATCGCTTAGCCCCAAGAAAAATTGAAACTGTTCCATTCAAAATGACACGTGAAGATCAAAAATAGTTCTTTGAGTATTTCTTGCACTGTACTTTGTAATTATGTAGTGCATTTTTTCCATTAAAATGAAAGACTTCCAAGTAGGATAGATTTTTATCAAGGATAAGACGACTCTTGAGTTTATTTAAATAAATATTCACATTTTACAATTGCAGTGAAATTCAGTACCTATTTTGAAAACTTGACAGAGTCCCCTTCATGGATCAATGTCAGCGCTTCGGTTGAAAATGTTGAAGTGATGTTGGAATGAGCACTGGGTATTGTATGGAAACCCATCTAACAATAAATTTTATATATAAAAAAGAAAATGTTGAAGTGAAAATAGTGTCTATGCTCTGAATAATAAATGAAAAACACTAAAGACTTGTGTTTTCATGAAATTCTGTTTGACAAATGGTAAAATATCATTAGAACATCATTTTTTAAATGTTTTTTAAAATTTACTTCTGAGAGAGAGATAGAGACAGCATGAGCAGGGGAAGGTCAGATAGAGAGGGAGATACAGAATCTGGCAGTCAGCACAGAGCCTGACCCGGGGCTTGAACCCATGAACCATGAGATCATGACCTGAGCCAAAGTCGGACGCTTAACCGACTGAGCCACCCAGGCAACCCTAAAACATTATTTTAAATTAGAATTTTTTTCATTCAGACTGGAGTGTATAGAAAGTTTTACTCATTTATTTATTCATTCAACAAAATATTTAAGGAGCGCCTGCTGTGTAGTAGGCATTGCATTAGGCTATAGATGAGTCACATGAATAAGGACAATATTCCACTGTCCTCAGGAGCCTAGAGTTTAGTGCAGTTGAGAGATAGATAAGTAAACGGCTTATGGACGTGGTAATCGCTGCTTGTATATGTGCTATAGGATTCTGTAAGTATAATAGAAGCCCACAAAAGGCACCAAATCAATCTTTGGTAGCTCATGAAATCTTTCCCCAAGGAAGTGATACCTAAGGTGGGCAGCTAGATACACGTTAGATAGTTAGGGTTAGAGGGTGGTGTAGACATTCACAAAGGCTGAAGCGACTAGTTGCCATTAACTGACATAGGACATATAGTATAAACATTGAATTAAAAAAGGAGAGGGGAACATAATTAAATCAGCTGGGGACATGAAAATAAACACTCAAAAATCCAGACAGAAACGATCATTAAGACAGCATACCAGAATAGAAATCAGTCAGGGGGTGCTTGGATGGCTCATTCTATTAAGCGTCTGACTTTTGGTTTTGGCTCAGGGCATGATCTCACGGTCTGTGCGTTTGAGCCCCACGTCAGGCTTTCTGCTTACAGCGCAGAGCCTCCTTGAGATTCTCTCTCCCTCTGTTTCTCCCCTCTTCTCTCTAAAAACAAACAAACAAACAAACAAACATTTAAAAAAGGAAGAAGAAAAAGAAATGGGTCAGGAGTCAGGCCAATTTAGACTCAAATCCCAGCTTCACCACTTAACAGACATGTGAAATTGAACAAATCCTTTAACTTTTCAGAGCCATTTTTTCTCATCATATAAAATGGGAACAGTGTGGAGATTATAGGGCTGTAGGAAGGATTAAAGGAAATAATGTATATAAAAGTGTCTAACCCAGGGGCCCTGGGTGGGTCTTGGTTAAGTGCACGACTTCAGCTCAGGTCATGATCTCGAGCTTCAAGAGGTCGAGCCCCGTGTCGGGCTCTGTGCTGACATCTCAGAGCCTGGTGCCTGCTTCAGATTCTGTGTGTCTCCATCTCTCTCTGCCCCCTCTCCACTTATGCTCTGTCCCTCTCTCTCTCAAAAATAAACATTAAAAAAAAATTTTTTTTAATGTGTCTAACCCAGTTCCCAGCACATACTGAGCGCTCAAAATTTGGAGGCTTTGGGTGCCCTGGGTGGCTCAGTAGGTTAGGCATCTGACTCTCAGTTTCAGTGTAGGTCATGATCTCACAGTTTCATGAGCTCAAGCCCCCCATCAGGCTCTGAACCATCAGTGCAGAGCCTGCTTGGGACTCCCTCTCTCCCCTCCCCTACTCACGCAGTCTCTACCTCTTTCAAAATAAATAAACTTAATTTTTTTAAATTGGAGGCTTTGTTAATTTGGAAGAAAATCAGGAGTTGAAGGGAGGATCAGTATTCAAAGGCCAAACCCTAGAAGATAAAAAGAGTTTTACAAGGTCCCTTTGGCTAGAGTTAAATCTACTAGCAATTCTCTTCCTTTTCCATGGACGAGTGAGCCATAAAAGTGAATGAACTTGTGGTTGCTTGGATAAAAGCACGAGTCAGAGCAGTAATGTATGTTCCAGGGACACAGTTGGCCAACAGCAGAATTATAAAAAAGCAGGTCTGGTTGTTTTCAAACACTCCTGAGTGAGCTTTGAGTTCCCTTGTGAAGATGCAAAGTGGATTTCTGGGTAGGGAGATCAGCTGGATATTTGTTATTGCCTTTGGTGTTCTTCTGAAACCTAATAAAATGACAGTAAAATACTCATTGCTTTCAGGCAGAAACCCACAGTGAAAATGAGATTAGGAGGGAAGACAAAACAAGACTTAGGAATTTAGAAGCCATACAGAGAAGAGGTAACATAATTTTTTTAAGGTTTATTTGGTTTTGAGAGGTAGACAGAGACAGAGCGCGAGGGGAGGGAGGGCAGAGAGAGAGGGAAGCATGGAATCTGAATCAGGGCTCACACTCACGAGCTGTGAGATCGTGACCTGAGAGGAGGTCAGACGCTAAATCTACTGAGCCACTCAGGCACCCCAAGAGGTATCTCATTGGATCCGAGAAAAGTGACCCCTAAATTTGTCTAGAGAGACCTAGTGAGTGCCTGATTGCATCACAGACCTCCCAAAAGGTGTGGGAATGTGACTACCTTTGGAAACTCGGAGAACGTGGTGTTAAAAACAGGAGGAATTGGTTTGTAAGTATATTGAAGAAGCACTTTAAGTGATAGATGCCTGTTCCAACACCGTAGAGCCATTTACCTTCCTTCTCCCCCCTCCCTGCGTCGCAGAGGCCAGATAAGGTAAGTGTAGAGAATCACTTTGTGGAACATGCTTGGCACATTTGGGGATGGGATTCAGCCCTGTGAACAGGAGGGTGGTGGTTTCTAAGACCATTTATGGAAACTCTGGTAACCAAGTAAAAGCGGAGGTCTTTTGCCTCCATTCTGATTCCTGAACACTGGAGATTGGCATGTTGACTGGGGTATTTGACCACGTGGAGGGGAAAGACATGATGGGACTGACATCAAGAGCCCCCCAATCAAATGACCCAGAGTACCCGAAACTGGAAGCTGGCAGTCAAGGAGGTTCACCCCTGGGACCACAACTTCCGGAAAGCATTTTTAGTACCTCACTCCTAAATTTGAGCAGACAACCGAAAACTAGCAGACATTTAGGGAAACCCACCAACACGAAAGTGTGGAACAGATCTTTGGGAATCTCTAAAAAGAAACAAAGAGTTTTATTTGAGCCCAGGAAACACGCTCTTCCCAGGGAAGAAAGTGCTCTGGAGAATGAAAAGTTTTACAGGGCTATATACTTTTTCACATTTTGTAAAAGCTCAGAAGATTATAAATCAACATAGAGGCAGGAATCACAAGATTTAAAGTCAAGGCGGGAGGGGCACTGATGGATGTCTTAAAGAAAAGGTTGTTTTCCTTTAGGTACTCATAAGGCAGACCTACAATGTCTGCTTGGCGGGCCATACGACACGCTTCTGGTTTAAACAAAGTTTATGCCAGTCATACTAACTTACAGAGAAATCTAGAAGGCTTCCCTTTATAAATCAGGCCTTTATGAAACCTTTAGTGAGGTTTTTTTTTTCCCCTCTCATCAGGGTGCCTGGGCGGCTCAGTGGGTTAAGCATCTGACTTTGGCTCAGATCGTGAGTTTACACCCCACTTCCGGTGAACATGAGCCCCAGGTGAGCCCTGCTTCTCACTTCCTCCCATCTCTTTCTCTGCTTCTCATGGGATTCTTTCTCCCCTCCCCCTGCCTGACACTCATATGTACCTCCCTTCTCAAAAAAAAAGAAAAAAAAAAAAAAGATGAAGACCAAAACAAAAGCAACTTGGAAAAAAGCAAGACTCTAATGGGATCAGAAAACTAGGGGCGCCTGGGTAGCCCAGTCTGTTAAGCATGCGACTTTCGCTTAGGTCATGATCTCACAGTTCGTGGGTTCAAGCCCTGTGTTGGGCTCTGTGCTGACAGCTCAGAGCCTGGAGCCTGCTTCTGATTCTGTGTCTCCCTCTCTCTCTGACCCTCCCCTGCTCACACTGTCTCTCTCTCTCTCTCAGAAATAAATAAAACATTTAAAAATATTTTAAAAAAGAAAACTATTGGTAATATGCACAGTTGGATAAGAGGTGATATTGCACCCAGGAAACAAGAATATTATGTAATTTTTAAAAGGACTATTCATAGAATTAAAGAGGGCTTTGTGAAATTAAAAATATATATGATAGCAGGATAAAAAAAATTCAGAGAGGAGTTCTTGAATGGCTCAGTTGTTAAGCAGCCAACTCTTAGTTTTGGCTCAGGTCATGATCTTGAAGTTCATGGATTTGAGCCCTGAGTCAGGCTCTGCATTGACAGTGCAGAGCTTGCTTGGGACTCTCTCTCTCTCTCTCTCTGCCTCTCCCCTGCTCAAGTTCTCTCTCCCTCACTCAAAATAAATAAATTTTTTAAAAAATTCAGAGAAAGTCTGCATGATAAAGTTGAGCAAACCTCCCAGAAAGTAGAGCAAAAAGAAAGAAATGGAGAAAAAAAAGAGTTGAAAAAAAAGAAAATTAGAAGATCAGAATAAGAAGTTCAATAGCTGCATTAGAGGAGCTCCATAATGAGAGACAGAGAAAACCAAAGGAAGGAAACTGTCAACAAAATATTTCCAGAGAGAGGGCATGAGTTTGCAGATTGTAAGAGCTACTGAGTGTCCAGATAATAGATGAAATTAGACTACCCCAAGGAACATTATTGTACCATTTCCAAACAGCATGCATTTGATGGCTGGCTTTCATACAATATACCGCAGGGTGGGTAGCTTAAATAACAGAAAGTCATCACCTCACAGTTTTAGAGGCTGGAAGTCCAAGATCAAGGTGTTATGGACCCTGGGATAGATTTTTTTAACAATGTGAAATTAAAAGAATGCCTGATATATTTGAACATAGGAAAAGGACATTTAGACACGTGTATAAGAGTTTGAGGTAAATTAGTGGTAAGTACAGAAGAGGAAGCAAACAAAACTACATAAACAGAAACAAGAAAAGTATCAATTTCAGGGAAAATGAAAAGTTGAGCAGGTAAAAAACATAGGACACCATGAGGCTCCACTGTGAATATCATTTACACATGTTCAATAATGTTAAAATAAATATTAATCTAACCAAGACAAGTATGTTGGAAGTGTGAAAAAATAGAAATAGTGCTGTGTATTGGGTGTGCTCTGGGTAGGTGAGATCAGGAAAAAAGTTAAAATTTCCCATTACTGTGTTTGTGTCAAAAAAAGTCCTTAATCTGCACACTTAAGACGAGTGAGACTTATCTGTTGGTTGAGGCTCAGTTAAAAACAAAAACCAACATCCACAAACGTGGCTCTGGTTTAAACCTAGGACGGCAAGCACAAATGCCCAACGGGGCTAGGCAAAGAGCTTAACTAAGTGATGCAGTGAGCTTAACTAGGTGAGTCTAACTAAGTGATGTAAGATTAGGTGGGGAATTAGTGGGGATGCAGCAAAATGAAGGACGTGGATTCTGTTCTGCAAGTGGATCACCCCTATTTAGATCCAGTTATAAAAATATGTGTCACAGGGGACCCTGGGGGGCTCAGTCAGTTAAGCGTCCAACTCTTGGTTTCAGCTCAGGTCATGGTCCCGGGGTTCGTGGGATCCATCCCTGCATTGGGCTCTTCAATGACAGTGCAGAGCCTGCTTTGAATTCTCTTCCTCTCTCTCTGCCCCTCCCCCTGCTTATGCTCTCTCTCTCTTAAAAACAAATATGGAAACTTTAAAAAAATAAACTAAAAAAAATCACAAAATTTAAGGATGTTTATAAGAGAAGCCATATAGATATGGGGGGCGTCTGGGTGGCTCAGTCAGTTAATTGTGTGACTTTGGCTCAGGTCATGATCTCACGGTCATGGGTTCAACCCCTGAGTTGGGCTCTGTGCTGACAGCTCGGAGCCTGGAGCCTGCTTTGGATTCTGTGTCTCCCTCTCTCTCTGACCCTTCCTCATCATGCTCTATCTCTCTCCCTCAAAAATAAATAAACATTTTTAAAAATTTTTAAAAGAGAGAGAGAGAGAGAAGCCAGATAAGTTCTCAGGAATGTAAATGTCCTGATTTTTAAAACACCACTTTATGAAAAAAACATAGCTGTGGGTTATATTTGGTCCATATACTGCCAATGAAACCGATGAAGCTTTTTCATCCTCTCCTGGAGGGTGTGGGAGAGACCTAATATCCCTGAAATTATATTGCACTGGGTTAGTAAAATTGGCTCCGGATGAAAATAATTTTAAACAGCAAACCAAGGAGCAAAGATCTATAAAACTAACAAGCCAGAACAAAAGAAAACAAAGAAACAAAACCTCTGGACCTTAACATTTTCCCAAGGCACATTGATGTGATAAAATCAGAATTACTTAGTGTTTACAAGGCATCAGAGATTATGCCTTTGACTTCACATATTCAGAGAGGTGATTTAACTGGGGACGACTTTTACAAATTTACTGGAGCTCTAATACCTGGATCATTTAGGTCCTGCTGATAGGTAGAATATCCAAAGTCCATTTTTAGTCTGATATCAATTAATGACTCATCATTTCTCTTGACTTCCAGCCTTATCAGCGTCCTGTGTCGCTGCATGTACCAAACAATGTGTTCGATGCAAGTCTTCTCATTCCTACAGCATCTATGTCTGGTAGTGTGCAGATGAACAAGGGTAAAAATGAAGCAAATCAATGAGAAATAATTACGTATTGTACAAATAAGAACAGAAAGTAGATCCATAGTGGCCCAGGGCCCAAGGTAGAGAAAGGCAAATTCGGGGATGATGGAAGTGATCTAAAACCAGACTGTAGTGATTGTTGCACAACTCTATAAATGGACTAAAACTCTTGAACTATACACTGAAAATGGGAGAATTTTTTGCTAGGGAAACTATACCTTAATAAACCTGTAATTTTATTTTATTTTATTTTTTAAATTTTATTTATTTTACATTTATTTATGTTTTAGAGACAGAGAGAGGCAGAGCACAAGTAGAGGAGACACAGACAGAATGAGACAGAATTGGAAGCAGGCTCCTGGCTCTGAACTGTCAGCACAGAGCCTGACACGGGGTTTGAACCCACATACTGTGAGATCATGACGTGAGCCGAAGTCAGATGCTTACCTGACTGAGCCACCCATGCGCCCCTAAAGCTGTAATTTTAAAAAAGAATGATGGATGATAAAATTAGTGGGTTAAAAGATGATGAAAAATAAGATATTTACATAGTCTCAAAGTGCCTCCCTGCTAGATACTTATTGACTATAATGCAGAAAATAGTAACTTTAGGGTGGAGAAACTGGCAGACACCATTTGAACCAAGTGATCAAAGTTAACATCACCAGTAAGTGGATGTATGGATATCAGGTACCTTCTGAAGTGATGCACAGAGGATATAACATCGACTTGTGATATTGTAGCCAAAAATGCATACCTGAATTTAATCCTGAGTAAGCAGAAGACAAACCAAAGTTGAGGGAAATCTGCAAATAACTGACCGAGTATTCTTTGAATGTGTCAAAGTCATGAAAGAGATAGAACAATGCCCCTGAATAAGTACATTAAAGAGATGTAGGGGTGCCTGGCTGGCTCAGGCAGTGGGGAATGCGACCCTTGGGCTTGGGGTTGTGACTTGGAGCCCTATGCTGGGTGTAGAGATGACTTTAAAAAATAAAATCTTAAATAAAAAATAAAGAGATCTGTTAACTAAGTGTAATGTGAGATCCTGTTTTGGATTCTGGTCCAGAAAGCGGATGCTAGTGGGGCATCCAGCAAAATTTGCATATTGCCTGCACATTGGTCACTGGCATTGTGTTGATGTTACTCTCCTGCTTTTGATAATTGCACTTAAAAAAATTTTTTTTAAAGACAGATTATAGGCCACAATGCAAAACTTGGCATTTTCATGCAAGTTTCATGCAAAACTTGGCAAGACAGAATCTTATGGAGTTTTTAGAATTCAAAGTACTGCTTTGATTATTATATTGCTCAGTGAAGGTAATAAAGTGAGCATTGACATTCTGGTGGCCACAGAAGCACCTTGCATGAAGAATACTGGCCAGATAGGGCATAGGTCTGTGTGTGCTCTGTTTTTCTATAATATATTAATTTTTCTTCTCAATGTTTACTGAAAAACAGCAAGTAGCTTTCTAGGTGAGTTGGTTGTTAACTCAAAAGTTATTTAATCTCCCAGAATATAACCTTTAACTTTAAGGCATGTCATGAAATTATAAACATGTTCGCTAAAGGAAATCCCAATTGTTCATTTAATGTATGGAATATATATATTACAGGCTATTAAATGTTTTCAGTTAAGCTGTATATGAATTTACCACACTTGTGATGAAAAAAATTCACCACGTTTTAATGTAGATTCCTTTATTTTTTTTTAATGTTTTTTTTTAATTTTTTTTTATTTCTAGGAGAGAGAGAGAGAGACAGCGTGAGCAGGGGAGGGCCAGAGAGAGAGGGAGTCACAGACTGAAACAGGCTCCAGGCTCTGAGCTGGCAGCCAGCACAGAGCCCGATGTGGGGCTCGAACCCACGAACCGCGAGATCATGACCTAAGCGAAAGTCAGACGCTTAACCGACTAAGCCACCCAGGCGCCCCTGTAGATTCCCTTATTAACCAGAATGTTCCATTTACTCTTTTTGTCCAATTTTTTCTTGGAGGCTATTCAAACTAAAGATGCTTTAGGGAGCCTGGGTGGCTCAGTTGGTTAAGCATTCAGCTTTAGCTCAGGTCATGATCTCATGGTTTGTGAGTTCGAGCCCCACGATGGGCTCTGTGATGACAGCTCAGAGCCTGGATCGGATTCTGTGTCTCTTCTCTCTCTGCCCTTCCCCCACTTGTGCTCTGTCTCTCTCTCTTTCTCAAAAGTAAATAAACATGAAAAAATATTAAAAATAAATAAAGGTGCTTCGAACAGTTTCATATGTAAATACAATGCAAATCCTTACCTTGCCATCATGTTCAAACGTATGAATGAACCAAATTTATTTAGCTATTTCCCTACATGTGGAAAGTTAGGGTGTTTCCAACATTTTACCTTTTGAACAGGAACACTAGCAATGTCATGAATGTCTGCATATACATAGAATAAATACCTTTGAATAGAATGTCTAGGTCAAAAGATGTATGCAATTAGTATTTTGATAGATATTTTACAATTTGTCTTTCATAAAAAGGCTGTTGATTTATTTTAAAAAATTTATTCTTACTCCTATTTATTTTAAAAAGTTGAATTCTCAGATTAAAAAAGCATAGATCCCTTTTGTAGCCAAGAATATGATACAAAGGTGTATTTAAAAAAATAAGGGGAGACTGGGTGGCTCAGTCGGTTAAACGTCCGACTTCAGCTCAGGTCATGATCTCACAGCTCATGAGTTCCAGCCCCGTGTCAGGCTCTGTGCTGACAGCTCAGAGCCTGGAGCCTCCTTCCGATTCTGTATCTCCCTCTCTCTCTGCCCTTCTCCCACTCGTGATCTCTCTTTCAAAAATAAATAAAACATTAAAAAAAAGTAAATAAAAATAAAAGATAACCACCTTTCCTTTATCCCATTGTCTGTCTCTGTCCTGCTTCCCTGAGATAGTCTCTGCTATGCCCTTCTAGGCATATTGCTGCCACACGCAGATATCAGCGTAGACATACCTTTAGATGGTTGATCCTTAAACAACACAAGTTTGGCTGTGAATGTATTTTCTCTCATGCTTTTCTTAATACAATTTTCTTCTCTCTAGCTTATTTTATTGTAAGAATAAAGTATATAGTAACAATATGTGTTAATTGACTTTTTATGTTATTGGCAAGGCTTCTGGCCCACATTGGGCTATCAGTAATTAAGTTTTGGGGGAGTCAACATTTATGTGTAGATTTTCAACAGCATGAGGTTGAAAATGCCCATTTGTTTCAAGGGTCAATTGCATATTCAAATATATTTAATTTTATCTAGACAGGATTATATTGTCATACAGTCAAAAAAATTTTGTGTATTTTTTACGTGCTATTTTTAATTTTTTTTTTTTCTTTCGGGGTAAAGGGCTTGCTTCTTCTTCCTCATTGTGTCTGCCACGCATATCACCTTCCCTATTTCCTCTCCCTCAAAGACAACCCCGTTAACAAGTTGTGTCCTAATAATTATACATCGTCACATAAATTCCATTTCTATATATACTTTGTACTTACCAGTGCTTAAGGAAGTGTGCCAAAGCTTAACTTTTCCTGCCATCCACATCGCTAGCTTGTGGGATTTAGAAACTTTCATAAAGAAAAATGGATCAAGTTAAAAGAACCACCTAGCCATAAAAATGTACAGTAAAATATTCTGTTTGCTAATACTTTCCAGTAGTGCTGCTCTGGGCTTTGAAGAGGTGAGTTATAACTCAAGCAAGAAACAGCACTGTGATCAAGACCCAATATGTAAACTCAATCTTTCTGCAAACAGCAACTCAGCCATGAATTTAAGCCATGTATTGTACACTGTTGCCCAAAACTCACAAACTACAATTAAATTATATAAGTGCGTAGTAAACACACAATGCAAAATCTGAGCTTGTTATAAAAGAAATACAGTACATGCATAGAATCACATTAATTGTAAGTAACCTAGATCTGTTGATAGGAAGTTATGAACTTAAACCTTAATATTTCATGAAAAGATAAATGAACTAATTTACTAAGAGAAGCCAACAACTGTCAAATACCAAGCTGGAATGAGAACAAAGTTTATTATCACGTGTACAAGCTTTAGCTTATTAGAATACTTTCCTATATTTTTTGTAGCGCCTGGGTGGCTTGGTTGGTTGAGCCTCTGACTTCAGCTCAGGTCACTATCTTGAGGTTTATGGATTCAAGCCCTGCATCTGGCTCTGTGGGCTCAAACCTAGGAAGGAGGAGATCATGACCTGAATTGAAGTCAGACACTGAACCCACTGTTTGGGCTCTGTGCTGACAGCTCAGAGCCTGGAGCCTGCTTTGAACTCTGTGTCTCCCTCTCTTTCTTTCCCTCCCTGCTTGTGCTCTGTCTCTGTCTCTCTCTCTCTCTCAAGAATAAATAAACATTTATGTGGTTTGAGATGTAAGTATGGAGGTGGGTGGGTGGCTTGAAAATACGTGCTGCCATGTATTTAGAGCCATCTACATTGGTACTCAAGGCCACAATAGAAACATTAATATAATAGGAGGAAAGTAAATCAATCTGAAAAGAATTCATGGTTCTTTCAACATAAGTGAGTACATGACTAATTGAGAGGCAAGCTATAGGAATCAAGATACCAGCTTGAAACTGGGAAGATCCGGCTTCGCTGATAGCATACTATTTCAGTTAAGTGCGACTAAACACTCTTGGAGGGGATTTGAAGGAATAGGAAGAAGAAGGAAGAAGGAAGGTACTTGATTTTTGTGTTTTTTACTTACATTTGAGAAATCATGAATAAGTGCCCATGGATTTTGGCTTCTCTCTAAAACTATAAAAGTTAGAAAGTAAAATGAAAGCCACAAATGTCACTTTTGAATGTCCATTGACAAGAAAAGAGGATATTATTTAGACGGTCTCCTAAACTATTATAACACAATCATTGCATGACTTTTTTTTTTTTTAAGTGTTGCTCTACATCTGTTCCTTGCCTCGGGGTATATTAGTATATTTTGGAGAGATTAGGGCACCACTCGAGTTGACCAGCTAGCAGGCTTTAAATACTGTGTTCTTGTGTGTGAGTGTGAAACTGATTTATAAGTGACCAGGCTGTAATTAAGCCATATTAATTACAGTATGATTGAACAGCCTAAGACAATGAGCTCAAGTAATATTACTGACAGCCTTTGAAATGAAAGTTATACTCTCTAAAAACACCAAAATGGACCTATTTCACTTGCCAGTGATTGTAAAGGTTGCTCATAGAAGGAGTAAGTGTGCTAAAGGAAGCATTCTGGGGAAAGAATATTATTTCATGTCCTTACAAGAGTTTTATGTCTAAACAGAGGGCTATATGATATTTGAATATTGATATTCTATCCTAACTAAAGCGGTCACAAAAATAAAAGCCTTTGGCTTCTGGCCTTTCAGAGACCTTCCCACTAAGTTCAAGTGCACCTAGGAAAAAGTAGCAAATAAATCGAGTGGTTAAGAACTATTTTATTTGTTTGTTGTTTGTTTACCAACCACAGCTAGGTAAGAGGAAGTGGGTTAATTTTGAAACCTTAAGTTTCCTTTTCTCTAAACCAATAGTTATTGCTGGCCATTAATGTGTTCTTTCCTTTGCAGGAAGTTGCAAGATGAGAGAAGAAGAAAAAGAAAGAAAGAGAGAAAGAAAGAGAAAGAAAAAAAGAAAGAAGGAAAGAAAGAAAGAAAGAAAGAAAGAAAGAAAGAAAGAAAGAAGAAAAGAAAGAAGGAAAGAAAGAAGGAAAGAAAGAAAGAGAGAAAGAAAAGAAAGGAAAGAAAGAAAGAAAGAAAGAAAGAAAGAAAGAAAGAAAGAAAGAAAGAAAGAAAGAAAAGAAAGAAAGAAAAGCAAAACCAAGCTGGCATTATTTTTAGCTTTCCTCTGATTTGGATATAGCTACCGTCTTTCCATTTTCTCATGGAAACTCTCAAAACTGTTCAAAGGAGTAAAATGAGGCAAAGCCAGGACCAGGGAGCTGTGCCAAAGGACTTAAGGCTGGGTTATTTCCGTGAAGCTGACTTGCAGGAAGCCAGCTGCCCTGCTCCAATGCAAGAGGGTTCCTACAGCTGGGCAGACTCGAGTCCTGCCTAAATCGGGTCCCTCTGAGACTGGGTATCAGTTTCCTTGGAGAAAGAGTTGAAGCTTCTCAGCTTCAGACCTTCCTTTGAATATTAATACGGTGGTAACAGCGGTATCTAGCTCTTTGAGGGCAAGCAGTTGTTGCAATGGTGAATGATTTATAAACTGAGCTTAAAATAGCAAGGATGCTATTAAAAAAATAGTAAAGAAATAAAAAAAATAACAAGGATGATCTATTTTTGCAAAATTTCATTTAATGCAGCTTAACAAGGCAGTACCTATAGCTTAGATCTGTAGTTGGTGAACTGTGGCTCTCTACCTCTTTGAGTACTGTCTGCAAGCTCAGAATGAAAGAATAGTATTTCATGACATATGAAAATTAGATCAAGTTCAAATTTCAAAATTTGCAGAAATTCGTTCTCTCTTTTTATGTGAGTACCTACATAATATCCTTGACTTTGGCTGTTGACCTGTTAAACTTAAAATATTTACTACCTCGCTCTTTACAGAAAAAGTTTGAAGATCTTTGTTTAGAAGAGCATGAGATTCAGTGTCAGACAAATCTGGATCGAGCCCCCTGGGCTGCCACTTACTAAGTGTATGACCTTGAGCAAGATATTTAACTTTCCTAAGGCTTAGTTTCCTTGTCTATAAAATGGACAGTCGGATACAATTTATCCTGCCAAATTAAATGAGATAATGCATTTAATGTGCCTAACACAATGCCTATCAGATGGTAAGGGATCCATACATTGGTATTTTGTCATCGTTGTTTTACCACAAAGCAACTGAAAACTAAATAAAATTGTAAAATAGAAGGAATTTTAAAGTTACATTTGAAGATGTACTAGGTTCTACAATATTATACCTAGGATTTCACCTTCTTCTTCTTCTTCTTCTTCTTTTTCTTTTTCTTATTAAAAGTCATTTGGGATTAAACAGCAAAAACAAAGTCTCACTCATAACAGAATGGATAAAAGCAGTAAGTCCTGTGTTAAGACAGAAGTAAAAACAGTCACACATGTAGGGAGAGCTGAGATCGCAAGCAGTATATCTGAATATATAAAAACCCTCACCTCTTCAGATACGAGCTTGTTAAATTTTGAAAAGTTAATAAAATAGTGAGATAGAGCCCCATGTTCGACTCCACACCGACTGCTCAGAGCCTGCTTGGGAGTCCTCCCTGCCCCTCCTCCGCTCACGTGCACTTGCTCTCTCTCAAAAACAAGTAAATAAGCACTTTAAAAAAATAAAAATAGCAGCTTTATTGAAATAACGTTCACAAACCATACAATACACCTATTTCAAGTATACAATTCAATTTTTTTTGTATTTTCAGAGTTGTGCTACCATCACCACAATTAATTTTAGAACATTTTCCTCACCCCCAAAATGTACACATTGGCAGTCAGTTCTCTCAGTCCCTCCCGTCCCTGGTAACAACTAATCTAGTTTCTGTTTCCATAGACTTGCTTACTCTGCACATCTCACATAAATGGAATCATACAATACGTGGTGTTTTGTGAATGCCTTCTTTCATTTAGCATAATACTTTTTCCATCTTATAGCAGGTACTTCATCCCTGTTAATTAAGTGAGATAATTTTTCACTGTGTGGATGTACCACCTTTTGTTTACTGATTCATCCAATGATGAACAATTCGAGTGTCTTTAACCTTTGACCATTGTACTGTCTAGAACGCCTTTTGCTCTGACCGAGGCTATATACTGTCAGCAATATTTGCCAGTCACCTTGACTCAGGCGGCTTTGTGGTGCACCGGTTCTCGGTGAGATAAGAAATGTTAGTATATTGGGGCGCCTGGGTGGCTTAGTCGGTTAAGCGTCCGACTTTCACTTAGGTCGTGATCTCACGGTTCGTGGGTTCGAGCCCCGCGTCGGGCTCTGTGCTGACTGCCAGCTCAGAGCCTGGAGCCTGTTTCAGAGTCTGTGACTCCCTCTCTCTCTGACCCTCCCCTGCTCACGCTGTCTCTCTCTCTCTCTCCTAGAAATAAATAAAACATTAAAAAAAAAAAAAAGAAATGTTAGTATAACGTTCTGTCAGAGCCCTGTGAGGAAATGAGAAATGTGGAAGGGACTGTGGTCAGGGCTGTAACAGCTTCTGTTCAGGCAGTAATGCAGTGCTGAAGGGGCACTGAATGCTGTTCGTAGAGCAAAAGCTGAAAAGAATTGAGAATGAATTGCTGTATAGTCACACAACTGAAAACTTGAAAATATAGATAACCCCTGGAGATTACATACTGTATGATACTCTTTTCGCGAAGTTCAAAGACAAGCCAAAATTAAACAGCATATTGTCTATGTACCTATATATGTGATAAAATTGGAAAGGGAGGAATGATCAGTTCCCCCAAATCAATTCATGCCCATGGTTACTATCTTAGGGAAGAGGCAGAGGATTGGAATAGAATACTGGCCCCATATAGGCAGATATAACTGGTTGGTAATGTTTCTGGACTAGGGATGAGGTCAAAGGCATTCACTGTAAACATCGAACTATAAAGGAGGGCTACCTATGGATTAATGATGAGAATGCCATGAACCAAAGAATATGATAAATGAACCCAGGTTACCTGAATCCAAATAAAAAAATGAGAAAAATAAATAAAAGCAGTGCATGTAGATTGTAAAAAGTTGGATACACATGTAAAGTATGTAATTATAAAAAAGAAAAAGTTTTACTGGTTATTCCTTTTGGTAGAAAAATTACCATTAATATAGCAGTAGTATAGCTTCTCGTTCTTTCCTCTATGAATTAAAATTTTTTAATGAGACAAAAAAAATGTCAAGTTGGTAAAGTCTCACTTCTCTACGGGGACTGTATAGGTCGGGCTACCCACTCCGGGATCCTACTACCCGGGACGTGGTCAGAGGCTGGAGCCCTAACTCCGCCCCGCTTCGCTCAGGTTCAGAGAGCACGCCCGGGAGGGGTGTGCCCAGCTCCTCTGGGGGCGTGGCTAAGAGGAGGCGGTCCTCGGCCGGGGCCCAGGTAATCGGGGCGGGGTTGGGAGGAGCCACGCGTCGCGGCGTAATGACGTCAAGGACGCGCCCGGCGTGGCGTGGCCGGCGTGCGCAGCTGCCTTTCGGTGTTTTGGTCCACGCTCCGGGGACGGGGGGCAGGCGAACTGTGCGCATGGCCGGGATGTTTCCGGCCGCTGGAGCTGTGGATGAAGAAGAGGAGCAGGCGGAGGAGGACTGCCCCGAATTGGTCCCCATTGAGACGAAGCTCAGAGAGGAGGAGGAAAAGTGTGGCCCCGGCGCTAAGATCCCAGTCACAATTATCACCGGGTATTTAGGTAACTAACCATCCCGGTCAGAAAATGCCGTGAACGTAGCCTGGGATTTTGGGGACTGACGGTGCCTCTTCACCTTAGGCAGCTGGGCCTTCTGGCCGGCCGCAGATGTCTCTGAGGTAGGGGCTGGGTCACTTGCTCCCTGTATGGGTTGCTTCTCATCTCGGGGCTCAGGGATGCCCAGACCCCTTCTTGTATTAGATCCACATTTATCACGTGAGCTTGAAAGATAACCTCGCATTTTGAAGCTAGGTCTGGCTTTGCACGTAGAGGCCTGCACCCGCCACCTAATTATCCCGGTGACCGCTAACAAGTTGTCTTACCTTTCTGACGCTCGTCAACCGCACTTGAAAGTGGACGTATTATTCGTCACCTGTTTGAGTTTGTTTACTCGTCCGTAGAAGTCTGTTACCATTAAAGGGTGCCCTGTCTGTAAAATGCCCGGCCCACAAGGGTATTCTAGATTCCCCTTCCACCTGGAGCCAGTCTCTTCCAGCTATTCGTGGCGAGGACTGCTATCTCAGACCGTTGTTGTTTTTTTTTTTAAATTGAGGTCTGTTTGCAAAGCACTCTTTTTTTTTTTTTTTTTAATTTCTAGGAGAGAGAGAGAGACAGCGTGAGCAGGGGAGGGTCAGAGAGAGAGGGAGTCACAGACTGAAACAGGCTCCAGGCTCTGAGCTGGCAGTCAGCACAGAGTCCGACGTGGGGCTCGAACCCACGAACCGCGAGATCATGACCTAAGCGAAAGTCGGACGCTCAACCGACTAAGCCACCCAGGCGCCCCGCAAAGCACTCTTGGAGAAGGAGTAAGAATACAGTCTCAACCCTCCAAGACCTGTATTTCTCAAGCTGTGGACATTCAGGAGTGCACAGGGACCCTTAGATTCATAGGTGTGTAAACGTATAGTTTCCTGAAGGACAGTTTGTGCGTTTACACTTGGCGGTCCTTTATTGGAAAAGTCCGATGAGTATTATTTTAAACCCTTACAGTTTAATAGAAGGGCTAGAGTAAATACACGAGCATATTAAGCGTGTGGGGAAAGTTAAGAACTGTAAATAAAGCCAAGCGATTTGGGGTAGATAATACTGTTCCTAGACCTGGGGAACCTTTTGCCTAAAAATAAGGATTAAATCACTGGTGCGTTTTATTTATGTATTTTTTAGAATTTCTCCTTTTTACTCAGGACTAATTTCAGAAAGGAATTTATTTTTGGTGTTTCCCCACTATTTTTTCAGGGGCTCCTCTGTTAAGAAGTTAAGAAACTTTATTGCCTGAGGTGGTATGGTTCAGACGTGCCCCTGGGGCCCTCCCCATTTTGGTTGTCTGTAGGTCAGGAGAGCATTGGAGGTAATGGCCCCGAGGCTGAGGAATGAGGACTTTGTCAATAACCTTGTTGCTGAGTATAGGGGATATAGTTTCACTGCTTATTCTTGACTATTTTCTCTTTTTTGAAACATCACATTTTTCTTTTTTTTTTTTTTAACATTCATTTATTTTTGAGACAGAGAGAGAGCATGAGCTAGGGAGGGGCAGACAGAGAGGGAGACCCAGAATCTGAAGGCATCAGCACAGAACCCGATGCGGGGCTCGAACCCATGAACCGCGAGATCATGACCCAAGCCGAAGTTGGACGCCCAACCGACTGAGCCACCCAGGCGACCCGAAACATCACATTTTTCTTCTGATTCTTCCACCTACTTCTCTGGCCTTTCCCTTTTAAATTTTTTCCCACCTCTGTGCATCCTTTTAACTTCACACTCAGTTTCCGTTTTGATATCCCGTGAACATCTCAAACTCAGCAGGTCCAGAGCTCTCATGTCTTGCCCTCCAATCTTCCTGCTCCTGTGATTCCAACGACCTGGAATACTCTAAAAAGTTTTCTCACTAGTCTTGTGTCATGCTTCCTTTTAATATATTCCGTGTACTTGAGCCTTAATGATCTTTGTAAGTGTCAACTGATTGTGTTACACCCATCAGTGGTTTCCATTTGGTTTACAGTTCAAATTCCTTAACACGAATCAGAAGGTCCTGTATGATCCAGCTCTTGACAGCCTTTCTGGCCTTCAGAACTGTGGTCCAGACACACTGAACCACTTTTACATGTAAAAGGTGCCACATATTTTAGCTCCTGGAGTACTTTTCTTTTTTGTTACTCCTTTGTCTAGACGTCCCTCTTAGGTGCTTCATAACCTCTTGTACATCTCCTATCCACTGTAGAATCCTGTGACATAATTATCTCTTATTGATCAGAATTCCCTTGCATCTCCCACTCTCTTAGTGTTTGTGAGTGTTGTGAAAGTAGAGACAGTTCATCTTTGTTTTGTGCCCTTTTCACCAAGGCCCAGCATAACATCTGGCCCATAGTAGACTTAAAAAAATTTTCTTTAGGGGCGCCTGAGTGGCTTAGTCGGTTAAGCGTCTGACTTTCGCTTAGGTCATGATCTCGCGGTTCGTGGGTTCGAGCCCCGTGTCGGACTCTGTGCGGACTGCCAGCTCAGAACCTGGAGCCTGTTTCAGTCTGTGACTCCCTCTCTCTCTGACCCTCCCCTGCTCGCGCTGTCTCTCTCTCTCTCTCTCCTAGAAATAAAACATTAAAAAAAATTTTTTTTTCTTTAATACTTATTTATATTTGAGAGACAGAGAGAGCGCACGCATGAGCATGAATGGGAGAGGGGGAGAGAGAGAGAGAGAGGGAGACACAGAAGCCAAAGCAGGCTCCAGGTTCTAAGCTGTCAGCACAGACCCCCGACGTGGGGCTCTAACTCACAAACTTTGAGATGCTGATCTGAGCCAAAGTCGGACGCTTGACCGACTGAGCCTGAGCCACGCGGGCGCCCCCATAGTAGACTTGAAGGAATGAACTGTGCCTTACAGTCTCCTGCTTCATAATACGGTTTATTATGTGCTAGTAAATCTATTAAAATTCTCTAACATCCACTTCTTCCTTTCCATTTTCACTGCCACTCCCTAGTGCTGCACTCATGTTCAGGGTGTCTGTCTCACACTAGGACTGGTTCTAAGAATTTCCTCATTGCCCTGCCTCCTTAAGCTCCTTCCCTTTCAGCCAATACTTGACACTTTTGTGATGTTGAGCTTTTTAAAGCACCCTAAACACAAGTCCTTCATCCCTTCAACAGCCTTTAAAGGAGTAGGACCTAAAAATATTCAAGATATTAATACCCTAATGATCATTAAATCCCACCTAGTTATACACTAGAAATCTTGTAAATGTACTTCAGAAGATGCATGCAAGCTTATACGTAAAGTTTGGAAGAACAAGACACTGGAAATAACCCAAATGTCTACCAACAGAAAAGTAAACAAAGGATAGATTCATACAATTGAGTTACATTGCTGTGCAGTATATATTTTTTTCCTCTTTGAACTTTGGCATATATGGTTCACAAGATAAATGTTCTACTTGAGCTGAGCATATTAGGTTTAACATGCCACCTACTGGATAAAGTTAGTGTAGCTTAATGAATTTATCTTTCTAAATACTGAATATTCTGTACATTGTTAACATTTCCTACACCCTCTCTCCCATTTTGTTTGTGTTTTATAGACAAGTAGACAGATACAGTTGACCCTTGAACGGTGTGGGGGTTAGGGGCGCCACCTTCTTGTGCAGTTGAAAACCCGCATATAAATTTTGACTCCCCCAGAACTTAACTACAAATAGCCTACTGTTGACTGGAAGCCTTCCTGATAGTATAAACTGTTGATTAACATGTATTTTGTATGTTATATGTATGACATAGTATATTATGATAAAGTAAGCTAGAGAAAAAAATGTTCTGAAGAAATCATCAGGGGAGAAAATACGTTTACAGTACTATACTGTATTTACAGAGGAAAATCTGCAAATAGGTGGACCCACACCTCACACAGTTCGAAGGTCACCTGTATATTTACATAATTTTTACAGACTAAGCATGCTAAAAGTGGCCCTATAGTTTGTTTGGATTTGTGCTGGTTAATGATGGATGTTGAAATAAAAGAGGGCTTTATATGTAAATTTTAGGAAAGTAAACCATATATTCTTGGCTAAGAAAAATTGTTATCATGTAAGAGTATTTAAGTATTTTATGAACTCCATGAAGTACTTTGTTCCTTGTAAGCCATTATTTCAGTAATTCCTTATTTAATAGAAAACTTAGATGTCTTTGTATTAATTGTATTATAAATTATGTAGAAGGTGTATTTTTTGTCGTATGAGATCAAAGAAAGCTGTGATCCAAGTTGTAGGAGTATTTGGAAATACAAGATTTTATGTGAACATGAAGCTTTTTTGCTACTTTGCTAAGGATAATTAATCTTTTCCTCTAGAATCTTCTATGCCATAGTTATATAATATTTATAAAATAGCATGCACAATTTTAAAAACATTGGGACTCCATTTTTGTGTGTGTATGCCTTTAAAATTTACCTTTCAATGTTCTTTAAAACATACATTTTCTAGGTGCTGGGAAGACAACACTTCTGAACTATATTTTGACAGAACAACATAGTAAAAGAGTAGCTGTTATTTTAAATGAATTTGGAGAAGGTAAGTAAAATTCAATGGATACTATACTGTAAGAATTTATAGGATGCTTTATTCCCCTGGTATATTGATATTCCATATTTAAAAATGAAAATACAAGGTATTATAATGAGAACCCATGACTGTAGATAGTTTTGGGAAAAATAGATTAATTTCTGTCAAGCTTTGTTTTGTACAGATTTGAGGAATTGAAATTATATAGCTTTTATAAGATTTTTTTATTCCATAATTTTGGAATTCATAACATCAGAATTAACTTAGGTTTTTACATGAAATAACTCCACAAGTAGAGATTAAACATATGAAAGAAAGTTCTTTCAGGCACTTTCAAGGTGCTTTTGTACTGACTATATTGTTCACTTGTAACTTTTGAAAAACATTTTAAAATGCTTTAGTATTTATAAGTTTACCTTGTTGGATGGTTATTAATAATTTGCAAAGCATTTAAAACTGAAGAGTTTGGGGCACCTGGGTAGCTCACTTGGTTAAGTGTCTGACTTTGGCTCAGGTCATGATCTCACAGTTCGTGAGTTCAAACTCCACATGTTAGGCTCTGTGCTGTCAGCTTGGAGCCTGGAGCCTGCTTCAGATCCTCTGTCTCCTTTTCTCTCTGCCCCTTCCCAGCTTTCTGTCTCTCTCTGTCTCTCAAAAAATAAACATTGAAGAAAAATCTTGAAAAAAAAAAACCCTGAAGATTTTAATTTTTTTTTTTTTTAACGTTTAATTTATTTTTGAGAGAGAGAGAGCATAGGCAGGGGAGGGACAGAATTCAAAGCAGACTCCAGGCTCTGAGCTGTCAGCACAGAGCTCAGCATGGGGCTTAAACCCATGAACTGTGAGATCATGACCTGAGCCAAAGTCAGATGCTTAACCTACTTAGCCACCCAGGTGTCCCTTAAAACCGAAGATTTTGAAAATGAGTTAAATATATGATTTCCATCCTCAAGCACCCACAGTTATTGTGGAAATGCATGCACTTAAAAGTCTAGATTTTTTAATATTGAACTGTGCTTTACAAAAATCTATACAGCAGTGCTAAACACAATTCTTTGATTACTTTTATAAGTTTTTCTTTTTATAATAAAAAGCTAAGTGTGAATTTTAATTAAACCTCACTTTTTGCCAAAAAAATATGTTGAGCTACTTCCTAACACAATTTTCTCAGTTGTAACTGAGTAAAGGAGCTAGGTTTTATGAACAAGGAGACGTGTTAAACTTCATTTCTTTTCTTTTTTTTTTTTTTAAATGTTTTATTTCTAGGAGAGAGAGAGAGACAGCGTGAGCAGGGGAGGGTCAGAGAGAGAGGGAGTCACAGACTCTGAAACAGGCTCCAGGCTCTGAGCTGGCAGTCAGCACAGAGCCCGACGCGGGGCTCGAACCCACGAACCGTGAGATCATGACCTAAGCGAAAGTCGGACGCTTAACCGACTAAGCCACCCAGGCGCCCCTTGATTTCTGATTTCAGTAAACCAAAGCGAAAAGTCCTGTTAGATAAAATAAAAATGCTAAGATTTTTAAAAATCCTAATCTTATATTTTAGCTCATTAACTCATCTGTTGGATACTGATCACACTTTTTAGTATTTGTTGCTCTTTTTCGTCATTCCTTGAGAATCATTTTGTAATTTTGTCCCTTACAGCATTCACAGTACTTTCCTTTGCATTTTATTATTATCGTCTAAACGCTGAATTTTATAGCAGTCCTTTTATAAAGTCAAAGCTCTTTATCCTTGTCTAACTGAAATATAAACAAAAAATATGGAAATGAAAAATTATCCATTTTTTTTTTGGCCATTTTCTTTACTGGACATTTAGAACTCTTCTCTGTCTTTGGTATATTTATTTATTGGAGGAAAAGTAAGATATTTAAAATCAGTTTCTACTATTACAAGCATCTCAGAATTTCACATATTTATTATTGTTTCTTAAGTAAGCATTATGAGAAAACTTAAAAAATTTAATTTTTAAATGAACACATTGCTACCCTGGCCAGGCAGACTTCCTCAAAATGAACTGGTGTTTTTACTCATGCTGGCAATATTTAGTAGTCTAATAGAAACAAAAACAATATAGAGGAAGAATAAAAAGAAAAAAGGAGAAGAGGCAGTGTTTTAAGAGAGTTAAGGCCATATAAAAACCAGTATATTGATATAATATATTAGCTGGCCATGGACAAGAAAGAGTGCTTTTGAAGTAGCTATTTTATTAGGATAAAGGAGTGGGCAGGTCGGAGACCTGAAGAGGAAGTAGGCATGAGTGGTTAATTTAGGATCTGCCTTTTGAGGGGCTTAAATCCTCTAAAAGAAATAAAAACTAAAGTACTCTATGGTAGTAGAGTTTAAAACATTGAGGCTGCATGAATAGAATGGAAGAATGAAAGTTACAAAGTGTATTTGTATAAAACAACTCGAAATCTGTGTTGTTGATACCCTCATCTTTGTTTTTGGTTGGCTAGTGAACACAATGTAAAGAGTGCTTCTCGTTACTTATTCTAGGAAGTGCCGTGGAGAAGTCCTTAGCCGTCAGCCAGGGTGGAGAGCTGTATGAAGAGTGGCTGGAACTCAGAAATGGCTGCCTCTGCTGTTCAGTAAAGTGAGGAATGTGTTTACTGCGTGCTTGTTGGTCTGTTATAAATGTTTATTGGTCAGATTTCCAGCTTTGATTTTCTTGTGTAATTTAACTCAATTTACATAGTCTGCTCCATTGTATTTTCGATGTAGAAAATAACTTATTAGGATGTAATTTCTTAGAGTGTTTCTTGGTGTCCTATTTATTTTTCTCTCTGCTCTAATGCTTTGGTCCTTTTATTGAATTTATTGTCTTTGATGTCAGGGTTTAATGAATAATCTCTGTGGTACATGAAACTCACATTTCATGTGTAAAAAATTATTTTATTTTTAATGGGTCGTTGGTCTTATTTCCAAGGATTCAGCTTCTAAAAACAAAAATAAATGACCATTGAAAAGGTAAAAAAAAAACAAAAAAAACCCTCAAGCTCTGTTCTACCAGTTACAGTCGTTTCCAAGGACACTGTCTCTTTTTTTTACTAATGTACCATAGATCTGAGAAAAGGACCTGACATACCTAGTCACTCAGATATTTGTTGAGTAAGTACTATTGATTTTGTATATTCTAGTGAATGAACTTTTCCTACATCATTTATAACTTAGGTTTTTGACTTTGAGTCAAATATATTAACAAAGCGAAAATCATGACAGATTTTCTTGAACAACCAAAATGAAATCCATTAAGTGTTCTCTTGCACTGTTCATGTTCTAAGAAAACAGGAAAACTAAAGTTTGGTTCTCTAATTCAGAACAGAATTGAAAAGTATTTTATGATTGTGTCCCTTTAGTTGTTATATTAAAACCACTGTAATTCATAAATTTTTATCATTGCTTTGGATGTTGATTTTTTTCCTTCATAGTGCTATAAAAATAGCAGAATTTGACTTTGGTCAGATTCATTAAAATTTTCTCTGTTTCTGGTTTTAATAAAATTACAGTATTAATTCATCATTCACCTGATTTATTTTACTCATCAGCACATGTGCATCTATTTTTCCCCTCCTTTGGTAAATATTGACGGACTTTGTGTTAGAAGTTTGGGAATGAGTTAAATTTTTACATTTTGTGTGTGTGTGTGTGTGTTTAATTTTTAAAAATATTTTATTTGTTTCTGAGAGAGAGAGAGACATCGTGAGCAGGGGAGGGTTAGAGAGAGAGGGAGATACAGAATCTGAAGCAGGCTCCAGGCTCTGAGCTGTCAGCATGGAGCCCGACGCGGGGCTCGAACCCACGAACCATGAGATCATGACCTGAGCCAAAGTCGATGCTTAACCGACTGAGCCCCCCAGGCGCCCCAAATTTTTACATTCCTAATGGTATCTTTGTCTCAGGTTGCTAAGTATACTTTAAAACGTTTATAATGATCTCTTAAAAATATTCAGGTAATCAACTATTTTTTATATTTTGGTATTCTCCAGGGACAATGGCCTTAAAGCTATTGAGAATTTGATGGAGAAGAAGGGGAAATTTGATTACATACTATTAGAGACCACTGGGTTAGCAGATCCTGGTAAGAAATGATATTATTAATAACCAGAATGTAGTTCTTAAACATTTTACATGTATTAGAGAAATATGTAAAGTAGGTATTAATAATCTTTACTACAGACTAAAAACTTTGGTTGTTGTTTAAAACAGGAAAAATACTGGATTGTCATGTTTCTTTTGTAGATAAATCACGATCAGCATAGTTGGTACTTTTAACCTGATGTGGGATTTGAATTTCAACTGATTGTTTTAAAATTATTATACGAACAGAAGTTGTTGAAAGTATGGAAATTTAGGAAAAATAGAGACATCCTACTTATAAGTATATATTAGATTGGTTATACCGTACAGAGATCTTGTTTCTGATTATCTTCTAATCCAGCTTTCTTAGAGAATCATTTAGAGATGTTTAAGAGCCTTTGGACTCTAATCCCACCTGTACTTAGTTCTGTTCAATTAATTGTTAGCATTTTGCTTTTTTACTACTAAAGTTGAAATAATTTTATTTGTTAATACTGTCTTTAGGTACAAAGTTAAATTAAGCCTACTGGGCCTTTTTCCTGGCATGGAATTAACAATTATCCATGGCATTTTAATCTCTGAGTGGAATTACATGTAGACTTCTCTATTGAAAGCTACACAGGGTTGATCTGGTTTCAACAGTAGGTGTCTGTTTCCTTCTTACCCAGATATCTTTTTAGGTAACACCTTTATTCGTAGTTTTCAGAATATGTAGTGTTCGTCTTGTAAGTCTGATCATACCATTTTTTTTTTTTTTGGATCTGAGTTAATGGCATTGGGCCATAAAACCACACTAAAGTACTGTTTAGGAAGAATTTATTAAAGGGCTCATGGGGCGCCTCTTGGCTCAGTCGGTAGAGCATGTGACTCTTGATCTCAGTGTTGTGAGTTCAAGCCCGTTGTTGGGCTTGAAGCTTACTTAATATAAAAAAAAGTTAATCAAAAGGGATCATAATTGTTTTAAAGAAACATTGAAGTATACTGTAGGTCCAAATGTAATCAGTGGTGGTTGTACTTAAAAATAGTGCACAATAGCATTGCCTCGTGTTTTCCAGCTAGTGTTGAGTTGGGCCGCTTTGTCCTGTTGGAGATACACTGCGTACATCTTCCTACATTTTTAATAGATTTGATTGACGATGGGAGCGGGACTGTTACATTGATGTTAAATATTAAATTCATTTAAATTTGCTAAGATTGGGAAATACATTGTATGCGTCTGTTTTGAAATAGCAAATATCACTTTCTTTCATGGTAGCTGTTTAATAAGAGGAAAACTCTTGTAACTTTTCTTTGAGAGTAGATGAGTTCAGTAAAACATGGTTCAGCTTTCCAGAGGGAGAAAGAAAAGTTAAATAAAGATCTCAGAAAAAGCTTTTGTGCAAATTGTAGGTAGGAACAGGTTAGTATTTCTTGCTTCTAACTTTCTTTAGAATAATGATTTTATTGTTTGCGTAAAAATGGAACAGTCATTGTAAAAAAAAATTTTTTTTACCCAATACCTAAGAAAATATAAAGAAGAAAGTTAAAATAAATAACACTGTATTTTACTGCCTTGAGATAAAAGTAGGTAAATTTTATTCTAGGGATTTTTCTGTGCCAGTGCTATTTGCTGAGTGACAGCATCAGGTTCCGCTAGGAGCTTGTGAAAAATGCAGGTTCTTGGGCTCTCTCCCCAGGTCTTCTGAATCAGAATCTGTAAGAGTGAGGCCCAGCAATCTGTTTTATCTTCCAGGTGATTGTTCACATTCATAAATTTGGGGAACCTTGCTCTATGTGCTTCTGAAAGCTGTGTAAATATAGAGATAATTTTATAAAAATTAGATTGCATTTTTTGCGGTATTCTTTTTTTTTAATTTTTTAAAGTTTATTTAATTTTGAGAGAGACAGAGACAGTGCAAGTCGGGGAGGGGCAGAGAGAGAGGAAGACAGAATCCCAAACAGTCTCGACGCTATCAGTGCAGAGCCCAGCGTAGGGCTCGAAGTCACGAAAATGAGATCGTGTCCTGAGCCAAAACCAAGATCAGTTGCTTAACCTGCTGAGCCACCCAGGTTACTCTTTCTGTGCTGTTGTTAATATTAGTTGAGTTTCACTTGAACGTAATAGAAAAGAATTTGGAGGCAGTTCAAGATGGCAGCTTAGGAACACCCTGAACTTACCCTCCTCCCACAGACACACCAGATCTGCAGCTGCTTCTGGAATAATTCCTGCTCAGGAAGAACTGGAAACTAGCTGAAGAATTCCCTGTACGACAGGGAGTGGAAGGGCCACATTACAATGGGTGGTAGAGGCGGAGATGTGGTCTTGCCAGAATCTTCACCCTGGTGCAGTGACCCACCGTAGGGACGGGCTTCCCAGGTCTGGAGGAGGGACGGGTTTATGTTCCACTTCGGGTATGTCAACCCTTAGAACCTGCATTAGAGAGACGAGGCTCCCCAAATGGATTCGGAAACAGAGGGGCTTGTGTACAGTGGATGTTGGGGGCTGTGGGGAATCTGACATACTCCTTGGGAGGCACTTATACACAGGTATGCTCATCTTGGGACCGGCCCCAGTGCACAGGCAGCAGTGTGAGACGTGACGGGATTGTATGTGAAGGAGATTCATTTTTTACTCCTCAAGTGTTTGCTGGAGGGACTAGGATCAGTCGGGACTTTGTCTGGGGACAGAGGTGCTTGTGAGCACCATTTTTGCACTCTCCTGCTTTGCCAATGCAGTCAGGCAGTGTGGGCACAGCCTCCCTAAAGCATGAGGGTCCCACATCCTCAGCCGCCTCCCTGCCTCACTGAAGCCTGGGGTGTATCTGGCTCACATTGCTCTCCTGCATCCCTAAAGCCCTGTGTGTGCCCCGCCCTCAGCACTCCTGCAGCCTCGCTAAAGTCTGCCTTTGAGTGCAGTCCACACTGGGAATGCCCCTGCATCACCTGGCCCTGGTGGCCAGAGGGGCCTGAGTTTCTGCTCCCCTTGGGACTAATAGGAAGGTAGTTATGGGAAGGCTACCATACCCAAAGCCCCGTGTAGATGACAGGCTAAAACACACCACTCGTCCGCCTATGGAAAAGGCTCGTCCACTTATGCTGGAGCTTCAGCCCGAGGGGCGGGCTTCACAGGTGCTCAGGGAGTGTAGACAGGGAGACACTCTCCTTGAGCTCTTCTCTGGCCTTACCAGAGCTTGCTGGTACCTCCAGAAAGCTTGTACACTTGTGTGAACCCCTGACTTTTGCACCTGGACTTCAGGGGACATCTGCAGATCTCTTGGCCTGGGGATCAACAGGGTTTACAGTTATGGTCTTACAGAGCTATAGATTTGCATACTCCAAAAGGTCCCCCTGAGGATCTGTTTCTAGTTAACCTGAAACTAGTTGCTGAGATCCCTCCCGTTGGGACACTAGCAGGTCTTGACACAGCCTCAGCAACTGGGGTCTGTCAAGAATAAATCAGGCTGATTCGGTACTCCGAGTGTTTCAGAGAGACAACCAAGAGCTAGGGCAGGGTCACCAGTAAGGTTTACCTCCTTTACAAGGACACCCTTCAAGACTGGGAGAGGTAGTCGCTTTGCCCAATACATAGAAATAAACAGAAAGTCTATTAAAATGAGGAGACAGGAATATTTTCCAAATGAGACAAAACCTCAGAAAAAAGACCTTAAAGAAGGGGAGAGAAGTAATCTACCTGATAAAGAGTTCCAGGTAATGGTTATAAAGATGCTTACCAGAGTTAGAAGAATGGTTGAACACAGACTTAAACAAAGAAACTATAAGGAAGTACCAAACACAAGTTGCAGAGCTGAAGAATACAGTATCTGAAGAGTAAAATATATTAGAAGGGTTCAGCATAAATGAAGCAGAAGAACAGATCGGTGACCTGGAAGACAGGGCATTGAAACTCAGCCAAACAAAACAAGAGCAACAACCGCAATGAAAAATTAATGAAGAAAGCTGAAGAGCTTATGGGACAACGTCAAGTGGAATAACCTTCACGTTGTAGGGATCCCAGAAGGAAAACAGAATGAAAGAGGCAGAAAACTTCCCTAAACTGGGGAACAAAACAGACATCGAGGTCCCAGAAGCACAGGGTTCCAGATAAGATGAACTCAAAAGACACCCAAGTCAAGAGACATTATATTAAAATGTCAAAAATTTAAAGAGAGGATCTTAAAAAAGCAGCATGAGAACAAGTTGTCAAGTACAAGGGAATCCCCACATCACTATTAGCTGATATTTTCAATGAAGCTTTGCATACCATCATGGCATGATACATTCAAAGTGCTGAAAGGAGAAACTTCCAGCCAAGAATATCTACCTGCCAACATTATCATTCAGAATTGAAGGAGAGGTTTCTAGACAAGCAAAAGTTAAAGGAATTCACCACTAAACTGGCCTTATGGACATGATAAAGGAACTTCTTTAAGCCGAAAAGGTACTATTAATAAAACATACGAAAGTAAAAATCTTGCTGGTATCACTTGCAAATTTGCTATGAAGGCTAAAAGACAAAAGTAGTAAAATTAAGTATAACAACAATAATTAAAGGATATACAAAGTAAAAAGATACAAAGTATGACCTCAAAAACATGTGGACAACAGAATTAAAATGGGGGAGCAAAAATGTAGAGTTTTTACAGTTATTCAACTTTAAGTTGCTATCAATTTGAAATAGGCATATATGTGTATAAGTTGTCATATGTGAGCCTCATGGTAACCATAAAGCAGAAACCTATGAGAGGTACAGAAAAGATAATGAGAAACAAATCTAAACATTGCACTGAAGAAAGGCATTAATCTGCAAGGGAAGACAGCAAGAGAAAAAAGGAAGAGAGAGGGACTACAAAACCAGCCAGAAAATAGTTAACAAAATGATAAGAAGTACATGCCTATCAATAATTCCTTTAAATGTAAATGCACACAATCTCCAATCAGAAGATGTACAGTAGTTGAATAGATTTAAAAAAAGATTCATCTATATGTTATTGCTGACAAGAGATTCACTTCAGATCTAATAACACACAGAGGCGGAAAGTGAAGGGGGTAGAAAAAGATACTCCATGGAAATGCAAATAAAAGCTGATGTGGCTGTACTTCTATCAGACAAACAAGACTTGAAAACAAGTCTGTAATAAAAGAAAATGGGCATTACACAATGACAAAGGGTCAATCCAATGAGAGGATATAACATTTGAAAATATTTATGCACCCAACATGGGAATTCCTAAATATATAAAGCAAATATTACAGACTTAAAGGGGGAAATGGACAGCAATACAATAATGGAAGACTTTACGACTCCATTTACATCAATAGGTAGATTATCCAGACAGAAAACCAGTGAGAAAGTACTGGCCCTAAACAACACATGAGGCCAGATGGACTAAATAGGTCTACAGTTGTCTATGGACTAAATAGTCCATAGGACTAAATAGGTATATAGTTGATCCTTGAACAACATGGGTTGGAGCTGCGTGGGTCCACTTACATGCAGATTTTTTTTGCAGTACAATACTATAAAATGCATCTTCTGTTTCTTACTATTTTCTTAATAACATTTTCTTCTCCCTTAGTTCATTGTAAGAATACGAAATATATGCAACATATGAAATATGTGTTAATTGACTTTATATTATAGGTATGGCTTTTGGCCAATAGTAGGGTATTAGTAGTTACGTTTTTGGAGAGTTAGAGATTATATGTGGATTTTTGACTGCATGGGAGGTCAGTGCCGCAACACCTGCATTGTTTAAGGGTAATTGTATACAAAGCATACTGTCCCCAAATTGCAGAAAACACATTATTCTCTGTATGTGAAACATTCTCTGGGATCACATAGTAGACCACGAAACAAGTCTCAGTAAATTTAAGAAGATTGAAATCATATCAGGTGTCTTTGATGACAGTGGTATGAAACAAAGTGAATTACAAGAAGAAAACTGGAAAAATGTTAAATATGTGGAATTTAACATGCAACTGTTGAACCAGTGGGTCAATGAACAAATCAAAGGGGATATAAAAAATACCGTGACACAAATGAAATTGTAAATACAACAATGCAAAATCTATAGGATGCAGCAAAAGCAGTTCTAAGGGACAAGTTCATAAAAAGACAGCCCTAGCTAAGGGAATTAGAAAAAGAAGAACAAATAAAGCTCCTAGTAGGAGGAAAGAATAAAGATTGAGAGTAGAAATAAATGAAGTCAAGACAAAAGAAAAAACAATAGAAAAGATCAGTGAAAGTAATTGCTGCTTTGAAAAGATATAATCAGAAATGAAAGACAAGTTGATATATAACAAAAATCAAGAATCAAGAGACTACTATAATGATGAAATAGGTTAATTCCTAGTAACATACAATCTTTTGGGACTTCCTGTCTTCCATTAAGGAATAGAAAATCTGAATAGATGGATTACTAGTAAGGAGATTGTAATAAAAAATCTCCCCTACACAAGTACAGGACCAGTTGTCTTCGTTGGTGAATTCTACCAAACATTTAAAAAACATATAATACTTATCCTTCTCAGAGGCTTCCAAAATCCTGAAGAGGAGGAAATGCTTCCAAACTCATTTTATGAGGCCAACATTACCCTGATACCAAAACCGGACAAGGACACCACCAAAAAAAAAAAAAAAAAGAAAGAAAATTATGAGCTAGTATCCCTGATGAACATAGATGTAAAAATCCTCAACAAAATACTAGCATATCAAATTCAACAATATATTAAAAGGATCATACACCATAATCGATGCGATTTATGCCAGGAATACAATGTTTTAACATCTGCACATCAGTTAGTTTGATACACCACATAACAAAATGAAGCATAATAATCGTGATCATCTCAATAAATGCAGAAAAAGCCTTTGATAAAATTCAACTTCCATTTATGGTAAAAACTCTTAAAGTGAGTATAGATGGAATGTACTTTAATAAAATAAAGGCCGTATATGACAAACCCATCCTCAATGGTATAAAGCTGAAAGCTTTGGCTCTAATATCAGGAACAAAATAAGGATGCCCACTCTTGTTAGTTTACTCAGTAAGTATTGGAAGTCCTACCCACAGTAATTACCCAAGAAAAAAATATAGAGTCATCCACATTGGAAGTGAAGAAAGAAAGCTATTACTATTTCCAGATGACATGATACTATATATAGAATACCCTAAACACTCCCCCCACAAAAAACAACAACAACAACCTTGTGAGAATAAATGAACTGTCATGTTGCAGTATACAAAATCAGTATACAGAAATTTGTTGTGTTTCTATACACAAATAATGAACTGTGAGAAAGAGAAATTAAGAAAGCAATCCTTGCAAAAAAACTTAACAAAACAATTTGCTTAACAAAATACCTAGAAATAAATTTAACCAAGGAGGTGAAAGACCTGTACTGTAGGACATTGATGAAAGAAGTTAAAGAAGTCACAAATAAGTGGGAAGCTATTCCGTGCTCATGTTTGAAAGAATTAATACAGTTAAAATGTCTATGTTACCCAAAGCAATATACATATTCAGTACAAACATAATCAAAATTCTAATGGCATTTTTCACAAAACTAGAATAATTCTTTTTTTAAAAAGATTTTATTTTTAAGTAATCTCTAAACCCATCTTGGGGCTTGAACACACAACCCCAAGGTCAAGAGTGGCATGCCCCACCAACTGAGCCAGCCATGTGCCTCTGGAACAAATAATTCTAAGGTTGGTATAGAATCACAGAAGACCCTGAATAGCCAAAGCAGTCTTGAGAAAGAACACATGGAAGATGTCACAGCCCAAGACTTCAAACTATACTGCAAAGCTGTTGTATGAAAACAGTGTGATATTGGCATAAAAACAGACAACATTGATCAGTGAAACCACATAGAGAACCCAGATAAAAACCCATGCTTATATGGCCAATTAATCTATGACAAAGGAGACAAAAATACACAATGAAGAAAAGACAGTGTCTTCAATAAATGGTGCTGGAGAAACTGGACAGCCACATGAAAAGAATGAAACGACTACTGTCTTACACCGTACACAAAAATTAGCTTTGTAAAAAAAATTTGTTTTAATGTTTTATTTATTTCTGAGAGAAACAGAGAGAGCATGAGCAGGGGAGGGTCAGAGAGAGAGCGAGACACAGAATCTGAAACAGGCTCCAGGCTCTGAGCTGGCTGTCAGCACAGAGCCCAACTCAGGGCTCAAACCCATGAACCGTGAAATCATGACCTGAGCTGAAGTTGGACGCTTAACCAACTGAGCCACCCAGGCGCTCCTAGCTGTTGATGGCTGAAAGACTTGACTGTAAGACCTGAAACCATGAAACTCCTAGAAGAAAAATAGGTGGTTAGCTCCTTGACCTCAGTCTTGGCATTGAATTTTTGAATCTGAGTCCAAAAAAAGGCAACAAAAACAAAAATCAGTTAAGTAGGACTACATCAAAACTAAAAGGCATTGGTGCAGCAAAGGAAACCATCAATAAAATGTAAAGGCAATTTGGATATTAACCCCTTATCAGAACCAAGATTTGCAAATATTTTCTCCAGGTCTGTAAATATCCAAAATGTACAAAGAACTTGGTAGCAAAAAACAATCTGATTGAAATGTAGGTAGAGGATCTAACTAGCCATTTTTCCAAAAAAGGTAAACAGATGGCCAACAGGCACATGAAAAGATACTCACCGTCACTAATAATCAAGGAGATGCAAATCAAACCCACTACATGATACCATCTCACACGGGTTAGAATGGCTAATATCAAATCGACAAGAATTCAGTGTTGGAAAGGATGTGAAGAGAAGGGAACTCTCCTATGCTGTTGGCGGAAATGCAAATTAGCACAGCTACTATGGAAAGCAGCATGGCAGTTCCTCAAAAAATTAAAAATAGAACTACCATGTGAACCAGCTATTTCACTTCTGGGTATTTTTCTGTGGAAAATGAAAACGCTAATTTGAAAAGATATCTGTACCCCTGTGTTCATTGTAGCATTATATTTACAATGGCCAGGATATGGAAACAACCTTCACTGGATGAATGGATACAGATGTGAGACACACACACGCACCCGCGTGCGCACACACACAGACACACACAGATCATCATACATCATATCCCATATGTATGATGTATGATGGTCTTGTCTTTTGCAACAACGTGAATGGACCTTGAGGGTATTATGCTAAGTGAAATAGATTTCATTTATATGTGGAACCTAAGAAACAAAATAAATGAACAAACAAAACAAAACCATAGATACAGGGAACAGATGGATCATTATCAGAGGGGAAAAGATTTAGGGGACTGAAATGGATAAAGAGAACCAATTATATGGTAGTGGATTTTACAAAGATTTACTATGATGATCACTTTGTAATGTATACAAATACTGAATTATTGTGCCACACACCTAGAGCTGATATAAGGTCATATACTATTTTACCTCAATTAAAAAAATATGTGCATTATATGTAAACCACCTGTGACCGGCACATATTAGATACTCCATAAATTGGCTATTAATATCATTGAGATGCATTGTCTAATAAATTGCCTAATAAAGATAGGTACAAGCAAAATACTGTATAATTGAAAAAAAGAGAATGTGAAAGAAATGATTTGCTAAGTATCAGAAAAATACTTTTTCACTATGAGGGTATGAGTTAAGGGGAAAAAAGACTTGAAAAGGCATAAACTAATGGGGCATGTTAGTTTTTAAACTACATGTGTCAATGCAGAGCATTTCTTGATTCCCTGACCTGAAAGATTAGGAAGTTACTTCTACCCCCATCTCCTGCCTTTGGTAGATTGTGTTCTATGCTGTGGTGTTGAGATTTCTAACATTTACATTTTGTCATGCTTTATTTAGTTCTCTGTTAAACAGTTTTTTTATTTTTTACATTTATTTAATTCTGAGAGACAGAGACAGAGTGCAAGCTGGGAAAGGGCAGAGAGAGAATGAGACACAGAATCCAAAGCAGGCTGCAGGCTCTGAGCTGTCAGCACAGAGCCTGATGCGGGGCTTGAACCCACAGACTGTGAGATCATGACCTGAGCCAAAATCAGACACTCAACCGACTGAGCCACCCAGGCGCCCCATATCTCAAACAAATTTAGTTCTTATTACCAGTACTGTGGCTTCTTCTTTCCTGAGTTGATGAATTTCTTGATTGACTGAATTTCATGCTCAGGTAATCTTTTCATGCTATAAATGCTGTATGCCTTCAGTTCGTGGATACTTGTTTGAGAGTGCTTATCTTTTGTTTTTATACTTGAAGAATTACTTGGCAAGGATAAATTTCCTTCTCTCAGAACTTTGCAGATATTGCTCCTTGATCTCTTAGAACTTTTTGATTGGTTGGATTTCCTTATTTCACCGACCAGGAAGGATTTGTGAGTGATCTATTTTTTGAGTTTCAATGCTGTTGTTTCCTTTACTATTTAAGTATGGCTACCTGGTATTTCCATTCTTGAAAAACAACTTGGCAGGAGGTAATGTCCTTAGGGAACACTTTGATTAGAGCTTTGTGCTCATTATTTTATTATATTGGGGCATTGAATGTTACTATAGAAAAGTCTGATTTCTGTCTGCCTCCTTGAAAGTGACTTGCTTTTTCATCCAAAATGCCTGACAATTTTTCCCTTTATTTTTGAAGGTCAGTAATATAACCGAGGTGCATCTACGTGTCACTGATTATCAGTTTTTCTTGGATTACAGTATACTTTTTAATCTGTAGGTTTATTTCTTCATTTAGGAACATTTTCCTTATCCTGAATTTTGTTTTATTCTCTAGATCTTTTGTTTTCTAATTGTTTTGTAACTTTTGCCTCTGCATCACTTTAATCCTCTCGAATGCTCCTTTTTGTCAGTAATTCTGTTTCCACCAGTGTCTGTTCTATTCCTTGATGTTTTAAAATAATTAATTAGTTGATGATGTGTTTATTGGCTATATGATTACAGCACTGCAAACTGCCTTTTCATATTCTGCTTTACCTTGCCTTTTAGTGCTTGTTTTTAATTGTGTTTGTTTTAAGTTCTTTATCGTGAATAAGCCTTTGAGAGTTTTCTTTGGCTTCTTGGGTTGTGTTGCTTTCCAGAATGGGTTCTTTGCCATTTATATGCCTTATTCATCTCTTCAGGTTTTTGTTTTTTCTTTTCTTTTTTTGTTTCTTCTAAGCTGTAATATGTGTGCATTGTTTTTTCAAGCATGTTGGTACTTGATGTCGGAGGCTCGGAGAAATTCAGTCTTACATAGGGTGGTGATGAATTATTTTTAATATCCTACCCATGCCACCCAAACTTGTATTTCTCCTGGGCCTCAGTTTGAATGGCTGGGTACTGCTGGGAACAGCAAAGGGAAGGCAAAGGAAAGGGGGTGACTGAGAGCCAGTTGGGGCTCTCCTCTCATTAAGTAACACGTGTTCCCCTCATGGCTTTCTGCCAGCCACTAGTAAAGACCTGTTCCATACCTTGTGCGGGTATATTCTCCAGCTTCGGACCTTCCAGTTCATTTTGTTCTGAGCCCCAGAAGGTGCTCCCCTCCTCCACAGATGCAGAAATGGTTAGAAACTTTTACCCTGGGTTGTTGACTTTTCCCTTAATCTCTGCTCATTTCCCTTTCTTGCCATTTTGAGAGCTGTTTCTGGTAAGTATTTGGATTTTATAAACTATTTCCCCACAACTGCTCACTGGTTGAGGGTGGGGGTAGAATTAAGAATTATTATAAGTCACATAGGACTTTGTTTCTTTTTTCGATGGTCTCCAGAATTTATCGCAGGAGGCTGTATATTTGCTTGTTGCTGATATAATTGGCTTTTTATATTTTATTTAAATTTTTTATATTAGGCTTTGAATAAGGGAGATTCTGTAATCTAGCTCAGTTCTTAACCTTGGCACAGATGATGTTTAGGTGGCTAGTTCTTTCTTGGGGATTGTCTCGTGCATCTTGTGGAATATTTTCATTTGTTTTTCTGCATTGTGAGGTGTTTAATGGCATCCCTGGCTTCTACCCACTAAATGTTAGTCGTATTACCTTAGTTGAGACAATTAAAAATATCTTCAGACATTGCCAGGTATTCTCTGGGGAGGAAAATCACCCTGGGTTTGGCACCACTGATCAACTTATTCTATCTCATCTTTCCTCCTCTTGCTAAATACCTGCATCTAAATTTTAAATAGTTCTTTCTTGCATAGCCTGAGCAGTATCGCCGGACATGCACATCAGACTTAGTAAAAAACTTGGATACACCCTTGTAATTCAGCGTAATACTATACATGTTACCTGTGTAGGACTTTCAAGCTATCTGAATAGTAATCTATGAATTAAAAAAAAAAACAAAAAACAAAAACGATTTATGAACACTGTGGAATTTTACTGCATAAAAAAATTTAAGACTTTTTTAAAATTACTCTTTGGAGTAATGATACTCACGGGAGATTTACTTTCTTCTCCCTCATTAATTAAAATCACGTTGTTAGCCAAGTAAGTGAAGAAAATTCTTATTGGCAATTCACTTGTTTCCCCGTTTAGGAGACTGACACCCTCCAGTTGTAAGCTAAATAATTGTCATGGTAAAGTGATTTCCTTGAAAAGAACAGGCATTGATTCGCCCCTGTTACTCACAAATCCTATTTCAGTCAAATTGGAAAACTATTAAGTTTTTGGGAAAAAATCAATAGGTATCAGGAAACCATTAGATCTTGGGGCCCTTGCTATATCTTGCATGAATAATCACTGTAACTGGCTGACAGGTGTTTTCCTGTTGACACAGAGTGAGGCTTGGGGGACCACATCTCCTCCCGGTAGGTGGACAGCTTCAGACACCGAAATGAGTTCAGTTTTCCCTATTTTGTCCCTGTGCTCATTCTTCTAGACAGCCCTGTCACTAACTGCGCCTTTGATGCTTTGAAAAATCAAATACTTCCTTTACTGTCTGTTTTCTTTTTCCTGGGTCGTGGCATGCTAACCCCGGGTGCGTGGTTTGCTACCCGACCACTTTCTGTCATAAGCAAGTTTTATTTTCTTACTTAGGAATCATTTTTCCTCAGCTTCAAATTTTAGATCCGTATTAACTAGTATAAGGTTTTGTTAGTAACGCCATAGAGTGTGTAGTTTTACCTTTCGTTCTTTTTCTTCTACGCATCTTGTACGTTTTTCTCTTTTTTGGACAAGTGGCTTTGGAATTATCTGTGTTTTGTTTTGCTTGCCTTTAGAGAGATAATTCATTATTTGTGAACTGTATGATTATTACACTTGAGAGAGAGAAAAAATGAGTCCTGTGTGCACATATCCATACTGCCCACATTATTTGCTAATATCTGTTGGTAAATTATTATGCATGATAGAAGCTTAGTATTGGGTTTGTATGTGAGAAGAGCTGGTCCACTTTTACTTTTTCTTCCTTCCATTCATTCATTCATTCATTCATTCATTCTTTTGGAGGAAGAAAGAAAGGGGAAGAAATGAGTATAAATAGAAAAAGATTCCATCATTATAATTCCCATAAGAAGCTTGGAAACCCATTCTTAATTTGTATATGTGTTCTCCTGCTAATTCTGTTTGGAACTTAAAATAGCATGGATAGAATAGTGTTTCTTGGTTTGAAGAAATATTTTTGTGTGATGAATATTATATTTTTTTAGGTGCTGTAGCCTCTATGTTTTGGGTTGATGCTGAATTAGGGGTCGATATTTATCTTGATGGTAAGTTAAAAAGCAAATATTCTTTTGTTTTTAAGTAAAATGTTATGGTTAAGATTATTTTTGTTACATATTATAATTTTAATTCCTTGCATTGATCCTTTTTTTCTTTTTTTGAGAAAAAGAGAGCATCTGCTAGCAAGGGAGGGGACAGAGGGGGACAGACAGAGAGAGAATCTTACACAGGCTCCACACTCACCACTGAGCCCAACATGGGACTCGGTCTCACGACCCTGGGATCATGACTTGAGCCAAAATCAAGAGTTAGACATTCAATGGACTGAGCCACCCAGGTGCCCCACATTGTTACTTTTAAACTTGTTTGGTTAGTGCAGTAAGCCTTTATTTATACAGATTCCAGAGCCCCAGACAGTGGTATAGCTAGATGTCAGATCTTATTATTAACTCCCGATTTAGTGTGTCCACTAAGGTTTTCCTTTTAAAATAGTATGTAGGCGGGGCGCCTGGGTGGCTTAGTCGGTTAGGCGTCTGACTTTCGCTTAGGTCATGATCTCGTGGTTCGTGGGTTCGAGCCCCGCATCGGGCTCTGTGCTGACTGCCAGCTCAGAGCCTGGAGCCTGTTTCAGTCTGTGACTCCCTCTCTCTGTGACCCTCCCCTGCTCACGCTGTCTCTCTCTCTCTCTCTCTCTCTCTCTCTCCTAGAAATAAATAAAACATTAAAAAAAATTTTTAAAAAATAAATAAAATAGTATGTAGGTTTATTCAGGTGCCTGGGTGGCTCAGTCACTTTGGCGTCTGACTCTTGGTTTCGGTGCAGGTCGTGATCTCAAGGTTCCTGAGATCAAGCGCCAGGTCGGGCTCTGAGCTGACAGCATGGAACCTGCTTGGAATTCTCTCTCCCTTCTTTCTCTGCTCCTCCCCAATAGCCCTCTCTTTCAAAATACACTTAAAAAAGAAACACTATGTAGGTTTCTTATGTCCGTTGATTTATATACTTAGTATGTGAGAGAGCTTTTTTTTTTAACTAAAATATACAGTATGAGGATCATATCTCTGCTTTCATTTTTTTCTTAAGTTAAGAATTAAGCAAGCCCTTCACCCCTTACTGTATGTACCTTTACGCTTTTGGGCAATTTTATTCAGAGGCTTCATTTAAGACATATTGGAAACTTTCTGAATTAAGTAATTGTGCCCTGCCCACCCTTGACCTTTCTTTAAACCAGGTGTCCCATAGACTAAAAAGTGAAATTTAAGACTGTCTTCAGTCATTTGGCTCTAGTATATATGGCGTGTAGATGGTTGAGTTCCCTGAGCATCACCAAACTCCTGCTGCTGTCCTGTGAAACAGTTATTTGGCATGCAGATTCAGAGATTGCCAAATGAATTGACCATTTGGAAACTTAGGTTCGTGTTATAGAAGACATTTGTGTGAGTCAGATTTGGTGCAAATTACTAGGAATGAGACATTTAAGACATCTCAGATTTGTTAAGGAGTAACTTAAATGTTCAGAAAAGTCTTGATTTTGGTTATAAGAATGTACACCGGAAATAACCTGTCTTGTGTAATTTCTCACATTCCATTTTAGGTGATGGAATTTATCTCATCATATTTGAATTGTAAGCTTTTTCAAGGTCATAGAAATCTTATTTTCTTACTTGCTTCTTTGTTTATTTAATTTAAAAACTTTATTGTGTGACCTCTAATGCCTTACAATGGTGCCAGGCACTCAGTTTGAAATGTGTCTCCCTGTTGGTAGGATTGAATCAAATTGCAGCATTGGCAAGAGAGAAACCAATACCTTATTTTATTGAGTAACATTTGTGAACTGAACTAGATTAGTTGTGATTTTCATTCTCACATATAAAGGTGATTAACAGAGATATTCCTTTGTAGGTATCATAACTGTTGTGGATTCAAAATATGGATTAAAAGTAAGTTGAAAGATGGCTGTGAGTTGCTAATAATTTGTTAAAAGCTAGGTATATGGGGACGATTATATTGTTTTCTCTACATTTTTGTTTGCATTTTTTAACAAAAAGGTTTTTTTTTACTATCTTGAATAATAGATGAAATTCGTGTGTCTTTTAATTATAATGTTTTTTTAAAAACGTTTATTTTTGAGAGAGAGAGTGAGACACACACACACACACACACACGCACACACAAGTGGGGGAGGACCAGAGAGAGAGGGAAACACAGAGTGCAAAGCAGCCTCCAGGCTCTGAGCTGTCAGCAGGAAGCCTGATGCGGGGCTCGAATCCACAAACCGTGAGATGATGACCTGAGCTGAGGTCGGACGCTTAACCGACTGAACCACCGGCCCCCCCACTTGTGTTTTTGAATTAAATATTTATTTTCTGTTACTCTGCCTTGGTGTGATAAAAGTTGAAAGGATAATATTTTGCGATAAGGATAGGACAGGATAAAGTTTCGGTATGTAAACTTCTCAGTGGGATTCAGCCCCAGTGAAATGTTGGTAAATAAGAACTTTTGTCAGAAGTTCATCTTGATAGAAGAAATTGAGCTTGCTAAAGCATAGAACTTTTTTCTCTTGGTAAACTGCTATCAGACACAAACTGGAGGTAATTGAATTTCAAAAAAAATAATCGGTTTACTTTATTTTGAAGAAATCAGGATTTATTCATGGATGTTGTGAGTGGAAGCTCGTTTACAGGGAATCTTCCCGTGAAGCTTTCCTAACTACCACCATGGGCTGCAATTCATAAAATGCACTTAGTGGAATTCCTAAAACATGTTGCATAAAATAAAACAGTATTTCTCAACTTTCCAAGTGAAATGCTACTAAAGGCAAAATACAATGAAATTGTCTTTCTTCTGGTCCCGATCTGGGAGTATGGATAGCACCCGAAGTGAGCATCTCTTACAACTTTCATATAATATCTAAAAACTCAAGCCCATTTTGTATTCTGCTTCACTGTTTATCTGAATTTGTCGATTTGAAAAGTTTTCCTTCCCGCCCTTCAGTAAAATTATGCTCTAGGAATATGTGGTGGCCTGAGAAGTGGTTACCTGTACCCCTTCACTGGCCTTTGGCTCTCTCGGGAAGAAAAGACACTACTTTGAGATGTTTGGGAGATTTCTTTGTAGATTTTAAGCCCAAAATGATTAATAGTCTTAAGATTTAAAGAAAGATTCTGAATATTACAATTTTATTCAGAAAAATTCCACGTATTCCAAAATCAGTATTTTTCTAACAAAATGTCTATGGAGGGGCCAAAAGAAATCATATTCTTTATTCTAAGTGTTTATTACAGGCATATTTGAATTCATCTCTTGTATACCTTAATTACCACATTTCAGATAAATTGGTATAGCAGTTTAAGACATTTTATTTGGAGTTTTTTTTGATAG
>NW_027529428.1:12080468-12113304 GCF_008692635.1 Crocuta crocuta | reverse complement strand
GTTTTTTTTGAAAGAATTCAAATGTGTCGTACTCAGAGTAAAACTCTATATATTATTATAAGAATAATTTTATACATATATTTAGATTTGCAGAGGAGTTGAAAAGAATCTATCATCAGCTGAATTGAGGCCAAATAAACAAAGCAACATTTTGAATAATGCAAACACCGTAAACGTTTAACCTCCTGCCACCTTGATAAAACCTCTTAAATTATTAAATCAATATACCTACACAAAACTGACATACTGTCAGGATAATGGAAACTTTAGATTTTCTAAGTCAGATGCCAGATAAATAACTTTTCTTTTATATAAAGAATTTGCCCACTTGTCCAATTCCTCTGGTTGCAGAGCTTGACCTCAGTAGCTGCTTGTGATTCAGAGAATTCTGAGGCAGTACAAGTAATGACACTTGGATAATGGGCAGCAATTTAAGGTGTCATGCTTCACAGAGCCAGCCCATCACAAGTAAAGCTGAGAAATGGTACCCTGTGGCCAGGCAGCCAAATTGAAACTGAAGTGGTAATTGATATCATGGGCTATCACTCTAATGGGATTGTCACCCATTGATCTGAAATATTCATTTTTTAATCATGGGCAAAGAATTGGACAACTTCAAATGACAGCTCTCTATTCTCAAGACTTGACACCCAGGCTGCCAACATTGTTCTTTTCAGTTCTACAAACGTGACAGCATTTAATGCAATAGAATCAATGAATGAAGTTACACAGAAAAGGTCAAGGGAGAGGTTTCTTTTTGGCTCTTTTGTTATATTGCACTAGCTGTTGAAACAATTCAGTCAGAAAACAGTTTGGCTTGGAAAAGACTGGAAAAATAAATAGACTGACATTATGCAATAATCATTTTTCAAGAACTGAGATAGTGTTAGATCTATAACCAATCCATTGGAAAGAGATGGCCACTGCTTTTTCTAAATGTCATGTGACATCTTTGACACTAGATTTATTTCCACTTGGGTCAACAACAGTGTTTTCCTCCTGTCTTTCTCTCTCCTTCTTGGTCCAGCTTGTTTCTGTTTCTACAGAGAAATACACTCTCTGGCCTTTATTGAAGTTTTATCCCCAGTGGCATTATCTCAGAGGCTGCCTTTCTGCCTTACCATGTGCTCAGTTGGAGGGTTGAATCCTAACTTTTTGGGTGTGGTAGATTAATTAGTACTAAAATTGTTTTTATCTTTTTAAATATGCAAGCAAAAAGCCACAGTCTCTAAGTAGACATGAGGAATCCTTTGGGGTTATGTATACATACGTTCCCATGCACACACACACACTAACACACTAAAATTTTTGAAAGATTTTTTTAACAAATGTTTTTCTTCTTTGCCTATACAGGTAGAATAGAATATCAAAATTCCCATTTTTTAACTCTGTAAATGAAAGTCATCCGATTGAAGGGCCAGTATTGGAGAATGTCCTTTTGAATAACAGACACTGTTTTAGTCTTTTTGCAAAGTTTGACTTGGGGAGGTAGGAAGTTGCATAGGGGAAACGTTGGGCCGGTACCCTGAGAAAATAAATGTTAACATGCATTTATTATTTCTTGATGGTTGTGTTCATATATGCATGGAACACATATCTCTTTTTCTATCATTATTTGTGATGATTACATGTCTTATTCATAATAGAGTTGTATATATTGGCCTATTTGTATTTTGGGGATTTTAATGTGTTTTTATATTTGCTACTTCTTGACTGCCAGAAGGTTGTAAAATGTTACTTAGCTTTGAGTATAGGTTTCTAATCTTTTGGAGAAATAAATGCTAAAAACATGGGTTACTTTTGTGAAACCACTATTAGTTCAGTTTTGGTATGGAAATTCAAAAACAAAATCTCTAGTTTTCTTGCCATATCTTTTTTATATCCCACCAACTCACAACCATATAGCCCCCAACTCATATATAAATCTTCCCAAAGGTTGACATACAACATTTTGAAAAATATTTCAAGTTTTTGAAAGAACTAGAATATTACAGATCTTTCAAAAACAGATGCTTTGTTAAATGGATTGCTGAATAGAAACGGAATTGTTGCTGCACATTATATAGAATATTTCAAGTAACAGTACCCATGTATCCTTGTCAGCAAATAGGAAGTGTTAACTAGAATTCATTCAACAAATATGTGTTGCGCCTGGTGCTGTTTCTGGAACGGTAACAGCCTTATTCTTTACAGGACGCGGTAACAGGATTTTCAGTAGCCTCAGGACAGGAATGACTAGCAAAAATAGTAAACTTTGTCTCTTGTCAGGGAGCAGTTTTTGATACAATGTTTTAATAATAATAATATAATTTTGAATGTAACTTTTAGGTAATCTTTATGTGTATACTCTTATGCGATTGTGAACCATTTATGTAACATGTGTATACAAGGTTGATTTTATATGACATAAAAGGCTTTCACAAGTTTTTATATTATGTTCATTTTACTTCTACTGAGCATGTTTTCAATTTCTGAAAGATACCCCCGCTGATAGGGCATCCTGTGGCAGTGACAGAAGAAGAGGAAATTTAGTCTCTTCTTTTACAAAAGGAGGAGAATGGCCTTTTCCTCTAATGATTATGAAGGCTACGTGAGATTATGTAAAAAAATCTAAGAATTTGTGAATTTTGATTTTAAATACAAAGAACATTAATATAATCAAATTGCTTAATACAAAGAACATTAATATCAAATTGCTTCTGACCTCAGTAGGCAGCTTTTTATTGTGAGGAGGAGAATCTGGTGAGGGTTAAAGTACTGAAGGTGGGACATTTTGCAGGGACGAACCTTATGGCATGGGTGCCTTTAGGGATTTAAGTAGGATTATGGAAAAATAGTAACTGCTTCCAGAGAGATGAAAACTACCTGGTGGCCTCCTAAGTCAATGTCAAAATATTTTTTTGGAGCTATCTTGACTCTGGAGAAGTCAGAAAAAGAAACAGTTAAACTGTGGGGCCAGATCACACCCACTGAGGTGTGTGTTTCTAGAGAGGAGAAACTGTTTTTAGGCTAGTCCTGGGGCACTCTCCTTCCCACCNATGGAGAGAAGGATATTAGATTTTAAGAAAGCATTATTTCAGTGGTTATCTCTCTCTCTCTCTTTTAATAAATAATTAAAGGATATTTAGAACAAAAACAGTTTTGTGAAAAGGAAAGTGCCTAAAATTTGAACTGTAATGTTCTTTGCTTTTATTGACATGATTTAAATCTGGAGGGTTTTCCTTTGAAAAAGGAGATGTCAGGGGGAAAAATTTAAGTCCCGTCCCCTCCCAAAAGAAACCCCCACAGCTTCACTATAGGAAAACACGAATGGGGAGTAAAATACTTTTAGCTAGAAAAGTTAATTCTGCATTTGCGTACTTAGTAATAGATCTTGCTGAAGTCTGTATTGGAAGCAAGAAAAAATTCTCCAAAGTAAAATTCCTTGTGTTAACATTAGAATTTGTGTTATATATACCACAGTAACTTTTTTCAAACTTTGTTTTTGTTTAGCATTTAGAAGAAGAAAAACCTGATGGCCTTATCAATGAAGCTTCTAGGTATTCATATTTAAAAAGTATATATTGGTTACTGGCTAATTAAGGAGAGAAAATTATAATGAAAACCAAAACCAAACTGAGAAGTATAAAAACAAAGTCAAGGAAGATTTGTTAACCTTTCTTTCCTGTAATTGTATTTTTGCTAACTATGTATAACGGTGTGATGACTAAAATTTTATTTAAGACTTTTTTATTATAGCATAAAATGAGTATTGGACACAACAGTTCTTTGAAAGGAGCTTGGGAAAAGCGAACATTTAAAACTATTTTTTGTTCTTATACAATTTCATTGGGATTGAAAATGATGTAAAGAAAAGAGCTGACTCACTACCGTCCCTCATACTAATGCATCTGATTCACGTTTACTGTTATTCAGAACAACAGAGGAACAGATATGGAACTAGTTTTAATTGGCATTTAGAACATTTTTTAAATTTATTTAAATGCCTGTATGTTCCTAACTGGGTTGTCTTTAAATTAGTTTGCCTACCCTAAGCGTATTCTTGCTAATGGGAAAAAGACTTTGGGATCGACCATAGCTGCTAAGTGTGCTGCTGAGTTTAAGAAGAAGGCTCCCTGAGGTTTGCTAGGATGATTCAGACATAAAAATAGGCTATAAACAGGCACTTGACTTCCTGTCGCTTTGGAACATGGTACTCTGTGGTTCTGTAATCCTGCCTGAATGCTGCATTTGGTATGTAGGTGTGATGCAGGTTAGACTGAACTTACAATATTTTTGTAACTGTTTTCCTTGCCAAAATACGTTTATTATAGGAAATGTAAATAAGCCAAATAGGAAATAGCAAAGTATCATAAAAGCCAAAATAAAGTTAAACGTAGAAAGCCTCCAATGTGAAGATTGTAACTGTTTGTATTTTGAGATGTCCACATTAAATCTTTATTGATAGAACACTTACTTAAACAAAATCTAATTGTAATGTACATACTGTTGAAACTTGCCTTTTCAGTGAATCAATTTATTTTTGAGAATTTGACAGTATTTTTTTTTTAAACAGTTGCTGGATCTTCAAGTAGCGTAAAACTAGAATTAGGAAAAAACAGTTTAGTGATTAAAACTTCCTGAAGAATTGAGGACAATTTAAAGAATGCTCAGCTCTGCTACTTCTGATTATAGTAAGCTGTTGCGTTCTCTAGCATTCTGTCAGTGGGATTCTTTAACTTGAATTTCTGTGTATCTGTTTTACAGAAAAAATACATATTTGTAATGATGACGATAATTTGCTCAGGACCCTGTTGTATCTTCTGAAGAGTAGTTTAAAAAAAAACTGTTTAGTGTTAATGTTAAGTGAATTTGTTCTGTTTCTTTGAAAATTATGGTAACTGTTACCTGGAAGATTTTAGCCAGTAGACTGTCCATGTTTTACCATATAGAATATCTGAATTGTATACATTTCTTTACAAATAAAATTATGAGTTGAAAATCATCCTTGGTTGCACACTTTTAGGGACTTATATTTATAGCTTCAGAGTGAGAGCACTTAGTAAATATTTTTTGAATGAATAAATATGAATCCTGAATTTATATAGTGATGGATACAGCTTATTCATTTGAAGAATGATAAATAGGTTGGGAGTAAATTCAGTTACTGTAGAGAGTACTATATAGTTCTTAACAGATATTTGGTCTGAAAGGGATTTCTGTTTTTAATTTCTTAACATCTCTTTTTTGACCTCTGTCCTTTGCTAATTTAGGCAAGTTGCTTTGGCAGATATTATCATCATTAATAAAACAGACTTGGTTTCAGAAGAGGACTTAAAGAAATTAAGAACAACCATTAGGTATGAAATTTTGTGTTAACTACCTACAAGTCCAAAGTGTACTATACAAAATATTTTTCCTGTAACTATTGCCCTGTAGATACTTAGGTTCATGGTTCACCTTCTTCGTGTACCGTTTGGGAATCATGTGTTATTGCCTAATTGACTGTTACGTAACTGGTAGCGTGTACAGTTATTTCCCACTGCTTACAGAGCGTAGGTCAGAGTTCATAGACTGATATTCAGGGTCTTCTGACTCCATCCTCCTTTTCCCGTCTTCTCTTTGACTCTTTCTCTGAATGAAGTTCTCTGACCTTATTCAGGACGATTTACTTCCCCATGGATGTATCTTGCCAGATCCTTTCTTTACTCTTACATGTTCTCACCCTCACTCTGCCAATCCTTGAATTCCTTCACTGTCTCTGTTTTTTCTTTGCTTTCTTTTTTTTTTTTTAAGGATTTTTAAAAATGTTTTTATTTATTTCTGAGAGAAAGAGAGAGGCAGAGTATGCACAGGGGAGGGGCAGAGAGAGAGGGAGACACAGAATCCAAAGCAGGCTCCAGGCTCCGAGAATGTCTTCAGTGTCCATGGCCAAGGTTGGTCAACATAGGACAATATGACTGGTACTCAGATATGTGTGAAATGATCCAACCATCATTTGGACTTTTCATATGAGGTTAGAGTTCAGGGACTTTGAATTATTTTTTAAGGCCTAATAAATGCCATGTACAAAGAGACATTCAGTAGCTTTTTTTATTAGTCCTCTTTAATGGGTATAATCTGCTGACATCAGATTTTGATTCTTTTGGTCCCAGTTAATATAGTATGTTATAAATTGAGTCATAAAGGTAAGGCTCATGAGGAGATTGACTGCAGTGACTAATCGAAGAAGAAAGAAATTAATGTTTTTCTGCATATTTTATATTATTTTAATACTAATATCCTCTGAGTCTTTACTATAAAAAAACTGTAATAATGTCTCCATGTGGATGGCACGTAGTGATGCATAGTGTATAGATGGTGGACTTTGGAATCTGGTTGGGTTCTACTCGTTGGTCTGTTTCTTGCTGTATTCTTAAGTCTCATCTCTACAACAGGAATAATACCTATTTCATTAAGTTCCGTTTGAATGTTACATGAGACAGTGTTGGAAAGCTTTGCCTAGGGCCTGACGTGTCGTAAGTGCTCTGTTGGCTACTGTTATGAGTGGGGATGATGTTCCCGGCTTCCATAGGAAGTTCAAGTTGCAGTGAATAGCACTGTGAAAGAAAGAGAAAAGTGGTCATTTTTGAAAAGTCTAGAAGGATGAAAGCAGTGAGTGGAGATTGCTGCTATTTTGGTACCCTTTTGACACCGGCCTCCTAAATTTTATTTCTCTTGTCAACCTCCTCTGCATCGTTGTGGTTGCTGGAAAGGAGGACATAAGTCATGCAGCAAACGTTTGGTGTGAAAGGAAGGGTTGTTACCACTGGGCCTTTCTGTGCCCGTGTTGGCCGCTTCAGCTGGGTTTCTACCATCGGCAGAGTTGCCTGCCCGCCTTCTTGCCAGCCTGCCCGGCACAGCGGCGCCAGGGAAGACTTTGGACAAAGTGCTTTAATGGCTTGCAGACCTTTTGGCTGTTGACTCTCGGTTGTACCTCACAGACTGGCAGCTGGCTGGGCAGTAGTCTGGGGAGCTGGAAGAAGGGGAACATATTTGAGAGGAAGTAGCTATGAGGTTATATGGTACATTCACGAAAGAAGGTGGTGGAGAGACTTGCCTCAGAACAAAAGGCAGGATATTCAGCAAGTAAAGCTGAAGGCAGTGGAATTGATCGTGTAAAGATAAATACATCAGGTATACAGTGTGTTGAAAAGGATTTCACGAGTATTTTTGTTACAGCTTTTCCCATACAGAGGGAATCTTACCTCATTATCTTAGCATCAGAAAGGGAAGGACCAGCAGAGTGGGTAGAGTTTCTAGTTAGGGAACCAAAGAGGTTATTCTGAGAAATAACATGGATGCGTGACTTGGTGTTACTGTGAATACTGAGGACAGTCTGGGGTCAGAGCCACTCACAGCGAGGTTTTTATTTCTAGCGTGTTGTAATAGCCGTTTCCACAGTGTGTGCTTGTGGGAAATTGAGTATCCGTAGGAATCTTGATTTATCTCCTCGTTGTGAGAGCATTAGAATTATTGACTACTTATGGATCATTTTTTTCTAAAGTGAAGGGTCTCTTTATAATTCACTAAGTGGCCCCTGGTTTGTCAGTTGTGCAGTAGATTTTTGCATATCATGTTTTGCATATCATGTTTCCACCTAAGTGGAATAGACCTGATTTATGATTAGAAAGAGAAATAAATAATCAAGTATAAAAAAATGTAAGTTTTGTTTTTTATTTTTTTCTTCAGATACATTTGCATATGCTTACTTCCTGTTTTAGAAATAATGTGCCTTAACGATTTTTAAAAAGTTTAACGCTTACTTTCTTTACCCTTTCTTCCTCATTTTTATGTTTCTTTCAGATCAATAAATGGACTGGGAAAAATTTTAGAAACACAAAGATCAAGGTACTTTTAAAAGCTATTACTAATATTAACAATAAATAACCCAAGTTAATAATAGTAAGAAATTGATAAATATGCTTGATTCTATTATAAGAAAGAAATATGTGCATTTTTAAAAAATGGGGCCCCAAAACGTTTTGAATGAAATGAGTGTGGCTTATGTGGTTAATACGCCCACTTCTCCTTGTAGCTAAGACTGCAGAGCCGTGGTGGACTGGGTCACCGAGGAAGAAAACAGGACTTAAAACAACTCAAAAAAGTGCCTGGCATAGAAATCTATAAAAGTATATTCTTGGGGATCTTAGTTTGAGGTACTCAAAAGGCCTTCTAATATTTTTTAAAAACGGCTTTGTTTCTTGTATAGTTGCAAAAATAATGTGTCGTGTACAAATTCATGGAACCTTTACCTTTAAGTTCCTAATAACCCTTTTTAAAATGTTGATTTCTAGTTCCTGTAGGTTCTTCTGTCTTTTCATTCTGTTCATACAGATGTGCCTTAGTTTATAAAATAGAGGTATTCTTAAAACATCTGCGAAATGTATTTCTGTGGATTAAATTCTGTTTTCCATTGCATGCTCTTAGGATTTTAGAAAATTTCTTCCGGGGGTGTGCTGTTCAGCTCATTGTTTTGGCCAGAATGGCCCAGCAGCTGATGGAGCCAGCAGCTCCAAGGCCCACAGCTGGCGGCCCGGGGCCAGCCCGCTCCCAAATTCAGTTTCTCTCCTGGGGGCGGGGGGGTGGTGCAGCAGGGGCCTTAGCGGAGAGGCCTGTGAGCCGAGATGGAGATTAGAGGTGCTGACAGACCCCCATGGGCAGGAGGCTGCGGCGGCAGCTGCTTGCATGCGTGTGAGCAGCTGGCAGTCAGCCTGGAATGCCTTCTCAGAAGCCCCTGGCCCCTGGCGGAGGTGGCGGAGGAGGAGTGCCCGTGGGGGGAGCATTGAACCAGCTGGCAGTCAGCCTGGAATGCCTTCTCAGAAGCCCCTGGCCCCTGGCGGAGGTGGCGGAGGAGGAGTGCCCGTGGGGGGAGCATTGAACCAGCGTCCCAGCCGTGCTCCCTGCAGCTCGTAGCCCAGCCCCTCCCATGCCTCCCAGAGCCATCCCTCCCTTAGCCGGCTTCGGCCTCTGGCATTTTATCTACCGTTTTCTTTGTCCTTAGATTTTCTCCTCATTACGGAGTGACACACCGACGCCCACACAGAGCGGACATAAGCTGTGAAAAACCGTATCCATACATAGCTGTGTTTCTGTCGTAATAGCAGTTATTTGGGTCATATTTACGGACATCTCAGATCAGTTTTTCTAGGCTCCTGGATTGACCCTGCTCAATTTTTCTTTCTGTTGGCTTTTATTGTAGACCTTTATGTCCTGCATAAAGATTTTATCTTGAAGAGTTTATCGTGTAACAACTTTGATGTTTATGTGACATTTCTGACATTTGTTTTATCATTAAAGAGCAGGAGACATGCAATGATTAGGTTTAGTTACTTCGAAAGGATGAATGAACAAATGAGTAAAATCTCCTTCTTTCTTCTGTTTCTTCAGTGTCTTGTGTTTGCCGTTGGCTCTGAGAATCTAAGGACTTTGTAAAATAGTACTTCCTTGCTGTGAGGACTGAAGTTGGATTAGGATCCTTTTCAGTGAAGATCAGACCTCCATGGTAGATGAATCTTACCATGGTCATGAATGTTAACATTAAATATTTCCCCCAATTCCTGGAAGCAAAGCAACTTGAGCTTCCTGGTTTAGAAACTAGAGATTTGGTTTTTAACAAAATAGTTGAAATCACTGATAGAAGTTTTGTTTTATTGTGTTTGTTTCCTTGTTGTAAAATTTTAATCCCTCAAGCATTTTGTGGTTGACAGACATTCATAGTAGTAAAACTGACAATAATAAGATGATAATATGCATATACAGAAAAGGCTTACTTGAGTATTTAAGTTGAGGAATAAGAATCCTGTGTAACATCATCTTATTGGTAAGACCTAAGTTGACTATGAGGCAAACAGAAGTTCCAACGGGCCACGTAGACTTCAGAAGTAGGAGTGGAAGATCAGGAGAAGTGCCGTCCTTACCTTGTTCTGACTTCCCTTTAGTCTTGGAGATTTCAGCCACCTGAACAGCGGAAAACCAAAATCCACTTGTTCAGTAATAAGTTCATTAATTCAGCAAACTATTGAACATTCCACTAGTCACTAGGTGTTTCTTGGCTTGTCGAGGATTTAAGGAATGGGTAAAGAAAAAACTGCCTTTGAAGTGGGTGATTGGGGGAGACAGAAGGAAACAAGCAAAACCCAATATACTAGCTATTATTAGTATAACAGGAAGAGTAAATGTGTAGGGTGTAGGGTCCTATGAGAACAGGAACATAGAGGAACAAATACTCAATTCTTCTTGATGAAGATTCAGGAAGTTTTGAGAAGGTGATTATTGACTTGAGTCCTGAAGAATGAATAGGGTTTTTCCAGATGAACAAGAATAGCTGTTGCTTTCCAGGCATAAGGAAGGTTTGTACTCCAGAGACCGGACTATTTTAGAGCGGCCGGCGCATATGGTTGTGTGGCAGATAGAAAAAGAGGTGTGAGGGGCACCTGGGTGGCTCAGTTGGTTGAGCGTCCGACTTCGGCTCAGGTCATGATCTCACGGTTCATGGGTTCGAGCCCCGCATCGGGTTCTCTGCTGACAGCCTGGAGCCTGGAGCCTGTCTTCGGATTCTGCGTCTCCCTCTTTCTTTGACCCTCCCCTGCTCGTGCTGTGTCTCTCTCTCTCTCTCTCAAAAATAAATAAAAACATTAAAAAAGCAAGAAAAAGAAAAAGAGGTGTGACTGACGAGAGGGAGAGCTTTCCACAAAGGGTCTTGAATGCCATGACTCGTAGTTTGGATTTTTTGTTTTCCCCCGTGTGGGCAGCAAGGAGTTAGTGAAAGGTTTCAAAAGCCGTGTAGGTTCTGGGAGGATTGACTCTGGCATAGTTCTCCAGGGAAGGAAGCACAGGAGGAATGACTTCCGGGTGAGGTAGTGACAGCAGGGGGTTGGTAAAAGGTGGTTAGTTGAGCTTCACGGTGAGCTTGAGGTGCCCCTGGGGAATGCTTTCGGGAATGGAGATTTCGTTCTAGAGTTCAGGACTTAGCCATTGGATGGGTTTGACAGTTTGTAGATCTGGAATTGGCTGGAGGCTCCTTGAACTTGGAAAAGATGACGGCCAACACTAACCCTGGGCTAGCCGCTCAGCTCCCCTCCCCACCGCATAAAAACTGATGGTAATTGTCTTCCTATTTTTATTTACATTTTTGTGTTACTGTTTTGAAACTCTCTCATGTTTTAATCTCTAACGGAGGAAATTAAATATATTTGATGCCATGGAAATTAGTTTTCTAATTGGATGAGTGAAGGAATTTATTTTGCATGGTGGTACTAGATTTGGGGCGGTCCTTGGTAACTCCAATCTGGAATCTTAGACATTTCCTGTTTTATTCTCCATTGAGAATCTGGTGAAATAAAGTGAGGGACTGGTATTGTTTTTTATTCTCTATAGATTTTTTTTTTTTGCCCCCTCCCCTCCAACCCTGCTGCAATGCCCCCTACCTCCCAGTGGCCCCCCGCCAGGGAGAGAGCGCTGGTCGGAGCAAGAGAGCAGAGCTCCCCCATCCCGTTCCAGTCATCTCCCCACATCTAGAGAAAAGAGAGGCACGCACCTGGGCACCCCTAGCTCTGCTCCATGAACTAGGGCAGAGGCTTAGTGGAGGCAGCCTCAGTGGGGACGCTGTTCTCTGTCGATTTTAGCATGTACAGGTCTAGTGTTGATCCTGTGTGTTTTGGAAATATCAAAGGATTCTGGGTATCAGGCAGAATTCTTTCTAAATGTGTGGCATGGGTTCTCAAGAACACTGTCAGGGTGAAACGAGTTTATTTTAGAAACTGGTATGTGAAAACGGATTTTTGGTACTCACCCACTTGGCCTGGATCCAGATAGTCCTAGGATTGGCAGGCGTCCTTTTAAACTTGAAGCTGTTCCCTAAGGTAAAGAGGACAGACTTGGGGGAGAACTTCATTTGTCACCTGTCAATATAAATATTTGCTCAGCTGTCATGATGAAAATGGAAAGATGTTTAATGTCAGGCCTTGATCTCTTCAGTAACTTGATATTCAGAAATTTCTTGGTGGAACATTTATTTCTTTGCTTGATGATTTTCCTGATTCTTTTCCTCTAGAATGTACAGACTTTGAAGTGTCGTCATAGTCTATTAACATATAACTTTGGAGTCGTGTTCTTTCAGTAAGATGGGAGTTTGCCAGCATACGTGGTCATGATCTAACAGTAGTGTTGCCGCGAGTGAGGTTGTACAGCAGGCCGTGTGAGACTCAGGCCGGGCTGGCCGCTTCTGAGTTACAGGAGGCGAGACTCAGGCGGGGCTGGCCGCTCCTAAGTTACAGGAGGTGGTCAGGCTTACAGGCCTGCACCTTTTAAAAAATCTCAATGAACGGTTGGCAAACTCCTGGAGTCTTATTTTGAATTATACTCTTGTCATTTTCCTTAAACATTCCTTCATTGTAGCCTTGATTATAGAGAGAAATGACTGTCCTCTGCTCATGTAAAAAATAGAACTCATTCACTAGTCTTTGTAAACGGACTTTTATGTATTTAAGCCAAAACGCATGCTGTTTGTGGTATGATACCCTCTTCTGATTTGAATCATTGCTTTGCTAATAGGGCTTAATTATAACCTCTAAATAATTTCCGTGGATACTGTTTGTTCAGATAGAGCACCAAGTGGGAAGTGTCAGTCTCTAGGCAACCCTGTTCTGAAGGAAATGAAATCTCAAACCACATTCTTTTGGATGTAGATTAGGGTCATAGAGTGAATATTTATACATTAGGTTTGATGCCTCATATTCTTAAAATATTACCTGTTACATCATGGAAGAGAGGAAGGGAAGTAAAAGAAACACAGAAATTCCAAAGGTGAGGTATTATAGTGCTGTGTTACTTCCTTTTGCTTCACTTCCCTCATTACATCTTTGAGTAGCTGCTTTGAAGAGCTCCAGTTCTATAACTCATTTTATTTTGACTGCAAGAATGTATTTGAAAAGCTCCTAAACATCCAGGATTGAAAAGACAATTAGAAGTCAAACAAACTAACAGAAGCAACAAACGGGAAACTATAGCTTATTGAATCAATAATCAAGTAATTTTCTGCTCTGATTTTATACTGTTCACCAGTTTTTGATTTTAATGAATATTTTCTATTAAAAATTTTTACACTGGGCTTTATGTTCCTTGCTTGCTATTTTTATGTGTTTCCCAAAATAGTATGATATATTGACTATACTTTATGTCTATGTTTTTGGCAAGAGTGTTAGAGATTTTTTTTCCTGATTAATTGAATACATTTCACATAATTTCACACTGTTAATATTGGATTTCTTTCTTTTAGAGTTGATCTGTCTAATGTATTAGATCTTCATGCCTTCGACAGTCTTTCTGGAATAAGGTATGTTTTCCGTATTTTGTTCACTTTTATTGTCACTTCCTTTTATTGTACGCATTGGAGTTGCAGGGATGATTTATACAGTTGCACACTTGATTGAAGCTTCTGGTCATTCCTTTGGCATATGGGATCATTCCTAATGATTATGATCTTGAAAGTTTTGTCAATTGCATATTTGGAAATCGCAGTGCAGTTTCCTGCAGAAATTATACTGTAAATGGTAGTTAACTTTAGAGATTAATCCTCAATATTTCTACACCGACCAATATATGTATTACTTGGTTTCTATGAGAAAATGCATGAAAAACAAAAAATTTTAGCTTGGGGTATTTCTTCAGATTCTTCCTTTCTCCTTCAGTGATGGATCACTTTCCTGCTTCTTTCCCTGGGAGGAATCTTTTTGTTAAGGGAGAGGAACATCCCTTTCTTCCCTGGACATCAGCATCTTTTTTTCTTTTTTTTAAGCATCTCAATTATGTTCCAGTGAACAATTCAGTACTGTTAAGTATATTCACGTTGCCGTGCAGTGGACCTACAGAACTTTCTCAGCTTGCAAAACTGAAACTCTTGTCACCGTTGATTGACAGCTCTCCATCTGCCTCTCCCCACAGCCCCTGGCGCCCACCATTCTGTGATGTGTTTTTAAGAATCTGACTCCTTTAGATTCCTTAACGCAGTGGAATCATCTGGCATCCGTCTTACCGTAACTGGCTCATTTCCCTTAGTCCTCATGCAGCATGTGACAGGATTTCTTTCCTTTTTAATGCTGAATGACATCCCATCGTATGTACAGACCCCATCCTGTGTAGTCGCTCATCCGGTGACTGCCGTGCCGACGGCCTTCCCCGCCTTGGCCATTGTGAGCAGCGCTGCTGTGAACGTGGGTGCACACATATCTCTTCGAGGCTCCTGTTCTCAGCTCTCTTGGATACATACCCAGGAGGGGGATTGCTGGATCATATGGTGCTTATATTTATAATTTTTCGAGGAAAACCTTACTGATGTCCAGAGCAGCTGCACTGATTTCCCTTCCCACCAGCAGTGCACACATGTCCCAGTCTCTCCACACCCTCGTGCACACTTGCTGTTGTCTGTTGTTTGAGGTGGGTGTGAGCTGATAGCTCCTTGTGCTTTGCATTTGCATTTCTCTAATAGTTAGAGATAATGAACATCTTTTCTTGTGCTCATTGGCCATTTGTAGATCATTTTTGGAGAAATGTCTCTTCAAGTACTTGGTCCATTTTTTAATCAGGTGGTTTTGTTGTTGCTCAGCTGGGAGTTTTTTAAAAATATATTCTAGGTATTAACCCCTCATCAGATGTGTGATTTGGAAATCTTTTCTCCCATTTCGTCTGAAGTAGTTGACTCATAAAAGTCTCACGTGGGAGATAGCCTCCCTAGGCCCAGAGGAAAGGAGCCGTCTTCTTTTTGAAGACGAAGGCACACATGGAGGGATCTGAAGGAACAGGCCTCCGAGTTTCCCCCGTCCGCTCCACTTGCTTCAGACCATGTCCCATCCTATGTTTGTGCAACCTTCCACTCTTCTTCAGACCTAGCGTGCAAACACTCAGGTACAGGCGTTTCTTTGGTTCCTCACTTCTTTGCGAAGCCTCCCGTCACATGAAACTTAACAGTAAATAAACCTGCACCCTTTCCTCCTGTTGATCTGTGTTTGTCAATCCGATTTTCACACCAGCCAGGCTCCTGAGAGGGTCGAGGAAAACTTTTTCCTTCCTTGCACAAGTCGTTGGCAGTTATTTTTAACAACACTAGATATTGAACCTAGACAATGAGCATGATTTTCCAGACACTTTCTACGGTAATCTCATTCCACACTTGCTGAGGAACAGCGAGAATGCATTCGTGACATTTGAGGTAGCTGTTTAACGTGATGCCCTCTCTGTGGATCAGGCCTTTGCATCGCTTTTCCTCTTTTCCTCGTGCGCAGTTGCTAAAATGGAGAATCCAGCCAGCTGGGAAGGACTTAACTTGACACCTTCTCGGCTGAGGCCCCTCCAGTGAGGTTCTTTTCCCTCCAGCCGGTCCTACAGTCCTTTCCTCTTTTCTAAACTTGCTGTTACTAATTTACCCCTCGCTGTTCTGCAAAGCCAAACATCTGCAAGGTTTTAAGTCCTTTTCCTCTTCCCACCCGACCCCCATCGGTGTCTAAATGTCTGCTGCTGCTGTGGTTATCAGGTGTGACGCCAGATTGATCTTCTCGCTCTTTTTCATATCAGAAAAATGCATTTGTAGGATTCTGACTTTTTGTTTTTTCTTAGCCACAGGTAACAGACTATGTAGCAGGTGTATATTTACAGATACTACTTGCTTTTTAATAAGTAGATATGTTCAAGGGAAAACACCGATAAAGGAGAAAACGGACCTTCTAACTGTCTTTAGGTAGCAGCTTTATTTTCACGTTAGGGAGCATGGGGCGCGTGGATGAAATTTGGAGCATTAGTAAAATGTTTCCATGTATTTTTTGAGGCCTGTAATACATCTGTTGGAATTAAGAAATCTACTGACACATCTAGCCACACTAAATAGTATCACTAGAGATGAGGGCTTTCCAGTATTGTGTGTAAATGTACAAGTGTGAATGTGTTGTCCATTTGCTTTTATTGAAGCATGACACACGATGTCAGGTGTGTTTCGTGGGTCAGTGGGTTGGCCACTACTCAGTGCTCTTAGGTGTGGTCACCATGTGTCGCTGCACGACGTGACTGCAGCATTGTGGACCGTATCCTTGGGCTCTATTTTTCATCTTCCTGACTTGGTTATTTCACAACTGGAAGCTTGTACTTCTGAATCCCCTTTCTCTCTTTCTCCCATCCCCCACCCTCACTAGTTTGTTCTCTCTATTTAAGAGGCTTTTGTGAGTTTGTTGAATGTGTGTATGTTTTAGGAAAAATCTTTAAATAATCTGCTAGTTTTCTTTATAAGAATATGTAAACAGCGTGTAAATTTGGAACTGTGTTCTAGACTGAGTTGTGGAAACTCTATCTTTAGCTCTGTACCTCTAAGGAACATATAAAGTTAAATCGGAAGTATATTGATCTCTGATTTTATAACCAGTTGTTTTTAGTTTGCAGAAAAAGCTTCAGCATGTGCCAACAACACAGCCTCACCTAGATCAGGTAAAAAAGTCTTTAAAAAATTTTAAAGCATTTTTTTAACTAAATTAGTTCCATCAGGACCATATTATTTTTGTCTTGCTAAAAAAAAAAATGTTTTGGAACCGTGTTGATAATTTTCAGAATTTGGGTGCTTTTGAGGTAATCTCATCTGGCTTATTGCATCACAGGAAGTCCTCAAACCAGAGTTGCTAGAACCTGAGGGAATCGTGCTTTCTGGCTTCTCCGTCCCACAGGTCACTCGGCGCCTTTCAGCTCTTCTGCTGGGAGTCACTGCTTCGCGACCCCCGGCGGCTCTGTATGCTGCCTCTCTGTAACTCTGCTGAACTGACAGGTTAAGGAAAAGTCTGGTAAAGGCATGTAGGGCTCATTTAAACAAAAATTGACTTTGAGTTTCACCCGCAGGTAGCACTGTAAATTTGAAGTGCTTACCGTGTCCTTCATTTAGGCGCTCCCAAAGCCCCGTTCCTGAGGCAGATACTGAAGACCCCAGGAGCAAACAACACGTGTTTTCACTGTACCCACCTTTCTTTTGTGCAGATCGCAGGTCGTAGATGGTCGAGGTTTAGGGTAAATCTTTGTTCCATCTCACACGGTGAGAGCAAGGGGGCATGGAGTGAGCCGTGTACCTCTTCCCGCCTCTGGCTCCAAACTGCCACTCATTTTGTGAAGCATGACTCGTTCTAACAGGGCCTACACACGGCTCATGTTTATGGGGCCCGTCCTGCCATGTTTGCAGCACTTTTTTCTCTCAGAAACTTCACGAGAGATTCATCTTCACTTGTCTTTCGCGTGAGTGAGAGAAATACAGCTCTCTGGTGGCAGAAGTGTTTAGAAGAACCAACTCTACAGTCCGCAGTAGTCGTCACAAAGATGAACTGGAGGCACATTCTTACTGACTTTCCGGCTGAGGGGCATCATCTGAGGAGTCCTGAGGGGTAAAAGACGAAGGGTATAGTCACTTTCAAGAGCCCTTATCACGGTCATTGTCTGTGCCTGTGGCATCTCGCACAGACTCGTCGCGGCTCGAATGATGCCTTATAGTTTGGGTTGAAGCGCTCTTTCCTTGTAGCCGTCTGTGCATCCCGTACACCGGATTCCTCGCCGCTCGGCACAGGGCGTGGGCTGTGGTGGCTACGCGGGGAGTAGTTGTTACAGGAGTGAAAAGCCCTGATTCTTAAATGGGGAACACGAGAACCCCATTTAGTACTGGATACCCGGTAGCCCCCACGCCTCCTGTCTCCAGGGGCCTTAGCTATGTGCTCTTTAATGTGTCTGTATATTTTTAACATTTCATCATAGAAATTTAAAAAAGACCCACCAAAGGAGAGAGAATAGCAAAAGGAGCCTTTGCACGCCTGACCCGGTTGCCCTGGCCGTCAGCATTTTGCTGAAGTTATGTCCTCAGTCTTCCCAGCCTTTCTTTTGCTGGAGTATTTTCTAAACAGGAAATTTCAAACATGCGGCCACGTGGAAGAGTGCAGGGAAACCGCGGGCACGCGTCGCCCTTGCTGGGTGCGGAAGGCAGCTCCTGACAGCAAGGCGCCTCGCCAGTGAGAAGGGCGGCTTCAGAGCTCAACGGGAGACTCGGCGCACTTGCCTGCGTTAGCCCTGTAAACAGAGGGCGGCAGATGAGAGTACTGCAGACAGAGCGCAGTGGGATTCGGGGGACGGGGCTCTCGTGCTTCAGCAGGTCTGAGGCTTTGTGAAGGACGGGCTCTTTCTTTATTTTAATGTACAACAAAGCACGTAAGCTTTTAGCGTTCAAGTCAGTGTGTCTTTGCATATATTTGTGCCCATGTATCGGCCCATGTGCACCCAGGAGCACATCTCTCTGTAATTCCCCCTTAGATACAAATACAGACAATTTCCATGATCGTTAAGAGAGTTCCCTTGTGCGTCTTTCCAGTTAGGAACACTCCTTGCAAAGACGCACCTGCTGCTCTGAGTAAGACATCAGAAAGTAGAAGGTTTTGTTGGACTGGAAGAAGTAAGGGAAAGAGCAGGCCAGGTTCTACCAGTGGGAAGNGCCCGCTGGCGGGTGGCCGCTTCCTGCTGGAGCCCTGGGCCACGGATCCGGGCTGTGATGGGCAGGCCACACGGAACCGCTGCCCGGCTGTGGGGCAGGGGCAGGGAAGCCGGACCAAGCTGAGGACGGGAGACCAAGCAGGGAGACCCCTGTGACGAGGGCCTGGACTGTGCTGGTGGCAGGGGGCTTGGAAATGGGATGAATCCAGGGCAGAATCGCAGGTAGACCTGCCTGACCAGCCTGCCTGCCTGACGCTGGGGCAGTAAGACGGGAGAAGTCATGGGAAACAGGCCTTGACTGACTGGAGGGACCTGTTGCTAAAGTTTTCTGCTTCTGGGGTCTGGGAAAAGGAGAGTTAATTTTAGATCTGAAACAAAAACTGGGAAAAAGTCTGAAGCAGGTAATACCTAGGACTTAGGAGGTATTAATTCAGGTTGAGTCCCTGAATCACCTTTGATGCAACTCTATCTGCATGGCCCCTCGTTTGCTCCCTGTCAGGAGGCCCCCCGGGGTTGGAGGGTGGGAAGGTGAGAAACGCCAAACAGCAGTGGCAGTCCATGCATAGTTTACTAGTAGAGCCAATTAAATTTGGGACAAGTTGTGACCCTCAGCTTCTGCACTGGGAATTTATGGATTTCATCTCCTTTACGGTCTGCCCACCGTGAGAACAGTGTACTGGTGCAGGAAAACATCTAGTTCTGCAATGTGTGTCTCTGTCCTTGAGCTCCCCTATACATTGTCTTAATTTGCAAAATCCTATTTATCTCATACTGGAGTTAATTGTACACCTTAAAAAGATTTTCTTACTTCTAACCTGCCAAAAGCAACAGCCATTCCCAGTAGAAGTTCTTTAAGTTAAGAATAAAGCAATACTGAGTTTTACGTTGAGACCTTTACAATATTAAAAGCCAAGTTCTCCAACTTGAATAAAATACATTTTAAGCAGTTTTGAAGGTTGAATTGCTACTGTCCTTTGAAAATGACAAATTATGTTTCATTTAGCATCCTTTAAAAAATTTTTTAAGGGCACCTGAGTGGCTTAGTTGGTAAAGCGTCCGACTTTCACTTGGGTCATGATCTCACGGTTCGTGGGTTCGAGCCCCGCGTCGGGCTCTGTGCTGACTGCCAGCTCAGAGCCTGGAGCCTGTTTCAGTCTGTGACTCCCTCTCTCTCTGACCCTCCCCTGCTCACGCTGTCTCTCTCTCTCTCCTAGAAATAAAAAAAAAATTTTTAATGTTTTATTTATTTCTGAGAGAAAGAGACGGCATGAACCCGGGAGGGTCAGAGAGAGGGAGAACAGAATCTGAAGCAGGCTCCAGGCTCTGACCTAGCTGTCAGCACAGAGCCCGACGTGGGGCTGGAACGTATGAACCATGAGATCATGACCTGAGCCGAAGTTGGATGCTCAACCGACTGAGCCACCCAGGCGCCCCTAGTGGTTGCTTTTTTAAGTCTTCTTTTAAAAAATGTTTAATGTTAATTTACTTATTTTGAGAGAGAGAGAGAATGAGCAAAGGAGGGGCAGAGAAAGAGTTAGAGAATCCCAAGCAGGCTCCCCCCGCGTAGAGCCTGAAATGGGGCTTAATCTCATGAACCGTGAGTTCCTGACCGGAGCCAAACTTAAGAGTCAGATACTTAACTTACTGAGCCACCCATGCGCTTGTAAAAATCTGACATTTTAAAGTCAATTTTAGTTGCCTTTCATGTCTCCTATTTAGCAAGTAAGTGCTTTCTGTTTTTCATATTACTAACAGCAGTGGAGACTAAATGTCCGTGTATTTTGTCCTTTGATTGATTGGTCTTCAGTACTCACCTTTAGCTATTCTCTATGTTTGTATAAAAAACAATTGGTCTTTTCATATTTACTACTGTAAGCCTTAGTGATTTTCTATTGGTGAACAAAATTGCTGTTAAGATACGCAGTTGTAGGAAATTATAGAAAGCCGTGCTTCAGTGTGTTTTTTCTTCCTGATTTGAAGCCTGGCGTGAGCGTGTCATCCTAATTCTCCAAGGTGGGGTTTGTGTTTTCATCATGTTATGCTTGGCCCCCATGTATTTTCATCATGAAGTTGAAATGTTGGGTTACAGTAGCACATGGAGCCTTGGACGTGAATTATGTGACCAGCTGCAGGAAATCTTAAGGTTCAGGTTCCTTAGAGTGGACAGTGAGAGATTTATCAAGAGCAGGAAGAAAAGTAAATCTCAGAGTTAACAATCTAAATGAAGTCAACCTTCTACAAACAAAGGTGACATGACACTGTCATTCTCACGTCCAGGTGCTCCTCTCCCTTCTCCATATGCTTGGTCAGAACTAAACTGAATTTTTCCTTTGTATTGTTCCCAGAGAACAAAAGTTCACTTTTGAGTTTTACTCCTGGACCTAAGTAGTTTACTTTTTCTGAGCCTCATTTTCCCCAATTTAGAAAATGTCAGTTCTCTTTATTCCACAGGACTCTTGTCACAAGTAAATGAAAGATGAAATGAAGGGACCCAGGCAGAGTACCTGGCTCAGAACATAGTCGATACACTGTATTTATCACCTTCCCTCTTAGTGCTGAGAGTCCTGGAAAGAATGTATTCACGAGTACTGAACCACCGGTCAACTGGCAAAATACAGAAAATGGAATTGCTGCTCTCAGAACTCAGCCAGACAGTGAAAAAGATACACGTAATATAGTTATTAGGCAAAATAAATTTTCATGAATGTGTTTTTATCTTAAAACTTAATGTATTTAATGTCTTAAAACATAAATGTACTTTGTGTCTTAAAACTTGTGGTTTTTAAAAATGTACTGTGTCTTAAAACTTGTGGTTTTTAAAAATAGACTGACATTACTATAAAAAAATCATTATTGATAATCTCTTGATTTATAGAGCATTCTTACGGTGACATTCGAAGTACCCGGAAATGCAAAGGAAGAAAGTCTGAATGTGTTTATTCAGGTGAGTGCGATATGTAACTGATGATGACTTGCCACCTGTTCTGTTACTTGGCTGTGCTGGGAGCAGTGTTTGGTCTTACTGAAATATGTCCCTTGGTCCAGAATCTTCTGTGGGAGAAGAATGTGAGAAACCAGGACGGCGACTGCATGGAGGTCATACGGTTAAAGGTACGGTGTACACTTTTCACGCTTACCCTTTCCTTTCGTGGCTGTTCCATAATACCATATTTGGTTTTAAACAGAAGCACTGGTTTTAGTACAAATAATACGGTCTGTTTTCACTTTTCCGTATTTCCATTGCTGGAAAGCAGCTTTGGCAGTCACCGCACAGAGCGGGACTGATGTGCAGAGCTGCGTTCGCGTGGCAGCTAACACAGCCCTGTGCTTCCACGCGCCCCCCGCCCTCCCCCCGCAGCGCTCTGAGCAGTGGGCCCGCTGACACGCCGGGCTCGCCGGCGCTCCTGTCCTCGGCACTCGGCTTGGTTCCTTCGGGAAAACCGACCGTCTCGTGTTTAATTTTCCAAGAGCGCTTCGCTCACAGGGAGGTAACGTTAGAGGTTTGCTGCGGCCAAACCCGTGTCGCTTGGCGCCCGAAGCGGACACTCCGCAGTCGTGCTGTAAACCGTTATGGAAGGCGGAAAGCCAGGAGAAGGTGTGTGTTTTGAAACCCATCCGTGTTACTTGGCGTTGGGGGATTTATGTCCTGGAAGGTGTTTTTTTCCGGGGGGCAGTGTGCTACGTCGTGTGCCTAGCCACTCAGCAGTCATTGGTCTACTCCTGTGTTTCCACAAGGTTCTATCTTACTACTTACTGTTAGTGACTAGATTTTCCTATTAGCAGCTGACTTCCTGAGGTCACTAGAATGACGAAGGCTGAGACTATCAAGAAACCATTCAGGAGGTGCCTGGGGGGCTCAGTCAGTTAAGCGACTGACTTTGGCTCAGGTCATGATCTCATGGTTCATGGGTTCGAGCCCCACGTCGGGCTCTGTGCTGACAGCTCAGAGCCTGGAGCCTGCTTCGGATTCTGTGTCTCTCTCTCTGCCCCTCCCCTGCTCACGTTGTCTCCCTCTCTCTCTCAAAAATAAATAAATGTTAAAACAAATTAAAAAAAAAAAACAACAAAAAACCAAACCATTTGGTTCAGATGCCCTTACCTTCTGTGCTGACTCTGCCTGGGATTGGCCTCAGAGCCACCATGACCCTCAGTCTGTTCCCGCCGCGTCCCCACCCAGAGGGACTCCGCCTGCTGCTGCTGCTGCTGTAACCCCGGAGTGTGTCCTTCCAGGGAGCACACTGGCCGACTGTGTCTCAGCCTGTGAGCGCTTCTGTCCTGGCTGCTGGGGGTGGGGGGGGAGAGTTCCTACACCGATGCCTCCGCTGTGACTGCGCCTGGTCCCGCGCCATCCCGGCCTGGGGCCTGGCTTTCGTCTCTGGGTGCAGGACAGTTTTTCTGCACGCCCTCCGTCTGCTGTGGTTCTTTGCTTGTCCTTGCTCTGTCAGAACAGCACTGTGAGTCTCACTTCACAGACTTGCCCCAGCTCCCTGCCGCGGGGACTCGTGCGCCGGCACCAGCGTGTTCCACGTGTCCCCTCTGGGGACGGCCATCGCTTCAGAGCCCTTCTGCACGCAACACCGAACTGATGTAGACACTTCTTTCCCAGGAGCGATCACATGTTAAAATTCAGGTTTACAAAGGAGAAAACAAAACTGGGCAAAGGAGACCAGGAAGAATATACACATAAAATACACAAGTACACAAGACCACACCAAAGTTGTGTGGTGGGAATGACACGAGTGGTTTGCCTCTTACTGTTTTGCGACATGTGTATTAATTTAATAACAAACAAGTGTAACAAACATCATTTCAGAGAAATTGTTTCATCCCCAGAGGAGCCTCTTTATCAGATAATTTGTTTCTTATTTCTGTGAGTCAAGATAAAATGAAATTTATCAAGATAGATGTATTTTTTTTCATTTATTTCATCATTATCTGCTCCATTTATTGCAGTCCATTCAAAAATTACCCCAAATCTTTTTTTTTTAAAGAATTGTGTTTTTTTTTTGGTTTTTTTTTTGTTTTTTTTATATTTTTATTTATTTCTAGGAGAGAGAGAGACAGAGTGAGCAGGGGAGGGTCAGAGAGAGAGGGAGATACAGACTCTGAAATAGGGTCCAGTCTCTGAGCTGGCAGTCAGCACAGAGCCCGACGCAGGGCTCGAACCCACGAACCGTGAGATCATGACCTAAGCGAAAGTCGGACGCTTAACCGACTAAGCCACCCAGGCGCCCCTACCCCAAATCTTTTAACCCCTCAAATGTTCCCACTAAAACTGTGAAACAAGATAAAATCCTTAAAAGTAGAAAAATCAGTAGAATTTGATGCATGTTTTATCATTTGGTTGTTTTAACTTCTTGTTACAACACTGAAAGGGCATCTTAATACATGTATTAATTTTATCACAAAAAGGGACTATTTAAAAAAAAAAAAACAACCTGGTGCACAAATGCTTGAAATTTAAATTTAAAAATCAGAGGCTTTAAGAAACTATTTCTAGGGGCGCCTTGGTGGCTCAGTCAGTTAAGGGTCCAACTTCAGCTCAGGTCATGATCTCACGGTTTGTGGGTTTGAGCCCCGTGTCGGGCTCTGTGCTGACAGCTCAGAGTCTGGAGCCTGCTTCGGATTCTGTGTCTCCCTCTCTCTCTGACCCTACCCTGCTCATGCTGTCTTTCTGTCTCTCAGAAGTAATTAAAACATTAAAAAAAAAAAAACTTAAAAAAAAGAAACTATTTCTACAAGGCACAAATAACTAGATATAAGTAATTTTAACAGCGTCTTTCTGGGTTTGTATTTAAAGTAGAATAGGAATAATCCATTAACACTCTCTGCTGTAAACTTGATTGAGGCTGATTGATTGTTCTCCTCTGAGCAGGGGCTGGTGTCGATCAAAGACAAACTAAAACAGGTGATTGTCCAAGGCATCCATGAGCTCTATGACCTGGAGGAGACCCCGCTGAGCTGGAGCGATGACACAGAGAGAACCAATCGATTGGTTCTTATCGGTAAGTGAAACGGGTCCATTTTTAAGCAGAGTAAAATATATATTTGAAAGTGACATAATATGCTTAACTTAAGCAGTATTAATCATCTGAACCCCCGTGATTAGTTCATGTATTTGTCTTCATGATGTGATAACCTTCATAAGAACTTGTTAGGCATTTTACTCTTTTCTTCAAACAATTTTAGAAAAGTAATTAATTGAAAGGCCAGTTTGGTTCTAAGGGACCTAACTAGAATAGAAAGTTGAAAGGATCACTAATTATTTTGTTTTTGTAAATTTCTGAAGATTATCAAGCCTTTAATGATTTGGAATCGATAGGCAAGCTGTCATTTTAATAAGCATAATATAATCACCATATTTTTTTCTGTCTGCAGGCAGGAATTTAGATAAGGAAATCCTTAAACAACTATTTATAGCCACTGTGACTGAAACAGAAAAGCGGTGGACAGCACACTTCAAAGAAGATCAAGTTCGTCCATAGACTAGAAGCAGCTCTAATCAAAGGGACTGGGGTGGTAAATCGGGAATAAGTTTCCTACTACTTATATTTCAGGCATCTGTTCTTTGCATTATTTCTGCTATTAATTCCAGGGTACTTCAGAGTTTATTTTATGGAACACGTAAAATTTAGTAAATAAGTACTGTAAAACATTTGACATTCATACCATAAAGTATAATACCCTCTGAAGTGGTTTTTTTCTTTTTTAATGTTTATTTATTTTTGAAAGAGAGAGCACGCAGGGGAGGGGCAGGGAGAGAGGGAGAGAGAGAATCCCGAGGAGAATCTGCACTGACAGCATGGGGCTCAAACTCACAAACCGTGAGATCATGACCTGAAACCAAGAGCCGGATGCTTAACCAGCTCACCAGCTCAGCCACCCAGGCACATCTGCTTTTGTTTTTTTTAAATAGATGTTTCATTGAAGCATCTGTCAGAATTGGCTTTGGAATTTACATATGCTCAATTTTCCACCCATGGAAATGATTTCTAATCATAATGATAACACCTAACGTCAGCTTTGAACAAAGAACTGCAGCTGCTTGCATAGATATATCATTATTAACAAAATTTAAAAAATAACGTCACCATTTTTATTGAATGAAATAAAAGTCTTGGAGACTTATGAGTGGCAGAAATGGGAGTCAAACAACGAGCTGCATCTCTCGTTCTCAGTTCCAAGCCTCACGGGTGGAGGAATGGCACTCGAGCCCTTTACTCTGTAACATATTCATACGATTCCAATTTCAGAGCTTTCAATGTTAAGTAGGTTTTCCTGCCGGTATTAAATTCATCTTGGTTTTTTTGAACTTCTTTAATTTTCAATGTAAGCTAGAAAGTGACGAGGTACAAAACTTCAGAGGGAACTACGGATACCTTATGACAGTTTAACCATCTTTCTATCAGTGGATGGGGGGTAAGTACACAGCGGCTTACTTACCCGCTCTTTCTATTAACGCCCAGGTCAGCATAACTGTACAGACTGTAGGAGAAAAGCATTAGATGGTATTTTAAAAAGAGCTTTCCCAAACTAATGATGAAGTATCAGAAGGCTGTCAGGATGTTTTTTTGGAAAAATTTTTTTTTTTTTCCAGAATTTTCAGTGAAACGGTTACATCTCTGTGTCTTGAATGGTTCCAGCGGTCAGAGGCAGGCTAGCTGGTCAGATTATCTGTCTGTCTTTTCCCCTGCATTCTGTGCCTTTTCTACATAACCCTCTACATTCCTCTGTGTACCTCCTGAGTCCAGTCTCTGAAATTCGTGGTGAGACAATTTGTCTTAGTTTGTGGCAGCAGATGGCCCAGGAGAAACGCAGCTGAGTTTGGGGTCCAGTCTGGGCTTTATTTCCAGTTCTGCTGCTGCTTGGCCCCGCAATCTTGGGCCAAGTACTTTCTCCGAGATCAGTGCCGAGATTGGTGTCCTTTTTTATTGGGCTGAGTACTTTCGGGATTGGTGTCCTTGTTTATAAAGGGGGTGGCCTCATTTCAGGCATTCAGAGTTGTTGTGAGGATTGCATAGGTTTGCGGCGCACCTGGTGGAGGCTGCATACATGCTTTCTTTTTCCCAACTATGTAAAATTTGATGTGTTTTCTGAATAATGTGGCCACAATAAGAGTTCGTAATGTTCTCTAGCAAATAATAAGTATCTAGAGTCATTTGTTTACAGCCAGGAGAGAGCGCTTACAGTTAATTGTCCTGCTGTGGGAGAAATGTTTGAACTACTGTTAATCTGTACTCTTAAAAATCTGTATTTATCAAACTCCGAAATATTTTTTTCTTTAAAATGTATTAACATTTAAATATTTTTTTATTACGTAAGTATTGACTGAATACATTGGTGTCGTAAAAAATGCAAATGTCAGAGGTGACTCAGTGTCCCCTGACCTTCCTCCTTCAGTCGCTGACACGCCTTAGGGGGGAGCAGTGCTGTCAGCTTCGTGTCTGCCCTTTTACATGTTTCTTTTCACTTACGCACACGGCTTACGTTGTGGTCCAAAGTGAATGATTTTTTTCAGTGATTAGAGCCATAGTGTAAGCTGCTACTTCTGGAGACGTGAGACCTTGCTGTAAATATCCTAAAGGAAGGAGTTTATTTTCATAATGTATATATCTTATTTATTTAATTTTTTAAAAAATGTTTTTGCTAAGAGACAGTGCAAGCAGGGGAGGGGCAGAGAGACAGGAAGACACAGAATCCTAAGCAGGCTCCAGGCTCTGAGCTGTCAGCACAGAGCCCGACGTGGGGCCTAAACCCACAAACTGTTGTGAGATCATGACCTGAGCCGAAGTCCGATGCTTAACCTACTGAGCCCCCCAGGCGCCTCTTAATGTATGTATTTTAAATAAAACATTCATTCTTTATATATTATAATGCACTTGGCTTTTTAACAAACTCAACTGGTAGTCTTAGACCTTTTCTCTTGACAGTGCATATGACTACATCTTGTTCTCTAATTGCTTCATGGAAATTCATAGTGTAGCATAGAACACATTTGTTTAAAAAACCACTTATTGAGGGCTTCCACTTTGCCCAGGTTTGAGTGCTGGGCTGCAACTGCACATGACAGATAAGGGCCACGTTCTCACAGTGTTTACATTTAGGTGGAGGGACTTAGAAAGTAAGAGGAAAGTAAGGCGGATAATGGGACTGGGTGGTCCTGGAAAGCCTCCCTGAGGAGACTTGGGTTTAAGCTGCGGGTGGAGTTAAAAGGCGTGGTGCACAGGGAGTTGGGAAGAAGGTTCCATGCAGATGGAGCCCCTAGCGGAGCCGCCTTTCAGGTGTGAGCCCACACAGCACGGTGCAAGACCAGGCGGGAGGTGAGGGTGGCAGAGGGTGGCAAGCCAGGGTGTAGGGTGGAGTTGGGAGCTGGGGCTGGCTCGCTGCTCCTGGCGGGACAGAGCAGAGCGTCTGGTCTATTCCGAGTGCCCTGGCAACTGGCTGAAGGCTTTTAGGCTGGAGGAGCGTCGTGGTTTGTGGTGGATCCCTGTGGCAGAGGAACCAGCCCTTAACCGTTCCTGAAGCTGCAAACGGTGCTTTAGTGAACATCATTGTGCAACGTGCCTCTTTGTTCTTACGTAAGGATGTTTGTCTAGAATAGATGCGTGTGTGTGGAAACACTAGCTTCTGGGATGTGCACGTGTGAAATTCTTAATAGATGCTCATCAACTGCCCTCCCAAATGGGTGGAAGTTTCTACCTCATACAGTAGGACATGAGGAGACCCATTTTTCCAAACCTAGTTAACCCGCTGTAACCTCTGCTGCTCTGGGTAGGAATGGCAGCTCACTGTGGGGCTCAACCTCACAACTGTGAGATCATGACCAGAGCTGAAATCAAGAGCAGATGCTTACCTGACTGGGCCACCCAGTCTTTAATTTTCAGAGTGGAATGGAAAAAAACCAGGCATCATCATCCTTTTTGTAGATTAGGTTAGAAAGTTTGGTTTTTCATACTAGGACAGGATTTCATGACCTCCTGATGGGTTTGTTCAGAAAAAAAAACCTGTTTGTTACTAAGAGAGAAGTAATCACCAAGTATGACAAAGCGCCCGCCGTTCACAGGGCTGCGTGTGAATTCACCATAAACAAACACTGCAGGAGCTACAGAGGCTTCTCATTCAATCAGGCAACACTAAAGACTGATGGGACGGGGACCCTGAGTTTTTTTTTTTTCCAGAGGGACTTGGCATAAAGCAGTCTTGCATAGCACTGCTTTTTCATTGATAAAAACTGTTTTTAGATGCGCATATTTTGTGTAACAACTTTATTTAGATAGAATTGTTCACATACAATAAACTTTACCCTTGAAAAATTTTTTTCAACGTTTATTTTTTGAGAAAGAGACAGAGTACAAGCAGGGGAGGGGCAGAGGGGGAGACAGAATCCAAAGCAGGCTCCGGGCTCTGAGCTGTCCGCACAGAGCCCAGCGTGGGGCTCGAACTCATGGACCGTGAGATCATGACCTGAGCTAAAGGTGTCGTTAACCGACTGAGCCACCCAGGCGCCCCTAAACTTTAACCCTTTTAAAGTGTACAATTCGTAGCTCTGGGAAATCCACCGTATCTAAGTCCAGAACATTTTCCTTACTCCCCCGAACAAACTACCGATTGGCGGCACTCCCCGTTCCCCATTTCCCCTGCCCGTCGCCCCCAGCAGCCTCTACTTCCTGTTCCTTCCTGTAAGTGGCCCATTCAGACTCCTTTCACTTAGCATGACGCTGCCCAGCTCCATCCATGGTATAGCATGTACCAACACTTTGTTTCTTTTTATCGCTGAATAAAAGTCTATACACCACATTTTGTTTATCCATTCATCATCTGATAGACATTTGAGTTTCTCCTTTTTGGCTAGTAGGCCTTTTTCCCATGTTTAAGTTTTTAAACTAATAGAATGTAACTTTCTGAACAGTTTTAGATTTACAGGAAAATTGAACAGATGGTACAAGATAAAAGTACAGGTGGTACAAGTTCCCATATCCCTCCCGCCCCCCCATGACACGTTTGTTACAGTTAGTGGACTGATAACATTATTATTAACTAAAGTCCATTGTTCATTCAGATAGTCTGTCGTTTTTCTGTTCCAGGATGCCGTCAGACATTTTTCTGTTCCAGGATGCCATCCAAGATGCAGTTAGTTGTCATGTCTTCGTAGACTCCTCTGGGCTCAGACTGTCACTGTTTTGGTGACGTTGATAGTTTTGAGGATGGTTGTATCAGGTACATAAGATGCTTCTCTATGGAAGTTTGTTTTTCTCTGAATTACGAGGGCCTCCGGGGAGCCGATCACAGAGCGCTATTTTTATCACATCATATTAGGGGGATATACTGTCAAAGGGTTTATGACTGTTGATACAAACATTGGTCACCTGATGACCTGACTGAAGTGTTTGTGACGTTTCTCCACTTGTAAGGATCTTTGGAAGGAAGATATTTTTGGAAGGATTTTGGAAGATATATTTGGAAGGATTCCTTTAGGAGGAAACCACTCTGAACTGCCTCTGGTAAGAGAGTGAGGAATTCTTTTCCCCCATTTAATTATTTGGATTTTTTATTTTTTTTTTTTTTAAGCAAGCTCTCCGCCCAGTGTGGAGCTTGAAGTCAGGACACTGGGTTTAAGATTTGCATGCTCTACCGACTGAGCCAGCCAAGCACCCCTCTTTCCTCCCATTTATTAATTTACTCAGTCATTTAGTTTTTATCAGTATGGATGCACACAAGAATATTTATTTTGTCCTCTGGATTGTAATCTAATGCTGCTCGCTGGAATTGCCCCTGCTTTCACCACAGGAGACTTTCATTTGTCTCCGGCGCCCCCTCCATCATTGGAGGTTCTTTTTGTTTTTGCCTTTATTTTTCTCCTTTCATTTTTAAATAGCCCAAATCCCCATACAAGTTGACTTTAGGAAAACTAACAATACTCCCTTCCCAGGTAAGGGATTGGCAGAAATGTGCCTCACCTGCGGGGGGTTGATGGGAGGCAGCTGGGAGTCTGAGGTTGAATAAGACACCTGTCACCCCCCCACCCCCCCAGCTTTGTTTAGTCATCCCCAAGTAGTAATTGGTGAACCTGGGATTCAAACACAAATCCCTTATGCTCCTAAACTGTCATTTGTTCTTCAAGCTACGTGTGACTGAGGGCACGAGAATCTCAGGAGTAAAGCATAAGCTTTTAGCATCCTTCAGAGAAGCACTTTTCAGAATTTTATCCTAAAGGGACCAGCTACTTTAAACTACTTTTTTGTTATATTTTGCTCTTTTAGCTGTGGCTTCTGATTTCTGGCTGGAAATTCATTATCATTTACAAATGCTAATGGTAGCCTTCCTGGGGGGCCATCAGTGGCACGATAGGTTTATACTGCGTTTTTAGTAGATGCCTCCTCAGATTCTTTTCCCAAGTAGGTGGGAATTAAGTTATGAATAGCCAGTCGCTCAGTACTTCACCGTAAGATCCTTATTTATATAACACACATGAAGTTAGAGTCCACTGGACTGCTACTCTGGTCTCTGAACATAAAATTTAAATGAAGCCAGTCTAAAAATCGCTACTTCTTAGGATGTTAGGTGAGTGAAATAGAGATTCTCTGCCATGTCCCTCTTCTCCGGTGTAGGGAAGGACGACCTAGTGATTTAGGGAAAGGCACTGCACCCTCTTCCTTTGCCTTGTTATTGTTACTAATTTTTTGTTAAGTAGGCTCCACGCCCAGCATGGGGTTTGAACTCACAACCTCAAGATCAAGAGTTGAATGCTATACTGACTGAGCCACCCAGGTGCCCCTGCCTAATTTAAGTTTTAACTTTATTATAGTAAAAGTGCTTAAGGTTGGCTTTAAAAGAAGAAGAAGAGAGAGAGCACATGCATGAGAGATTGACTCTCAGACTGGGTGTGTCTGTTGGTGTTGGGAGGCTATTTCTGTGACAACAGGATTTTTCACACTGGCTCTATACTCGTTAGAATGTGGCAAAAACCAATTTAGTTGGTAGTGGACACTTTAAAAATTATGTCAGTGGTCACTTGTTTTATGAAACCCATTTTAGGTACAGAAGCCTATCTATCCAAGACGGTAACATAAAATATATTTTATCTTGTGGTAAAGTGTTCAAAGACCTTCGAGAATCGCTGAGGCAAGGGGACTTCTCTTTAGCGCTCCTGTTTTCCTTCTACCTTGAACTTCCACAACTTAATGCCAGGACATTGCAGTCTTTTCTGAAAACCTGAGTTGGGGAGCTCGGGTGGGGAGTAGAAGGGACCATGCAGCCCTCGGTCACATTCCCTTGAGCTCGTGGATATAGTCAAGAATGCTTAAGAATAGTTCAGGTCGTCATTCTGGAAGAGCACGGAATCCACCAATGAAAATGGGTGAATAACCCGCTATGAAACCCGAAAACATACTGTTAAGCTTTCTTTTACACAGTAGACATTTAGTGTCCTCCCCCATTTCTGTCCTCCAGGGGAGAGGTCCGAATATCAACGTGGCCACAGATTATCGGGTGCCCTATTTTCCTACCTCTTCTATTTGCACGGATTTCAACGCGCTTTCACAGCGCGTCTTCCTGGGTGGCCGGTGGGTGCCAGGAGGAGGCGGCTGCCCTGTGGGGTAACGTGCGGTGAGCCCTCATCATTGGACTGCGTCCGGAGGAAGTGGGGGAGCGCTCAGAGGTAGGGGAGGAGGGGGTATAAAGCGGGGGGCGGTCAACCACTCAAGGACTCTAAGAAGCTCCGAGAAAAGGTAGAGTGCGTCTTTGCTGGACGGTGTTGGCAACGAGGAGAAACCTACAGAAGAAAAGACCGCCACCCAAAGGGCAGCCGCAGGCGCTCCTGCTTTTGGGAACACTCCGAACCCCGGCGGGCAGCCCACCCCCCCGGAGGCAGCGGCGCAGCCGGCCCTGCCCCTGCGTCTTGCATGACCTGCTCCCCCATGAACTTGCCCAAACCCGATCGCCTTCGCTCCACACCGCGGCGCAGCCTCCGGGGCCCCGACGGCGAGGACGGTGAGGTCGACACCCTGGGAGAGGAGGAAGATGAAGGCGAGGAGGAGGAGGAGGAGGAAGGCGGCGAGGCGGTGCAGAGCCGGCGGTTGCCAGAGCAGCTGCCCCCTCNTGGCCATCCTGCAGAGCCCCAAGAAGCGCCTGACGCTCAGCGAGATCTGCGAGTTCATCAGCGGCCGCTTCCCCTACTACCGCCGCAGGTTCCCCGCCTGGCAGAACAGCATCCGCCACAACCTGTCGCTCAACGACTGCTTCGTCAGGATCCCGCGCGAGCCGGGCCACCCGGGCAAGGGCAGCTACTGGAGCCTGGACCCCGCCTCCCGCGACATGTTCGACA
>NW_027529428.1:12035756-12080354 GCF_008692635.1 Crocuta crocuta | reverse complement strand
GACCGCCCTGCAGGGCGCCGAGCGCGCGCGCCGGAATCCCGCGTCGGAACCACCCCGGACCGAACGGCGGCGTCCGCGCCGCAAAGTATTTACAAAGGACAAGTCGATACTGTTCGCACAGCCCGACCGTAAACTTCCGACGGCCTCCACTCTCGCCCTCTCTTTTCCAGCCTCCAGTTGGCGCTTCCAGGTTTTTTTTTCGATTACCCCTTTCTAGAGGAACTGTGAACGTGAGTGGGGGCACTGTGTTCTAGTATTTAAAAAAAAAAAAAAGAAAAGAAGTGTCCAGTGCACAGCCCGTTTCTCCTACGCTCCCTAGGAATTGCAAATATTATCCCCAAGTCAAGTGCAAAATGCTTGTTCCTTACGTCTTCCTGAAATCGATGTGTAATACAGACTTTTAATTTTGAGGCATTGATTTCTCCTACGTGTGTCTGATTGCCGTCTTCTGTAGAAAGATGTTAAAATTAAAGCTAGTGATATAGACCCAATAAAACGCTACGTGTCTACATTGTATCACTTATTTCGTCTTTACTTCTCAATAATCGCTTCCTAAATGGAACTTCTTTTCAAGCTTAGTTCTCTCCTCCCAGTTAAACGGTTTAGTTTTACAATTCGTACTCGTTACAATTCGTATTCGTTACAGGTATCAGAAACAGTTTTCCAAACTGGCTTTCAGACTTCGAATATCTGCAGTGGGAAAAGTCCTGGGTTTTAAAATACGGTATTCAGAATTAATGAAATCTGAAGGAAAAAAGATTTGGAGGGTAAGGTCCACACGTGTTCCATTCGTTTTTCGTTTTTATGAAGATGCTGATTTTTCACCTGAATAAAGCGGGGCACCACTTGAGATCAACTTCAGAAGGTAGTGGCCAAGATTTCCTAGGGAAAAATAAAAAGCATTTAAAAAAAAAAAAAGCTTTAGAATTTTCAAAAGCAGGGCCAGGGAAAAAGGAAATATCAAGTGAAGCACTGGTGCTCTGGACATTTACAATTAATCCCACCCCCACCCCACCCCCCATGGGTGCCTTCTAAGGGCGCGCGGTCCCTTTTTTTAGGACAGAAAGAACTTTGGTGCTTCGAAAAGAATNGCGCGCCAGAGACCACAGGTTCCCGCAGCGCCCCCGCAGCGCCCCTTCTCAGGGCTCCTGCTTGGGCAGAATCCCATCTCTCGCCGCCGCGGGAGAACGTGCGAGAAGGCCGTCCCCCTCATCTACTCGGCAGTTCCAGCTGTGACTTTCTGGTTCCCAGAGGCAGGGAGGCCTTAGACACATGTTTACAGCTGTGCAGTTGGCCCACTTTTACCCCAGTTTCTCACCTCCTCCGCATCCCTTCCAACTTCCTGGCAAGTCCTGCCCGCGATCCTCACCTCCTCCGGGCTTGCAAGTAGTACGGTTCCGGGGACGTTCTAGAAGGTTCCGGAGCCCAGCTCGCGGGGGCCGCCTAGACGCGGGCTTCCATTCTCCCTGCGCCCGCTCGCTCCGCGGGCACCACCCGTGGCCCCCATGCGCGACCCGAAAAGCCCTCTTCACTCCCCCACGCCGCCCCCACCGTCCCTTCTCGGGTTGTGCCCGGTCCTGTCGCACCCCCCGCAGGGTCCCAAGTGAGGTCCCTTTGGCGGATTCTGCAGGTCAGGGGCTACCAGTGTTTGTCAACAGGCCATAATGAAGGGGGCCGGTGTGACGCCAAGCACGCTCCCCTTCCCGTGCCGACTCCCCGCTGCCCATCGTGCGAAAGCGTTTCCAGGCCCGAGCGCGTTCTTTTATTCAGTCAATAAACCGTGGGAGCAGCAGGCAAGAACCGAGCCCAGAGGCGGCCCTCGAGGCTGACCAGCACGGTCACGAGCACCGGTGTCTGAGCGTCGCAGCCCGGCCCAGGCCGGCCCGCACGCTCCTACTTTATTTTATTTTATTTTATTTTATTTTTACTTTTTACCTAACGAAACCATATCGAACGATGGATTTCCAAGAAAACCCGTCCATTCGGCGCAAGGGTGATTTAAACGTGGTTTCTCAGTTGAGCGTGTCCGCCTGGTGGGAAGCGCAGCGCGCGCGCGCCCAGGTGGGGCCTTCCGTGGGGCCCGCGGGGTGACCCGCCGGCACCCCGCCCCCTAGAGCTGAGGACGCGCCCTCACTGCGGGCGGGGCGCCGCGGGGGTCTGTGCAGGGGCATCTGGGGGAACCCGCTGCCGTCACTGCCACCGCGCCGGTCTGCTGGGGACCCTGTGTGCTGCGCAAGGCACAGCTCTTCAGAGTTGCGGGGTCGCCTTGGGCCTTCGGGCTCGTCTTCTTGAGGCCAGGCCGACTCGAGGCTTCCAGAGCGGCTGGCGAAGCGGCCTCTGCGGCCCCGGGAGGCGTAGAGAGGCTGCGGCGACGGCTGGAGGGAAGCCGGGGAAGCGACTCTCCCTCGGGTCCCACCGGCTGATAATAACTAGTAACAGTAAGGATAGCCGCTAACCGTTAACCCCTGCTCCCTGCCTGCCAGGCACGGGGGTCCCCTTGAACCCTCCCAGCACCCGGTGCCAAAGACGCGCTGAGTCCCAGTTACACAGGCAAGAAGTTGGTGACGTGGTGAAATCGAGAAACGCGCCCCAAGGCTCTTCGGGGATGGCGCCGGGCCCTATTTGGTTTCTGAACCACTAACCCTGTGGAGGCCGAGACCCTCTCCTGCTTAGGCCTCGAATAGATCCCGGGGACCAGGGCCTAAAAGGGGCGGACGGCTCCCCACCCCCCCCTCCCGGCTCCCAGCCCCAGGCCCGGCGTGCCAGGAAGCGCACTTCTGCCCCCGGGGCCCGGCCGCCCGAAGCCTGCGCTCCCGCGAAGCGCGTGGGCGGAGCGGTGGGAAGGTCACGGCCGCGGGCACCTGGCCCCGCCCGGATCCACGTGTTACTCTTCGGCTCGACCCCAGACGGCCGGCGAGCAGGCAGAGGAGTCCCGAGAGTGGGCTTTTCCTCCCCAGGTGGGCTTTCGTCCTCCTTCTGCTCGTGAACCCCCAAACCCAGGCACCCCTGGACGTAGATGCCGGCGGTACTGCGACCCCCGGTCCGCCTGCGGGCCCGCAGCCGCCGCCCCCACCAGCCGCCCGCCCTCGGCGCTGGAGGTGGGAGGATCGCGGCTGCTCGGGAATCTTGCCCCTGCGCTCCAGTTGGCGCCCCGCGCCCCCGCGCCCTGGATCCGTACGGCGCGCAAAAGGGTTGTGGGGTGGCCGGGATGCTGGGCGGCACCTGCCTGCAGAGAGGCTGGGGAGGGGTGGGGACGCTGGGCTGCGCCTGGGCCAGCCCTCAGCTCACCCTCGGGGCAGAAAGCCCCGGCCCCCTGGCCTGGGAGCGGAGGTGGGGGCCCCCTGGCCTGGGAGCGGAGGTGGGGTTCCCTTGGCCTGGGAGCGGAGGTGGGGGCCCCTTGGCCTGGGAGCGGAGGTGGGGGCCCCTGCAGGGAGGGAGGGCGTCCGGCGACCCGGGAGTGCGGTGGCTGAGCACCTCAAGCCAGGTGTGTCCGGCGGCGGCCAGCGCGCCCCGCGCCCCGCCCGTGCGTACTTGGGGTGTCCACAGTGTTTCCACGTATTCATGGGGACGTAGCTAATGACTCGCCCCAGTCTCCAGTCTGTCTAAACCAGGCGCTCTGCTCCTTTCCTGTGGCTTAGACGCACCCAGNTTCCCTTGGCCTGGGAGCGGAGGTGGGGGCCCCTTGGCCTGGGAGCGGAGGTGGGGGCCCCTGCAGGGAGGGAGGGCGTCCGGCGACCCGGGAGTGCGGTGGCTGAGCACCTCAAGCCAGGTGTGTCCGGCGGCGGCCAGCGCGCCCCGCCCGTGCGTACTTGGGGTGTCCACAGTGTTTCCAAGTATTCATGGGGACGTAGCTAATGACTCGCCCCAGTCTCCAGTCTGTCTAAACCAGGCGCTCTGCTCCTTTCCTGTGGCTTAGACGCACCCAGGGCACAAAATCTGGAGGAACAGCAGGAACTACGAAAAATGAAGTCAGAGCCAAAGGGCCCTAAGACCTAAGGGGGCTGGAGCGAGGTCAGGGGGATTTCATTTTCGGAGATTTCGCCCCAGGTCACAGCTGCGTCACCGCATTTCAGGGAAAGCGTGAGGGGACTCGGATCTCATCCGCCCCCCGCCCCAGCATGTAGAAGAGTGTTCAGAGCCTGTTCCCGCCTGCACATCTGATTCCTTCCCAACGGTAATCCTCTGCGAATGCCACCCACCTGTAATTTCGACAAAAATGGTTTAGTCTTAGTGGCTGTTTTTTCGTATCAGCGCTGAAACTATTTAAAAGTGTTGTAAGTATTCATTGATTCCATACACACCGCTTGGTTCAAAGAACTTAAATAGGTGATAGCTAATAAGCTAACAATACCAACATTTGCCACCCTCCCCCTCCCCCCGTAAAAAAAAACACAAAACCCGGAAAAAGAAACCAGAGAATCCAGTGTGAAATTCAATTCTTTCAACTACTTTAACACAATCAAGGTTTATATGTCAAAATGGATGCTTATAAAAGAAATAACTGGATATAAACTTCATTTCTTGTTCTTAGGAGCAGGTGTGTGTTTATTGAAATCAGTAATTAAGAACATTTGGGGATAGTTGTGGTTTATTCAGCTAGGGAAGCAGTTTCTATTCCTAAACACAGGCAAAAAGAACAATGAGATTAAGTTAAAGTAAGGCATTTCTTTTTTTTTTCCAGATAGTGTAATTTTCTATGTATAGCTATACCTGTATTTAAAGCCATATTTATGACCAATAGTTCTTAAAATTAACATGACAGTTAAAATTAATATTGCGCTATCTGAGGTATCTCTTGTGTAAGAGACATTGTGCCATATTTTAAGCAATGTCCATTTTTCTCTTAAATTTTACGTCTTTTTGAAATATATACGATGGAAACTTCCAAATGTACACAAAGTGAAAGAGATTAGTGTAATTAACCTTTATGTACCCCTTCACCAGACCAACTTTATTTCCTCTTGAACCCTCTCACAGTCCTCCTCCCACTGGGTTATTTTTATTTTTTTAAATGTTTTTGTGGTTTATTTATTTTGAGAGAGAGAGAGCGTGAGCAGGAGTGGGACAGAGAGAGAGAGGGAGACACAGAATCCAAAGACAGGCTCCAGGTTCTGAGCTGTCAGCACAGAGCCTGACGCGGAGCTCGAACCCACAAACTCTGAGATCATGACCTGAGCCGAAGCCGGACGCTTAACCAACTGAGCCACCCAGGCACCCAGCTACTGGGTTATTTTGAGTCAAATCCCAGGTATCTCCTCATTTCACCCACAAATATTTTTGAACATTTCTCTAAAAGAAAGGAATGGCCTCAGTGTAACCACAATACCATTAGTACACCTGAGGAACTCACTTAATAGCATCAACATCTGAATTGTCTCAAAACTTTTTGTTTAGTTGGTTGGTTACACACTAATTAGGGTACAAACAAGGATACAAATTAGGATACAAGCAAGGGGCATAGTAGTGTTTGCTACCATCTCTTCTGTGTCGGTGAGGTTTTCCTCGTTGTACTACATTTTTGTTGTTGCAGTAACTGGACTGTTTGTCTTGAAGAATTTGACATTTGGGATCTGGTGGTGACAGGCAACATCTTTCCAGTAAGATATTCTCAAGCATGTGCTGATTTATTTAGACTTTCGAATAGTAGCAGATAGTCATTATTTGTAGAGGGGCAGGGCGTAGTCAAGATACCTTGAAGAGTCAGCTGAGAGAATACATTTTTACTAGGGGAAGCATGGGTCTGGGAAAGCTTATGTGAAAATTTCCCAAATCTACAATTATTTAAAAAAAGATGATTTTCTGCGGTTGCCTTAGCTGGTTCTGTCGGTGAAGCATGTGACTCTTGATCTTGGGGCCATAGAGTTCGAGTCCCATGTTGGATGTAGGAGATTGAGTACTTACTTAAAAGTCCATTTTCCATGTACTTATAGAAACATAAAATTACCAATCAAATATTTCTAAGTCTAAAATTTCAGTGTAAAAATCTGAAGCCTGTCTTCTTTTGGCATGAATGTAACTCTTTATACACCTTCAAGTTCCAAAGGCATTTTATGTGTCAAAATTGTATGTTGTGTATTACTTTGTATTTTAGAATGAAAAGTGGTAACATTCAGTGAGGACCAGAGTAGGGTATATAATGGAGTGTAGATTCTGTGCCCATGAGAAGAAAATTCATTTTGGGATAGTTCTCTATTAAAGGAACTCGGGATGTGAAAGAAATTAGATAAGACAGGAAAAAATTAATAAGTAAGTTTAATAAAAATGGAAAGAAACCTTTTTGGGGGGTTTCTATTACTTTAATAAGTGCACGCCCTAAATAAAATTTCCATTTCCTTTCTTCCCTTTCATAGGACTTGGATGACCTCATTTGTCTCATTCTGCAGTTATTTGCAGAGGTTTCTGCATTGTGCACTCTCTGGAATCCCTGTGAAGGTACAGACCTGGTCTTACCCATTTTTATAAGTCAACTCCCAGCACACTGTCAAAAATACATGTGAAATTCATTTAAATCAATTGTATCTATAATATTGGTAAGTATGTAAAAGGGTGTCCATATATTGGCATATTTTTTTAAATGTTTGTTTATTTTTCCAAGAAAGAGAGAGACAGAATGAGAGCGGGGGTTTGGCAGAGAGAGGGAGACACAGAATCTGAAGCAGGCTCCAGGCTCAGAGCTGTCAGCACAGATACCCACGCGGGGCTGGCTCGAACTTGGGAACAGTGAGATAGTGACCTGAGAGGAAGTCAGACACTTTAACCGACTGAGCCACCCAGGTGTGCCGCCACCCCCCCCTTTTTTGTTTTTGCCATAATCTTTTAAAACGTCTATTTTGAAAGGGTGTTCATATATTGGGCTCTGATTTTAGCTTAGATGGAGATAAATATTTAAATTACCAGCATGTTTGAAAATTCTTATTCATTTAGAACAGATAGAGATTTTAGGTAAGGCTGTATGTTTAAAACCTTAGTTAGTAGGTCACGTTTCCTAACCATTTGATACCTGTTTGGTAAGCAGCTGATGTTTTATATAATGCTGTTGAGTATTTTTTGTTTGCTTGGATTTCTTGATTTATTACATTGACCACTTAATATGATATAATATATTGTATCTGTATATGTATTTAGCATTCAGTAGCTTTGGAACTTTAATGCCGGAATAGATTTCCAATGGTTACCAAAACTGTTCAAGTACCTCCTGCAAGGAAACAGCTTTTGTTGTTTAAGAAAAAGCAAACCCAAAACTGCCCACCTAGGCTCCTGTTTTCTCAGAGACTAGCTGAGGATAGATGTCTGCAAGGACTGGGATCTCTGGATGAAATGTATGCCTGTTCTGCCCCTTACTCGCTCTGTGATCTTGGGCAAGCAACTTAACCAGTCAAAGCCTCAATTTCCCCCATCTCTACAGTGGTGGCAATTGTAGATTTCATTGTGAGGGGTTACCTGAAATAATGCATATACAGTGTTTAGTATAGTGCCTGGTGCATAAATGCTCTAGAAAGGTCAGCTGTTAATGAGTGATGAAAGTAACTACAATGTGCCCCTAAGTATTGATGGAATTTTGCCTGACATTTTCTTTCCTGTGTCCCACGTCTTCGCATGGTGGGCATCCTTTATTTTGTGCCTTGAATGGGTGACATACCTGTTTTGCCGAGAGGTGCCAATGCAGGGCTCATGTCAGTGGGATTCAGCCTTCTGGCGTGAGGAGCAGGCCATGTCACTGCCATCACTTCCCAAGGACAGGCATGGTCAAGGACACCCTTTGGGCGAGCTCTCCCTGTTTACATACAGTTGCCCTTGTGTACCACTGCAGCCCAGGATAGTAAAAGGAAGTGACCACACAACCCCTCAAATTAGAATTTGCACGCGTTGGGGTCCCTGGGTGGCTCAGTCAGTTAGGCGTCCGACTTCGGCTCCGGTCATGATCTCACCGTTCGTGGGTTCATGCCCTGCGTCGGGCTCTGTGCTCAGAGCCTGAAGCCTGCTTTGGATTCTGTGTGTGTGTCTCTCTCTACCCCTCCCCTGCTCACGTTCTGTCTCTCTCTCTCTCAAAGATAAATAAACATGAAAACAGTTTTTAAAACTCAAAAAAGAAAAAAAAAAAGAATTAGCACCAGTGAGATGACGGGGCAACCTTCATTTGGACCAGTCAGGCGCTGCACTGCTGCCCAGGTTCATGGGCACTTGATGTGCAGATTTATATATCCGCAGGCATCCGGAAAATACTGGTTGAGCAGTTGCTCAGTGTTTGAGTATTTTGCTGGGAGCAAGGGACACGGTGAAGGACAAGACAGGCGAAGCCCCACCCCCAGGCTTCGCTGTCCCACCGAGGCCACAGACAAGGAAGAGGGCGCGTATGGGACCCCGTGATGGGGACGACGCCGGGTAAACCTACGGTGTTGTGAGAACACGTAGGAGGCGCTAGGGCATGTGTGCAGCTCTGTGGCAGAGGGCGCCCAGTCACTGTCATCCCTGAGATCGGAGGTGGTGCAAGACATGGCTGCCAGCTTGTCCTCATGAGTTCTGGTTGGTTCTTGTGGGTTTCAGTCTGTCCTTGCTTTCCCCCACCTCGTGTGCAGCCTTTCTTCCTGACCTGTGGCCCCGTCAGGCTGCGGTAACTCCCAGCCGCCGCCACCCGCCGCCACAGACGTCTTCACCAGCTCTCAGGACTGCATGACGTCTAGTCCCTATAATAAATCCTTGATTGCATATCACTCACGCGGGTTCTGTGTCTCCGAATGCTAACAGATNCCCAGAACAAAGGAAAGACAAATGGTTAACTGATAGAGACCATAGTCTTGCAGGACTTGCTCTCCATCACCCCTCCATAGTGATGTGGGAAACAAAGGCAGAAGGAAATGGCAGATAGAACTAAGTTTCCTTATAACCAGCAGCCTGTTGACAGGTACTTAAGGCAGGCAGAGTAAAACATTCTCCAGGAACTCCTTAGTGTCTTTTTAATGTTTTGCTCCAGGGAAAAACAACCTTAGCTTGACAGTAGCAAACAACCTTAGCTTGACAGTAGCTAGGCCTCTGCTATCCTGGGATTCTTCTTTAGCATATGAAAATCTCCCCGGAAACTTCCCCAACTTTACTCCCCCAACTCTATGGTATAAAACCAGTCTCTCCGCGTGGTCCTGGAGCTCTTCCTGCCCGCTGGTCCTTCCTGTCCCTGTGCTTTATAAAATCACCTTTTTGCACCAAAGATACCTTCAAGAATTATTTCTTGGCCCTTGGCTCCGGACCCCGCGGACCCCACTGTCACCCCAAAAACCTCCTCATTCCCCATTGGGTAATAAGGTCCTTGTGGAACCTCGACCAGGGGGCGGCAAAATCTTGTTTTAGGCATCGTGGGCCATATGCCACTTTTCCTGGTCTTCTTCCCTCCCTCTTTATTCTCCTCCTGGGTCTCTTCTTTTCCTTTCCTCCCTCCTCTTTCTTCTCCTCTTCACAACCTTTAAACACGTGAAGCCATCTTAGCTCACGGGACATACAATGTCAGCCCATGGGCAGGTCATTGTTTGCTGCCCCTGGTCTGTTCTAGACCGATGGTTATCAAATGGAACCTCACTCAGGGAGTGGTTTTTTTTGTTTTGTTTTGTTTTTTGGGCACAATGATTGGGAGGCATTACTGACATTTTCTTGAGTGATATTTAGGGTTGAGGGACATTCTGAAATATACCAGACAGTCCCGTCCAAGGAAGAAGACACCTTGTGGTATTTGATTTGAAATCCCCAGTATCTCACCTCCTGCAATGGACTGCATTTGTGGCTGTCACTTTGATGATGTTTTACAGGTTTAAATGCAGGCATCTGACTAGTTCAATGCTGTCTGTGTCCGTCTTTACCTGAACATATGGAAAAATCTTAACCGTATTTCTAATTTTTTTTCCCTGTGCCTCTTCCCTCCAGGGATTCCAAATACAAATATATTAGGTTGCTTAAAGTTGCCCCATACCTCACTGATGCTCTTAATTTTATTTCAGTATTTTTTCCTCTGTGTTTCATTTTGGCTAATTTAAAAAATTTGCTTGTCTTTCTTTCTGCAGTGTGTGATCTGCTGTTCATCCCCTCCTGTGTGCTTTTCATCTCATGCATTATGATGTTCATTTCTAGGAGGTGCATTTGGGTCTTCTTCTAGATCTTCACTGTGTGCAGTTACAATATTCAGTCCTTAGCTTCTGGAACATAAGGAATACGGTTCCATAACTCTTCAAATGTACTTGTACACTGACTCTGTCATATATGTCATTTCTGGGTTGGTTTTGATTTTTATCCTCACTGTGTGTCAGATTTTCTTGCCTCTTCATATCCCTGATACTTTCTGACTGGGTGACAGGCACTGTGAACTGAACTTTGTTGGGTGTCACAGAAACATGAGGCTGGGGTTCTTTCTTATCCAGCAAGAGAGCGGATACAGAATTGAATACGAGAGAGGCTGATGTCCAGGAGGGGACCAAAGCTTGAACAAGGGTTTTCTCTCTGTATTTACTGAGCGCTCAAGATCTTACACATGTGGTGAACGTGAAGAAAACACATCTTACACATGTGAACAATCAGACAGTAACCATTAACTTGTGTGTGTGAGAAGCAAAGGGTCTGGGGGGCAAGTGGAGTTTGTGATCAGAGTATAATAGTATGTCGGTGTCAGATGGAAAGTAATTTCCTGCAGGTGACATAACAGGTTACTCATGATTCCAGTGTTACGGAGCCTGGTCTGGATCACCCAGTGGAAGAACCAAGTGGCACTTGGAGATCTTGGAAGGCAGGAGGTTTATTTCACACCGGTGGGCTCAGAGGAGATCATTCTCCAGAGATCTGTGGCCTGAGAGTAACAGAGGGAACAATTTCTAGTCTGTTACTTCCTTATTCCACATTAGTAGTAATTTGGTATGCGCAATAAGCGAGGTGGGAAGAAGACCCCGGAAAGGGAGTCTTCAGTCAGGGACTTGAATTTCCCTATCAGTCCTGTTGGTCATCTTATAACAGATTTTTCCCTGTCACCATTACAGTATCTCACTAGCTAACATCAGTGCTTTCGCACCGTGGTGGCAGCTTTCTGCCCTAAGCTTTTTTTTTCTCTAACCCATTTATGTAAGTAGAACCTATTTCCCCACAGTCGGGTGCTTGATGGCTGTGTATTTCCATAACTGTTCCTGAGGTTGGTTCCGTCACACTGTTAAGCTACTTGGAAAGGGTTTGATCTTCAGCTCCTGCTTTATTGGGCATTAAGAAAAGCACGTGATCTGGGGCTGTTGTGCCCCGAGCACCGAGGCAGAACCCAGCTGAGTACTCTGCCCTAAGCCGCATGAATGGAGGCTTTCCAGCCTGGCGGACAGCAATGGGCACTATTCCCGGCCCCATGTGAGCACCCTGTGCTCTCCCTTTAATCCTTGTGGGTGGTTCTTTCTCCAGGCTCAGGCCATCTTCTCACATGCACGCTTGGATCAGTCCTCTGCAGGATACTGGAGGGGAGGAGTATTCTCAGGCCCCTCCCGACTACCTCTGCCCTGCATGGTCTAGCCACCTTGGTCTTCCTGGACTCCCAGCTCTGGCTTCTCAAGATGGGGAGACCTCTGTGCCCAGTCTACACCAGCTCCCTGTGCTGTGGCCAGGAAACCATCATGAGACAGTAAGCAGGGGCAGTGGGAGGGCTCCCCTATTTGTTTTCCATCTCTGGGGGAATCACTGTCCTTTATTGCTTAGTTCTAGTGTCTTGGAGACCCTTGCTTCTTATATGTTGTCTAGTTTTCCAGTTGTTTCAGGTGGGTGGGTTGGGGGGTACTGTTGGTCTCTTTTGCTCCATCTTGGCCAGAGGTAGAAGTCATTGACCAAAGCCCTTGTACATCAAAAGACATGTAATTTTAAAGTACTTTCCCTTTAAATCTCCTTTCCCTCCGATCTGGGACATTTACATCAATTATTTAGGAATTCTGTTCTTTTCAAGTTCTGTGATCAGTTCTGTTGAAGTATATAGCATGCCAGCCATTCCAAAAGTCATCAAGCAAAGGGGACTTGGGTCTCAGGGGGTAGAACTGTAGGCATTACACCTCGAGTTACCTGACCCTTCAGTGTGCGTAGGGAGACAGCTTTGGGACAGAAAGGGGCCCCGTTAATAATTACATCAGGATCATGGTCCAAAGCAGACTGTCCCAGGCAGCTGGGGACAGATTTGTACCCCACCTCTACTCTATGTCCATATGCAGCATCATTTAATTTTACAGCCTTTACCCAGCTGCTCTGTGCCAGGTGCTGGCATTGCCAAGGTCAAGAAGGCCGAGTCTTGCCTGAAGCAATTGACAAAGAGAGAGGAAGCAGTTGGTACTGTGATCTGTGCTCTGAGAGAGCACAAGGGGCTGATGAAGGCCCAATGGAGGGAACATCTAACTCCAGTAGCGGGTGGGGCAGCTTCTGGAGGAAATTAATTTTTTTAATGTTTATTTATTTTGAGAGAGAGAGAGAGGGAGTGCTTGAGTGGGGAGGAGCAGAGAGAGAGGGAGACAGAGAATCCCGAGCAGGAGCCACGCGGTCAGCACAGAGCCCGATGTGAGGCTTGAACCCACGAGCTGTGAGATCATGACCTGAGCTGAAATCAAGAGTAGGACACTTAATCGACTGAGCCACCCGGGTGCCCCAGGAGAGGAGTCGTGAAGTCTATTCACTGGGTACTTGGGAGAAGAGCGGGTAGGGAAAGGGTGTTCTAGGTGCTGAGGCCAAGAACCAGAGGAACACATGTGTGATTAGAAGGTCATTCTGAGGGGCGCCTGGGTGGCTTAGTCGGTTAAGCGTCCGACTTTCGCTTAGGTCATGATCTCGCGGTTCGTGGGTTCGAGCCCCGCGTCGGGCTCTGTGCTGACTGCCAGCTCAGAGCCTGGAGCCTGTTTCAGAGTCTGTGACTCCCTCTCTCTCTGACCCTCCCCTGCTCACGCTGTCTCTCTCTCTCTGTCTCCTAGAAATAAATAAGACATTAAAAAAATTTAAAAAAAAAAAAAAAGGTCATTCTGATTGGCCACATTCAGGGCTGAGAGCAAAGGAGGGTAGAAGGTAGTACTTACAGAAATAGAGTATTTAGTGCTCACGTACGCCATGTTGGATGCAGTTCTGGGCACTTTCAACATTTAATCTTTTAGCAACCTAGTGAGTGGAGGCACTATCATTATCCCCATTTTACAGAGGAAGAATCTGATCTGAGGCACAGAGAGGTAGGTACCTCGCCCAGGACCACACAGCAAGTCTATCATAGATCCTGGAACTCAATCCTGAGTCTTTTCACTCTTAACTCCTGAGAGCCAGATACTACGAAGCTTTATTATTCTAAGCCAAGTTGTGCTAAAGACAGTGTCCTGGGGGCAACTGGGAGCTTCTAGAGCATTTGAAGTTACTGATTTCAAGATGGTATAAGAGAGCTTTCCCTCCCCACAAGAGCAGCATTCACATGGAATTTAGGGGATGCCTGAGTGCCTCAGTTTGTTAAGCGACCAACTTCAGCTCAGGTCATGATGTCACATTTGTGAGTTCAAGCCCCGCAATTGGGCTCTCTGCACTCAGCACGGAGCCTGCTTCAGATCCTCTGACCCCCTCGCTCTGCCCTCTCCTGCTTGTGTGCAATCTCTCTCTCAAATATAAACAAACATTTGAGAAATTAAAAAAAAAAGGAATTGAGCAAGGATTTCTACTAGTGACCAGAGGTAGTGAGTCTGAATTAAAGGTGTAGCAGCAGGGATGGAAAGGAGGGGATGGATTTATTACCACCTCCCCCCACCCCCCTGCCCTGCATGGTATCCTTTGGTATGGTAACTATTGTGAGGGTACAGGAGTCCAGGAAGATGCCGGGCATCTGACCTGTGCCCCTACGTGGACACACACTTATAGGAGGAAAAGCAGTTACGTTCGAGAAGGCGATTCTAGATGGAGACATCTACCTCAGCCCTGGAGCCTCTGAGATGCCTGCGCAAGCACCAGATGGAAGTGTCCAGGCTGTGGTAGGAAACTGAAAACTGAAATTCGGGAAGGTGGTCTGGGGAGCCTTTGGCATGTGGGCGGAGGGAGAGCCGGTGCTTGGAGGAGGTTGCAGCAGCCATGGCTAGAGGAGAAGACAGGTGGGGCGACACGGGACAGCCCTGATCACTAGGTGCCTGTGAGTAGGAGGCACTTGGGGGCTGAGGAGAGGTCGAGGAGAACCAGGGGCCAGCGCGGTTACAGGTGCAGAAGAGAAGGAAGGCTGGATTTGGCACTAGCAGGCCACATGCAGAAGAATCTTGAAACTGGAAGGAAAATCGTGGTGACTTCCAGGCTATATTTGTTTCCTGGATTGGTCACAACCACCACTTCCGACTGGATATCTTGAAACAGCAGCAGTTTATTCTCTTACTGTCCTGGAGGCCAGAAGTCCAAAGTCAAGGTGTCACAAGGGCCTTGCTCCCTCTGAAGGCTCTAAGAAAGGTCTGTTCCGTGCCTTCCTCTTAGTTTCTGGGGCAGCAGCAATCCTGGGGGTTCCTTGGCTTGTGGACACATTGCCCCATTTTGCCCTTCGTCGTTCTGTGGCGTTCTCCTGAGTGCTGTTCCTGTCTCTCTCTCTTTTTTTTTTAATGTTTATTTATTTTTGAGAGAGAGAGAGGGAGAGAGAGGGAGGGAGGGAGACAGAGGATCTGAACCAGGCTCCAGGCTCTGAGCTGTCAGCACAGAGCCTGACGCGGGGCTCGAACTCACAAACCACAAGATCATGACCTGAGCTGAAGTCGGACGCTCAGCCTACGGAGCCCCCCGGGAACCCCTCGCCTCCCCCTCTTACAAATACCCTGGTCATGGTGACCCCCTTCACTTACCTAATTACCCCTGCGAAACCCTATTTCCAAATAAGATCACACTCTGAGGTTCCTGGAAAAAACAAAAACGGTGGGGGGGGGGGCACTGATCACCCCATTACAGGGGTAAATAAGTATCAAGGAAGAGTGTGGATTTTGCTTTAAGGAACTGGAGAGAGAGACAGGAATAGAGATTTTTCCCCCCTCAAACGGGGACTGTCTTAAATACATTACTCTGTGGAATAAATGAAGGAGCTCTAGGGAGGGAGAGGTTAAGGTTTCTGGTCTGAGAGCAAGTAACTGATGGTGGGAGCCCCGGGGCTGGGGGCTGGGGGCTGNGCTCAGTTAGCAAATCAGGAGCAGGTGCTGAAGGGAGCAGCGGAAACCACAGCGTGTGAAGCGATTCATTCGTTCAGGATTCTGGCCCTGGGAACCGGAAGAGGTGACGACGTGGGGGGAATCCGTTCGTGCTGGTCACGCGGGTTTGGGGGGGCAGGTCCAGCGTCAACCGGAGAGTGGGGAGCGGACGTGGGGACCCCGCTCCTTCCGGGTCAGCGGGGAATCCCGGGACGGTCACAGGCAGCGACCATCACAAACGCTTGTCACATGCCCGCACCGCAGGTGTGCTGGGCTCCCTCCTGTCTCTCTTCTGCTTCAACCCGCCTCTGCCCCTTAGTCTCAGAGCCCAAGGAGCCAGGAGGTCAGAGGAGAAATTATTCCAAATGAAGTATCTAGTGTATTCCGTCCGTGCCATGGAGGGAAAAGCTCAGAACAGCGTGAGAATTTCCAGAGCTTATTTGTGTCACATCAGCTTGGGGCTTCCTGGGAAGGAGCCTTTTCGGGATCAAACTGTGGGATTGTGGAGATCCTGGCCGAAGACCTGAGCAGAGGAAAGGCATCGCGGGAGCCTTGGAACCCCGGCCCCTTGATTGGTGTAGAGCAGCTGAGCCCTGCGTTTTCACCCACAGGTTGCAATGAGCTGCCCCTCCACCTAGGACCATGCCCCCCCTGCCCTCCCCCCCGGGGCAGTTTCGTCCCCCAGGGGACGTTTGGCAACGCCTAAGGACAGTTTTTTCCCCTCCTGTTTTTAAAAATCGTGGCAAAATACACATAAAATTTCGCATTTTGACTATTTCCGTGTGTGGTTCGGTGGCATTAGGCACACGGACACCGTCGTGCGGCCGTCACCACCGTCCAACTCCAGAGCCCTTTATGTCTTGTCGCCCTTCAGGAAGGACTCCCCCATTCCCTCCTCCCCTCCGGCCCCTGGCAGCCGCCACCGTACTGTCTGTCTCTCTGCACGGGATTTTTCTGGGCCCCTCAGGTACCTGGAGCTGTACTGTCGGGAGGCATCTCTGGGAGTCACAGCCCGGGAAGGGGTGCTGTTAACACGAGTGGGGGCCAGGGACGCCCCTCTGCAATGCGCAGGGCAGCCCTCCGCGCACAGCCTCCCGCAGCCGCAGGTGTCACTGGCCCCGTGCTGGAGGGACCCTGGGGTCAGGGAGAGCTGGTCACACGCTCCCGGCCGTGGCACGTTAGCCAGTGGACACCGGTTTGGCCGCAGAGTTTGACCACGACTTTGGTTTCTGCTCTAACGGGAGGCAGCCTGAGCCCGCGCGCATGCGTGGAGAGGCGTGTGAGGGCTTCTCAGGCGCCCATCGCACGGGCCCCCCGTCCGGTCGCACGGCCGTACCTCGGCTCAGAGGGAGCAAGGAAGGCCGTCGTTCTGCGGGGCCCGTTGCAAAGACACCCCCCACGCAGTCCCCGCGGTCACAACTGGGCTTCCTCGTAGTACCGTCTGCTCGACGTGCAGGCGGCAGCGAGGCCTCCACGGGCGCGCCCAGGCCGTGCGTCCCGGGGGGGGGCCGTGCCCAAGGTCACTGGGTGGCTGCCTTCCTCCACAGCTCCATGTCTTCCGGTCCTGCCGTCACACTGGCCTCCGCTCCACTTCCGGATTTTCCGTTGGCTTGTGTGGCACCTGCCGTTTGGAGCCTTAATTTATCTCTTTCTCCTTCAACAGCAGACCCACTTCTTCTTTTGCGCTTGGAATTGTCTCCTTTTGGGCGTCTGCATACTCATCCAAGGTCATCCAAGGTCACTACAACTGGCACATCCTGGTGCTTCTTGGATGCGCAGTCTTTGTGAATTTGGCCTAAAGGCTTTTACCTTCGATTCTTTCTTTCTTCGTTTCTTTTTTTCTTTGTTTCTTTCTTTCTTTCTCTCCCTTCCTTCGTTTCTTCCTTTCCTTTCTTCCTTCCTTTCTTTCTCTTCCTTCCTTGCTTTTCTTTTTCTTCCTTCCTTTCTTCCTTTCTTTTTTCTTTCTTCTTCCTTTCTCTCCCTTCTTTTTTTCTTTCTCTCCCTTCCTTCCTTTCTTCCTTTTTTTCCTTCCTTCCTTCCTTTTCCTTCTTTCTTCTTTCCTTTTTGTTTCTTTTTCTTTCTTCTTTCTTTCCTTTTCTCTCTCTCTCTCTCTCTCTTTCTTTCTTAAATAGACTTTATTTTTTCAAGCTGTTTTAAGGACCCAACAAACCTGACTGGAAAGTACAGCTATTTTTCATATACCCTCTGTCCCACACATGCATAGCCTTCTCCATTATCAACACCACCACCAGCATGGGACACCCGATACGCTGCTGAACCTCCACTACACAGTGTTATCCCCCAAAGTCCGTACATTATAGCAGGGTCCGCTCTTGGAGTTATATATTCTTTGGGTTTTGGCAAATACGTGATGTTACACATCCACCTTATAGTATCCTAGATACCCTTTCACTGCGCTGACAGTCCTCTGTGCCCTGCCTACTCACCCCTCCCTCCCCCAGCCCCTGGGGGCCACTGATCTTTTCATTGTGTCCATAGTGTTGCCTCTTCTGGAATGTCACAGAATGTCATGTAGTTGGAATCATACAGGATGTAGCCTTTTCAGATGGCCTTCTTTCACTTCGTCATAAGCACTTAAAGTGCTTCCTTGTCTTTTCATGGCTGGACACCTCCTTTCTCTGCACTGCTGAATCCCAGTCCATGGCCTGGAGGTATCGATGCTTTCCACTCACCCGCTGGAGGACCACCGTGTGGCTTCCAGGTTGTGGCCACTTTTCAGAAAGTGGTTTAGTAGCGATTACCCTGAGTCTCAGGCAATTTGGAGGAAATTTCAGATATTTAAAGGAGTAAGTTCTTACCCTCTATCCAATAGGTCATTTTTTGTTTTTGTTTTTAAAGATTGGTGGTTTTTCATCCTGGCTGCACACTAGAGTGGAGAGCTCTTCAAAATACTCTAGTGCTGGTGCTCCTGGAGGACTCAGTCGGTTAAGCGTCTGACTCTTGGTTTTGGCTCAGGTTCATGGGTTCGAACCCTGTGTCGGGCTCTGCACTGACAGCGTGGAGCCTGCTTGGGATTCTCTCTCTCTCCCTCTCTGCCCCTCCCCCATTCACATGCACTCTCTCAAAATAAATAAACATTAAAAAAAAAAGACTTTATGCCTGGTTCCATTTCAGGCAATTCTAAATGAATTGTTTGGATTTTTTATGTGCAGCCAAGTTTGGAAATCATTTTGCACAGAACTCACCCTGGTTGGTATCCATCTCCTTGGAAATCAGAGACTCTGTTTTGATAAGGTAGTTGATGAGTAACACCTGCTCTTCTAACTTTGTGCCTTTTCTCCATGATGTGACGTAGAACTGTAGGGACCTCAGTGGAATCAGAATTTATTCAAGTGTATGAGAAGATTTTAAGCTATTTTTTATAATGAAAACTGTGACCTTGCTGGAGGTGCCCTTGAAAGTCACTTTCCACATGAGCGTGAAAACAATGACCATCACTCACTCAGCGGCTGCAGTACCACACATGGAACTGCATGCTTGACATAAAATATTTAAAATTCTTTTTTTAACTCCAGTTTTCATCCATTATCAGTGTGACAATTCACGTAGATCCTTATATAAAGTAAGAGAAAGTGTCTTTCTTTACTTTGCTCTTAAATGTGGAAATTTATATATATATATTTTTTAGTTTTTTATAGTTTTTATTTATTTTTGAGACAGGGAGAGACAGAGCATGAGTGGGGAAGGGGCAGAGAGAGAGACACACACACAATCTGAAACAGACTCCAGGCTCTGAGCTGTCAGCACAGAGCCCGACGCGGGGCTCGAACCCACGAACTGCGAGATTGTGACCTGAGCCGAAGTCAGATGCTTAACTGACTGAGCCACCCAGGCGCCCCTATATTTCTAAGACCAATATATATTTTCTATTTTTAACTTATTAAAATAGTTTTAAATCGAGGCGCACTTGACATAGCATTGCATTCATTTCAGGTGTACAGTGTAATGATTTGATATTTGTATATACTGTGAAATGATCCCCACAGTTGCCCCATTAATATCCACCACCATACGTAGGTACACATTTTTTTTCTTGTGATGATATCTTTTGACTCCTGACACCAGCGTTCAAGGCTGGTATTCTCACCTGTGTTTTGCAGCCCAGGAAACGGTGGCCCGGGAAGCCTAAGCAAGATCACACAGGTTGTAATTTGCAGACTTGGGCTTCACAGCCCTATGCAGAAACCCAAACCTCTTGCTCTTTTTATTACATCATGCAGCATAAACTCGAGGCAAATCGGCACAATTTGGAGCGAAGATATTCCCGCCCAGATATGGGTACTTACGTTTGCATTTCCGAGCATAATGTTTACGGCTTCCTGTGCACTCACAGGCTCCTCCAGGAGCATTTTGGGCCCTGTGACAGCAGCCATGCCTGGGGCCATGATGTTCACTGCGCGGTAGTCTTCCTAGGCTTCCAGCATCCCTAACCCCAGTCTATGCTGTTTTAGCCTCAAAAGGCATATCTCTGATGAGGTCATTTCAGATATAACTCTAGAAACTCCTTCCCAAGAAAAAAGTGTTAAGTATTATGCCCTGCACTTGTATCGAGGGATAGCTTATAACAAGGTCCAGGGGCAAATATGTATATGTGTGTGTGTGTGTGTGTGTATATATGTATGTATATATATATGTATGTATGAAAGCATGAGAATGATTGTCAGAGGAGGGACGGATGCTCATGCCAACTTGCGGCAGAAGAATAAGGAGCAAGACTCAGTAGCAGAGACGCCAGGGGGTGACTTCAGACTTTGTACAGAAGGGACAGGGGCTGAGGGGGTGATTTGGTGTGGCGTGTTGAAGGACTGGAGGGTCGGGGAGTGGTCCTGGAGCCGTGTTTGCACAGCAACCACATCGTTACTCCCGTTGTGTATTTATTTGGGGTGACTTTGGGCACAGGTCATCCCAAATAAACTGGAGTTTGTGAGGCTTTAGAGCCCCTTAGGCATCCTGAGGTGCGTTCCTGTGAGATAAGGAGTCAGAAGAAGAAGACAGTCACTGATGATTACATCGAGTTAGATGTAGGACAGATAAAAGGGAAGTTGTGTTGATAACAGGTTATCTGAACCAGGTTTCTGGAACTTTTGAGAACACAGAGCTGAAAGCATTTTTCACAATGTCGGTCAGTCCTCTGTTGCAGGGCCCATGTCGTAAAGCCCCATTTTAGGTCATATTGTCTGGCTGACCTGAACAGTTCTGCTCCCCCGTTTTCGGCTCCTGAAATTTTGTTGGCTTCTCTGTTCTGGTGACGATCCTTCTTCTGCTTTCTTTGTCCTTATGGGCTTATGTCATTACAAACTCCCCTCTGTGGCTTCGGAACCAAGTAGTCACAAAGCGTTGCGTTCAGTCTTCCATGTTTCTCCATTGGACTTAGGAGTCTTTCCTGGTCCTGCTCTGTGTCTGGATATTTGTGTATTTGTCTCTCTGTCTCTCTCAGCAGGAGTGCCAATGTCACGGGCCCACATGGGACTGTGGTGCTGACTTCACAGATGACTGGGCTGGAGTGGCCGAAGGATCACATGTTCTGAGAGGTGAGTGCACATTGTTAGCAAAGGGGAGTGTCCACAGCAGATCACAGGAAGCGGGGCTTGAACAAGACATTGAGAAAGGGGTCAGGGACCGATCAGGAACAGATGCCTGGGGAGCCTGAGGCCACAGAGTTCAGGATCCAGAAGACCATGACCACATCAAGGACCTCAGCAACTCCTGTGTGTGGCCATATTATATCGAGGGAGTTAAGGGCTCGAAGCTGGGCCAGACTGGTTTTACACCCTGAGCCTGGGGTATATGTAAGTGCAGTGCCAGCTCCGGTGAGGTGGGGCTTGAGGGGAAGCACCACACCCAGCCTACTCGAAGGATCAACTGTAGCAGCCTTTGGAGGAGTCTGAAAAAGCTATCACTGAATTAGTCTTTGGTGGACAAAATGGTAGAACTGAAGCAGGTTGGCTAGTTGGCTGCGTCTGCTCTAGGAGGCCTGTGGTGGGGAGCAAGCCGACCTTCCTGACCCCCAGCAGTATGATTTTCCGGGGCATCCAACTGGTTGGTTTGCAGTGACCTGTATCTCCATGTGGCCAAAGGGCCTTGCTTAGGTTTGAATCAAAGGACATTAAAGCTGAAAGAAGTCTTAAAAATCTTCTAGTTGAGGGCTGGCACATTGGATTCCTTGCAAAGGTCGTCACTGGCAGTTGGTAGTTGCTGCTAAGAGAACTGGGTGGGGAAAGACTGAAGTCTTGCTGAGACAAGACAAGAACCGGTCCTTTTTAAAAAAAAATTTTTTTTTTAATGTTTTATTTATTTCTAGGAGAGAGAGAGAAACAGAGTGAGCGGGGAGAGTCAGAGAGAGAGGGAGTCACAGACTCTGAAACGGGCTCCAGACTCTGAGCTGGCAGTCAGCGGGGCTCGAACCCACGAACCGTGAGATCATGACCTGAGCCGAAGTCAGACGCTTAAGCCGACTAAGCCACCCAGGCGCCCCAAGAAACGGTCCTTTAAGAGCATCAGATGCAAGAAACATGGCTTGGCCAGGAATGGAAGGAAGGTACGTTAAGGGTGTGGGGGAAAAAGATCAGATTGTCATAGAGGTGGCAGAATGCAGGTGTCACAGCAGAGTTGGTAAAAGTGAACGAATACGCAGATCTAGAAAAAGGATCCAAAAATATGTAAAATACTATAGCTTTCCTCTCAGGGACCTACTTCCTATTAGATCTTCACCCCCACCAGGTCCCGACCCTGTCTCAGCTGGGGAACTCTCAACACAGAGTGCCCTGCTGGCTGGGCTTTGTGCTTGCCTCCTGCTTTCGTCCATTTCCACTGCGAAGACAGATACTGTAGATGGTTTAGCTTCTCAGTCATGCCTTCTCACCGTTCCGGTGGCTGGGAGGGCCAAGATCAAGGTGGATTCAGTGTCTAGTGAGTGTTCTCTTCCTGGTCCATAGACCATCATCTTCTGGCCACGTCCTCATATGGTGGAAGGGATGAGGGAGCTCTCGGTGGGGGGGGAGAGCTCCTATAAGAACACTAATCCCATGCTTGTAAGCTTCCCAAAGCCCCGCTTCCTAATGCCAGTTCATCGGGGGTTAGGTTTCAACACATGAGTCTGGGGGACTCAAACATTCAGTCCACGATCCATTCGGTCCTTGATGCCGAGTGGCGGGAAGTACCCAGGTTTTCCTCCCTGGCATGGGCACACGCTGGAGCCGGGCCTGAGGAGCAAGAGGCAGTTCTTTGGGACAGCTGGTGCATAATCTGTTTGACCATCTGTGAAGTTCAAGGCCACAGGACTGTTGCTATTTATTGATCTTTGCCCTTGTTTTGCCAGCAATGGTCCATGGATTCAACTTCCTCTGATCTTCTTGAGCCCCCTCCCCCCACCGTCTCCACCCACTTCCACCCACCCCCAGTTCCTGTCACCAAATGTCAGTTTGTTTTTAAATCTCATGCAAAATGCTATGCAAATTAAGTTTCCCCAGCCTGCCCTGCCCCCACCACACTGTGGACGCTAAAGTTAATTTTCAGATGGGCAATATGGAGCTACCTTTGCATTCATTCAAAAAGATGACCAAGTTGGCTTCCAGTCCTTTCTAGAACCATCAAGTTACCCTTTGCTTTCAGTGAGACTGCTGTGCTCCAAGGATCGAAAAGTAAATCCAGTAATAAAAATAGCAGTCTTTTTTTTTTTTTCTTCTGTGTTTAAATCTATTTTTGAGGGGGCAGGAGAGGAGCAGACAGAGGGAGAGACAGAGTATCTTAAGTGGGCTCTATGCTGACATGGGGCTTGAACTCAGGAACCATGAGATCATGACCTGAGCTGAAATCAGGAGTCAGACACTGAACTGACTGAGCCACCCAGGCGCCCCTAAAAATAAGTCTTAATACCTAACACTTACTTATCATGTATCAGCTCCTATCTAAATTTTTAAATATAATTTAAACATAAGTTTTACTAAAATATATAATGTATATACTTGCATGTATTATTTCATTAAGTCTTTACGATAACCAGGATTATTATTAATTCTAATGAGCCTTGGGCACATTAAATAGCCAGAGGTTGCATAGTTAATAAGAAATGGGGTTCAAAGTGGAACCCTGTTCTGAGAATGTGCATGTTGGGAAGGGTATGGTGAATTCAGTGTGGCCACAGGAGAAATGAGGAGGCTTCGCAGGAAGAAGCTTATGCCCCCAGGTCTTAGAGAGTGGTCACCACATGCCACGCAGAGTCACGGAACAAGCAACAAGGTTATCTGGGGGCCGAAGACAGGAGCAAGGGGAAAATTTAGGGCATAGCTTTTTTTTTTTTTTTTAATGTTTATTTATTTTTGAAAGACAGGGAGAGAAGGAGACAGAGAATTCCAACCAGACACTGTGCTGTCAAGCGCAAAGCCTGACACGGGGCTCGAACCCACGAACCGTGAGATCATGACCTGAGCCGAAATTAAAAGTCATATGCTTAACCGACTCAGCCACCCTGGTGCTCCTTAGGGCCCAGCCTTTATTGGGATTTCTGGAGGACAGGCAAGGCAGGGCAGAGTAAGCAGGGCTAATCTGAATAATTTTGGTGGGTGTTAGGTACCCACCGGGTGTGTGCTACCTGGCCCTGGGACGATTAAGGCAGAGGAATATGGTTTCCTCGGGTATAAGAGCCACTTCAAGGAAACATGGCTCTGGGCTGCATTCTAAAGTTTGGGTTCTTTGTTATCACCAAGAATTGTCGAGACCTGGGACAGGCCATCTCTCCTTAGCAAGCCCGGCTGGTGATGAGGTCAAAACATCATGATATTCGGAAAACCAAAGTACGTACCATACAGCCCTAAGCCGCCTGGCCCCGGGTCTGGAGACTCATCTGCTTTCAGTGCATCCCGNGGACGGTCATAAGTGCCTGGCCAGGGTGTTCAGGTGCAGTGGGAGGGGAAGGCTTTCTGGCCAGGACTGAAGAGTTCTGGAGCCGACCCAGAGCTGCAGCCGCAGATGCTGTGGGTAAAGGAGGGGCCTTCGTGGCAGACCAGCGTCTCCGGGCCTGGGTCAGGGGAGGCTGAGAGGCCTGGACAGTGTTGAAATCTGGTTCATGCTCGGGGTTTCCTACAGGGGGAAGGTGAGGCCCAGGGTCACACAGGTGACTAATGGCCGACATTGGGAAACCACATGTGGGACGGGGTTTGAGGACTCGGCGGGCCCCCTGATGACCGCTGGTGGGCAGGAGCTGGGGACCCAGGGGTGGGGCAGAGACCCCTCCCAGACGCAGGCTCCAGCCTGGGGGGCAGGAGGCTCATGGGACCGCAGCTGGAACGAAGGAAGACGCCGAGGCAGGAGCTGTGTTGTGCCAGGACGTAGGAGGGCAGCGAAGGCAGAGGGATTGGCAGACGAGGCGAGAGGCGGGAGAGACTGAGAGCGTGTGGTGGGCAAGATTTAAAGGAAGGCTCAAGGAATTTCGGAGTTTGGGCTGGTGGGGGTCAGTGACTGTGAGGGGTTCAGGGCAGGAGGGAGGAGGCCACACGGGGGGTGGGCACAGATAGGGGTTTCCGGGGCTTGGCGGGAGTCCGAGGGGCGGGGGAGGCTGGGCTCCGAAGGGAGAGACAAGTCCAAGAGTACGTCTTCAGGAGGAGAAGGAAGTCTCATTTGGTTTGGGGGATGAGCTAATCTTGCAGGATGGGATTGAAGAGTCCTTTCGCTTTCATCCCTGACTCTTCCCGTCTTTCATCTTTATAACAGGGATTAGAACGAATTTGTCATAGGTTTATGAGGATTAATGGGAAAATGCATGAAATAATGCTGAGAACAGTGCCTGAAACGTTATAAACACGTAACACACGCTAGTTGTTTTTAATATTTTATTGCTACACATTCATGAAGGGCTCATTCCAGAATCTTGAGAAAAACACTACTTATAGTTTTTTTTTTTAATAGTTTATAAACACTACTTATAGTTTAAATCCTGGTATCTTACATTTATCACTTTATGGGGGTATGGTTGATAAATAAATAGGATTTCACATATTTTAAAAGATTGGGCTGGAAACGGGCCCCAAGAAGCAGCCTCTTTATCTCTACTGTCCATGTGGAAATCATACATTTTAACTAAGTGCTATTATAGGAGCCAGATTCCCCCCTCCTGTGTGTTGGTGGGGGTTTCCCTCTGGGGAGAGAGAATTTGGTTTTGGACTTAGTACTCACATCTGCGGAAAGAGTAAAGAGGAGCAAGAACAGGACATTCTCCGATAAGCAATTTGACTCTTTTTTTTTTTTTTCATTTTGATCTGTAATCTGTAATCCAAGATGGGGGTAACTTTTTGCTATTCATTAAAAAAAAACTTTTTCCATAGGCTGGAGTGCTCTTGTTCAAGTAAGGATAAATCATAGATGAGACAGAGACTTTTCTCTTGGAGTTGTCCATCTCTGTGCTTTTTGGTGCAAACTTGATAAAAAAGAGTCCAAAAGTTGGGGGGGTGGGGAGTAAGGGTGAGGTATGGTCAGGAAACCAAGGGACAAAAATCTTTTTCTTTTTAAGGAAGACACCTGTGATGCCGACTAGTGAGCTCGGCCACATGGGGCGGAAAGGAATTAGTCACAGTCCTAAAAGAGGGAGAAATGCATCTGGTGTCAGATTAACTCCAGCAAACAGTCTTGCTTAGTCGCAAATGCTGCGACTCAAAAGCGTGCTGATTTCAGCGTGAGAAACAGATGTGTGAAGACGACTTCTCCGTGAGCAAAGCGTGGTCGTGCATCTTAGGGGGACATACAGCAACATCAGTAGGTCTTAAAAACATGATGTTGAGTGTAATGATAAGAAAAAAACCCTGATAGGGTGCTGCTATGTAATGTAAAGCCACGTAGGCACATACGATTGCCCTACCTCATGCTACAGAGACTTGAAGACATTTATCTCATGTATTAGAGAGGTTGCCTAAAAGTGAAGGGGGAGGAGCCGGGGGATCACAAATAAGAGAATAAAACAAGAGAAGGGCTTTGCACAGACTAATGATCAAGTGCTGCGGATTCACTATGATTCTGTTTTACTATTATTTTTGTCAACTCTGATTGTAAAAAACAGAAACCTCGTAGCTGGTGGTCTTCTCTTTGTGGCCGTGTATCAGTGTGATGCAAAAGCAAAGAACTTTGTTTTTGTTGTTTTTTTTTTTTAATAGCNTGGATTCTTTGTTTTTTGGGTGTGGAGTTTGGGGAGTTCCTTATAGATTTTGGATACTAGTCCTTTATCTGATATGTCATTTGCAACTATCTTTTCCCATTCCGTCGGTTTTCTATTAGTTTTATGGATTGTTTCCTTTGCCGTGCAGAAGCTTTTAATCTTGATGAGGTCCCAACAGTTCATTTTCAAAAGCAAAGAACTTTCAAGCAGACTTGCTGTCTTAGTCGAATCGGGTTCAAGGGGTTTCCTCAGAGCGGTTTGGAATGCCTTCCGGAGGATGGAACAAAAGAACTTCGGCTTCCAGTGTCAGCACAGGGCACTACGTGCATCCGAACTCCAGAGGGCGCTCCTCACACAAGCAGGGATGGCGCCCACCTCCACCTGGGCTGGAACCCTGAGCCTGCTTTTTCAGGGCTGCATCCCAGGATATTTTTACAATCTCTGTTTCGACCGCGTTCTGCTGGAAAAGTTATCTGATGAGGATGCAAACAAGCGAAGGTGGGAACTACCTCGTGGCATTTTTTACGTTGAGATACTTCACAGATGAAATGCCTTAAATATTTTATAACTCAGTTTGGGGTTGTTGTTGGGTTTTTTTTTTTCTACCCTTAAGATGCTTGCTTCAATGACAGCATGTATATTGGCCTTGAAAAGTTCTTGGAAGGAGTCTGAACTTTGATCTTGTACAGACTGTCTTGCTACCAGGGATTCTCAAAATGTGGTCCTTGGACAGGGAGCACCAACATGGAACTTGTTAGAAATGCACATTCTTGAGCCCCACAGAGACCTCTTGGACCACAAATTCTGGGGCTGGGGCCAGGCCGTCAGTAGTTTAGCAAGCCCTCCGAATGGTTCTGAGGCAGTCAAAATTCTAGAACCACTGATCTAGACCCCTGCTTTATAAACTTGGCCGTGCAGACTCTCCTTGTAGTACTCCACCAGCTTTTCATAAGCTGAGGGGTTTTTAAAAACAACCTGGCCAGACCGTAGGCACTTACATCAGAATCTCCAGGAGGTTGGGTCCAGGCATTGCTATTATTTAAGTTTCCCCAGATGGTTCTAGTGTGCTGCCGAATTGGAGAATCATTGGTCTAGACCTCCCAGGGCTTCTCGAACCTTAACACGCACTTGGATCAGCTAAGATCGTATTAGAATGCAAGTTCTGACTGAACAGGCCTGGGGTGGGGCCCAAGCCTCTGCACTGTGTACAGGCCTCCAGGGTATACTGATGGTTTTGGATTGTCACTCTCACTTGGAGAAACAAGGATCTGGGGAGCAGAGGTAAGGGCTTTCACTGAGGGTCAGTAGATCCGGTGTTAGAAGGTGGAGGAGGGACAGTCTTCCCACTGAGATGGCACTTTGAGACCAGAGAACAAAGCAGGCGACTCCATAGAGCACACACAGGGTTTTATTCAGGAGAACTTACTGATAGGAGGGATTGGGCCGGCGACAGCCCAGAGCTACACAGCTATTCTCCACAGAGACTGGACCACAGATTTTATAGAGTGAAGGACATGCAGAAGGACATCTCATGGTAGTGAGATCAAAGGGTTCACGTGCACCTAATTGACAGCTAACCTTTACTTAGATCTTGTGGCATCATCTCTGTTAGGAACAAGAGAGACTGTTATTTTCAACCAATTTATGGAGGGCCAAAGGAAGAGTCCCCCCATCCTGGCCTTGGCGGGTATTTCTAATGTGTGCATATTCATCTCCAAAGGGCCCCGAACAAGTAGCCCCAAGAGAGGACATGACCAAGATGGAGGGCCAAAGACGGAATTGGTATCTCAGCAGAGCTGCAAGGGGTGCAGTCAGTGAAGTGTCTGATTCTTGAGTTCGGCTCAGGTCATGATCTCATGGTTTGTGAGATCGAGCCCAACATCTGGCTCTGTGCTGGCAGCTGGGAGCCTGCTTGGGATTCTCTCTCTACCCCTCACTCTCTGCTCCTCACCTTCTCATGCTCATGAGTGTGTGTGCTCTCTCTCTCTGAAAATAAATAAATAAACTTAATAAAAAGATGGAGTTGGTATTGTCAACACTCTTATACCTGGCTTCCCAATCATGGTTTGCCTTTATCTGGTCACCATCTTGCTTGGACTGCCACCTCGTTTCTCTGGGCCGATGTTCATCCTCCTTACCTACCTTATAGGGATGTTGAGAACACCGACTGAGTCACACAGTTGTTTCCCAAAGTGTGTGCATGTACCCCATGAATTTAGAGAGAGTGTGGATAAACCCTCAACATTTTAACCTGTTATTACAAGCACTTAGAGTAAGTGATCCTGGCCTTCACTAGCAATAAAACTACCGTTTCGAAGACATGTCTCTACACTTAGAAATTTAGGCTATTTAATAAGTAAATACTAGTAGAGGTCATGGACAGAGACAAATTACTGAAGGTAGGATGGGAATGACTCAAGATTGGGAAATGCTGAAAAAGCAGATACAGAAAGAGCTGAGAGAGAGAGCGCGCCCTTGATACTGATGGCTGAAATGAGACACGTGTTAGATCATTTATGGGGTGTGGCATTCCACAACACTCATGCTGCCCTCAGGTGTGATGGGCTCATTATTCAAAAAAATATTTATTGAGTGCTTGCTCCACACTGGATACCCTTGCGGTCACTGGGGAGAGAGACAGAAACTAATCATTCATGTCCACATGGAAATTTTAGGAGGATAAGAGGTCATGAAATAAACTAATATGTACTTTCAAATTTAAGATTTCATTATAAAATATGAAAAAAAAAATCATGCTCACTAACAGCGAGGAAAGCTGTCCCAACACAATACATCGTTCATGCACAAATCAAAATCAGGGAGAGTCCAAAGTCTCAATTCTGGCAGCTTTGAATGGGCTGGCCACGTTTACCAGACATAGGGATAGGAGCCAGGCTCCCATCCCGGGGCCAGTTTCTTGAACTGACTAAATGGTCTTTCTGTTGTTAAGTTATAAGGATGCCTTATGACCCATCCCCCTACCCCCCCATGAGGACAGATGCTCAATGAATCTGAAACAGAAGATCATTGACTCTGGCTCAAAATAAGAATTTCTAAGATTCCTGAATGAAGAGGCAGGAATGAAGCATAATTCAGCCACACGTTATGGCCCTCAGCCTCTGCCCCTGAACGTGAGTGGGAATTGTCAAGCAGCCATTTTCTGTTTTATTTATTTAAGACTTTGGGAACAAATGACTTAACTCGGTCTGGACCTCAACACCCTCACCCAGGAAATTACAGGACTGGGCAGTTGCCAGATGCTCTTTAGATGTGACATTTTGGTATCTATGATTTCAAATTTGAGGGGGTTTGTCTAATAGAGAATATAAGGGATGAAGGGAAGAGCTTATTAAAAGTGTTGTTAGACACTGAATGGTAAGAATAGCATTTTCTAATAATATATTTGGGCAAGGTTTAGGATCTTGCCTGACTATACCACCTGGTGGAATGGGTGTGTAAAAAATAAAAATGAGACTGGGGCACCTGGGTGGCTCAGTCAGTTAAGCGTCTGACTTCGGTTCAGGTCACAATCTCACAGTTTGGGAGTTCAAGCCCCGTGTCGAGCTCTGTGCTAACAGCTCAGAGTCTGGAGCCTGCTTCAGATTCTGTGTCTCCCTCTCTCTCTTTCCACCCCTTCCCCGCTCACACTCTGTCTCTCTCTTTCTCTCAAAACAAATAAACATATGAAAAATTTTTTAATTAAAAGAAATACTTGAAATTTTTAAATTAATTTTTCTACTTAATTTTTTTAATTAAAGGAACTTACTCATAATGCCGATTCTTCTCTTCGATTTGAGCACGATAAAGCTGCTGAAAATGGGCCCTGAATGGGATCTCTCCGGCCACAGTGAAGGTAGAGTCAGTGTCTGATGAATTTAAGTAATGTAGCTAATTAAAAGAGTGACTTTTTCACCCACACACATATAGAAATGGACAAAGAAAAACTCTCCGTTTTTAATTGTAGGGTTTGGGGAGTTGAAATGCAGCCATAATTGCGTGCACCTCTCTACTCTGGTTTTGCTCTAGTACAGAGCCATGCAGAGGGCTTTTCCAGCCTGGCCTCCCTCACCAAGCCTCCCTCGCCTGGAGCCTGCCATCGAGAGGCAGACGTCTAAGATTTCTCTTACTTTAACCAAGAAGGAGCCAAAGGGCGGATGGAAGTGTGATGGCTTTGTTGCTCCGTGTGGAAAAGAAGCAGACTGGGTGAATTTGTGTATGATCCCCGAGGGGAGGTGTATTTCTCTCCGACCTGGAAATCCTGAAGGCGAGTCAGTTACAAGTTGGAAGAGGCAGTTCCTCGGGTCTGGATTTGTTTGCGTTTTGGGGCGAGCCTTGATTAGAAAGGAAGGAACACTTTATTTATATACACCAGATGGAATGCAGGGTTCCCTGGTCTGCCTTTCCAGGCACCACGAGCCTCTTGATGAAAATCAGTTGTCTCAATTAGGAGTCGTTCCTTGTTGAGCAAAACTTGATCTTAACGTTTCCTCCCCAGGATTTGCTGGCATCTGTGTGTTCTCTTCAAGCGACGACAAACTAATTGCACTGGCTTCCTGTCACTCGCACAGTCTTCCTGCAGAGATGGGGTGGGGGTGTGTGTACGGNNNNGCTCCGTTGCACTTAACAGCTCTTTACTGTGAGTGGTGCTGTTGGACCATTTTCCGCGTGTGCACTTGCAATCAGTACCTTCCGAGGCTGATTTGGTTTCAAAGGGCTGTTCCTTTTGACTAAAACTTACTTCACGTAATACTCTCTTCCTGCTGAGACTACGTGGAGGCAGCTCTGACTCTCGTTGGCAATCCTGAGGTTGCTCATAGATGTGATCAACAATTAAATAAGGCAGCGTGGGTGATGTATGTAGTGGTGCCTTCTCACGTGCCTGATGTTTAAACCTGAGGCAGGGAGCTGAGTTTTGGCCCAGCGGCGACGTAAATAGGTAGTGTAGGGGAAATGGGGGAGGGGACTACAAATTGGACAAAGTGAGTTATCCTTTATATATGAAAGAAGTAAAAAAGAAAAAAAGCAGCGGGGAGGGAGACCAGGAAGGTGCAGGACAAGGAGAAAAGAAGACTTGCCTTGTTGATTAGCTGGAAAGATCATTATGGGCTGATTATCTGTGTAAAAGCCATACTTAAAAAATGGGTATGTATGCATGTATTTTAGCATAGCTGCATGTATGTATGTGTTACTTAATTTTTTTTTTTTATGTTTTATTTATTTTTGAGAGCAAGAGAGAGCACGAGTTGGGGAGGGGCAGAGACGGGGAGACACAGAATCCGGAACAGGCTCAGAGCTGTCAGCACAGAGCCGGACGCGGGGCTCGAACTCACAGACCGTGAGATCATGCCCTGAGCTGAGGTTGGACACTTAACCGACTGAGCCACCCAGGTGCCCCTTTTTTATGTTCACTTTTTATTAATGTTTATTTACTTATTTAAAATTTAAAAAAGTTTATTTATTTTTGGGAGAGAGACAGAGAAAAGTGGGAGAGGGGCAGAGAGAAAGAGACACACACAGAATCGGAAGCAGGCTCCAGGCCCTGGGCTGTCAGCATAGAGCCTAATGTGGGGCTCGAACTCACGAACCATGAGATCATGTCCTGAACCAAAGGTGGACACTTAACAGACTGAGCCACCCTGGCCCCCCAGGTTTATTTATTTTGAGAGAGAAAGAGAGAGAGAGAGGGTACACACTCGTGAGCAGGGGAGAGGCAGAGAGAGAGAGAGAGAAAGGGAGAAAAAAAGGGAGAGAGAGAATCCCAAGCAGGCTCTCTGTAGAGCCAGACTCTCGGGCCTCAGACTCACAAACCATGAGATCATGACCTGAGCCAAAACCAAGAGTCGGACGCTTACCCAGCTGAGCCACCCAGGCGCCCCCTGTGTGTATTACTTTCATAATTAGCAAATAGATTACTTCCTTTTCCCCCATGGGCTCCTTCCCTAAGTTCCTGACCCCTGGCAGGCCCATTTACCTTCTCCCTCCTTCCGGAACGCAGCAGGACAGACAGCTGAGGTTCATGACCCTGGCCCGGGAGGGCTATGCCATGTAAACATCGGCTCTCTAAGTAGCTCGCTCTCAGAGAAAGTGTGACACATTTTTAAACTTCGTACTCTGTGGCGCCTCTTTCATAAGAATATAAAATAATAACAAGACATTGGACTTGTTATTATAGTTTCCTTTTCCTGCAGGAGTGAGCCTAGTGGTGGATGTAGTTGCTAAACTTGTTTTTCCTCCGGTGCCATGAGTCAAGGTTGTGTGGTCCGAGTGAGGGGATGGATGGCCAGTGTGGCCCTGCATCTCCCGCAAAACGTGTTTGGATCTTTATTTTTATTTTCACGGAAGGAAAACGCAAGAGCTTTGGTCTGGGGCAATCTAGCAGGGGCGGGCCGGTCTGCTCCTTTTCCTTCTGTCACATGTTTGGTGAAATGAATTAGACTTGTAAATCAGGAGATTGGACGAGAGGAGCTAGATCTTTCGCACAAAAGCAGTGGAGGCTTTCCAGCTGGTTGGGGGTAGGATATGGAAATGTCTCCCTAAATCAGGGCCTGCTGGAATGTCGCTCTCCTGGCTGGGGGGCTGCGCACAGAATGGAGCGAGCACCGAGCNTGTCTACTCTTCATCAGAGAGGCAGGTTTTAGCAGAAAGGGTCGTTAATGGTGGACTTTGAGCAGAGGAAACCCTACAGGAGTATAGAGATAGTTCTACACTTTTTATTTAGAAGCTGTTGGTTTTAGAATAAGCAGCCACGACAAAGGCATTCACTCTGGATGGAAATGTTGTCTTCCTTCCCAATTAGAGAAAACTCCATGCTAAGATTCACACAGGAATATGTGTGTATATATATATGTGTATATATATATATGTATGTATTTTTTTTTTCCTAACCCATGGCTGCTTTTCCTCTTTTTACAAACAATACCCAAATCATCAGGCAAATATTTATCTCAGAAACAAATATTTTAGACCATCTTGAGCCGATCACCAGTGCTTTCCACCGTGAGGCCCGTCTTCTGGTTTCCCTCCGCTTGTAATTTCTGTTGGTTTTGTGGATTGGCTCCGAATGAAGCTCTTAACAGCCTTTTTAGACAGAAAACACAATTTGACTCCATGTTTCTGAGTTCACATATGGCTCTTCTTGCCTGTGGACACATCCAGGGGTTTTCTTGATGTTGCTGTGTTAAAAGCTTTGCTGTTTCTGGGGCTTGAGGCATGGGGTGGGGGCGGGGCGTGAGGCAGGACCGCCCAGGACTCAGGATGCAGCCTGGCAGGTGTTAACAGGGTGATCCTGGTTAAGGTGAAACCTCCAGATCCCCATGTGGGAGCATTAACTGCCCGTGGTCGGCCTGGCCATGCCTACTCAGGGTAAGAGCAGACCATGCTGAGATCCTAAGTAAAAATCCAAATTGGGAGGCGCCTGGGTGGCTCAGTCGGTTAAGTGTCTGACTACGGCTCAGGTCATGATCTCACGGTTGGTGGGTTCGAGCCCCGTGCTGGGCTCTGTGCTGATATCTCAGAGCCTGGAGCCTGCTTCAGATTCTGTGTCTCCCTCTCTCTCTGCCCCTCCCCCAATCACACTCTCTGTCTCTCTCAAACATAAATAAACACTAAAAATTTTTTTCAAAAAAAATGTTCATTTTTAAATTTTATTTAAAAAAATTTTTAGTGTTTATTTATGTTTGAGAGGGAGAGAGAGAGAGAGAGAGAGAGAGCAAGCAGGGGAGGGGCAGAGAGACACAGAGGGAGCCACAGAATCCGAAGCAGGCTCCAGGCTCTGAGCTGTCAGCACAGAGCCTGACACAGGGCTCAAACCCACGAGTTGTGAGATCGTGACCTGAGCCAAAGTCGGAGGCTTGACTGACTGAGCCACCCAGGCGCCCCCAAAAAACACTGTTCTTGAGGGGCGGCCATGGAACTTCACATCCACACTGGGCTTCTTGTGAGAGAGAAGGGACTGCTATTGAGGACCAGGCTGGGGTAAACAAGTGTCAACTCAACAGCCTCAGGCAAACTGGGTCTGACTGCCCCGTGGAAACCAAGCTTTTCCAGAACTACTGAAGTCCCCACCTGTGCCTCTTCCTGGCCCATGTTTCCCTGCCCCCTAGGACAACCATGATCTTGATGGAGAGACACACTCGGTTCAGGCTCTGGGCACGTATACACAGGCGCATGACATAAACTGTACAGACTCTTCCTTTGTGTGTTTCGAAATGCTCCATAAATGGGTTCCTGTGTTGTCTCTTTCTTTTTTAAGTCAGTAAGGCAGTTTCCCTCCTGTTTCTGGAAAATGAAAGGAACTGGACCGGGGCATAAGAATGTGTTAGCTAAGGGTCTTTTTTTTTTTTTTTAAATGTTTTTATTTATTTCTAGGAGAGAGAGAGAGACAGCGTGAGCAGGGGAGGGTCAGAGAGAGAGGGAGTCACAGACTGAAACAGGCTCCAGGCTCCGAGCTGGCAGTCAGCACAGAGCCCGACGCGGGGCTCGAACCCGCGAACCGCGAGATTATGACCTAAGCGAAAGTCGGACGCTTAGCCGACTAAGCCACCCAGGCGCCCCAAGGGTCTTTTGATTCAAAGCGACAGACACTAACTGTGGCTTGTTTAAAGCATGGGAGGATTTAATCAAGGATATTGATGCATCTTAAGCATCTATCTGGTGACTGGAAAAGGGGAGATTTAGGGCAGCTCCTGGGATGTGAGCGACAGGTAGCTGTGAGTTTAATCCCTCTCTTACACGTTATCAACATGGCCAAACCACAGTGGCCCCCAGTCTCTCTCTTTGTCTGGATTCCAATATTCACATTCCAGAGACAGAGAACCCAGCTGGGCCAGACATCCTTCCCTGGGCTGGGAGTGCAGAATTCTGTAGTAAGTTCATAACCACGGAGAGCCCGTCCCACAGCACTGGGGCTGCTCCCAGAGGAGGGGAAATCTTGAGCTGAGCCCCTCAAGAGGTGACAGCCATCAGCAAGCAGGGGAAGTGTGGAGATGAGCAGCAGAGCTCTGTGTTCCTTTGTGATTTCTTCTGAAAAGGAGCAAAGGAAAGCGTTTCCATATGGGAATTCCTATCTGGCATTTCCTGGGAATTTCTCTGGATTCCTGAATTCTGGATGCTGAGAAAACTCAGCTGAGAAGTCAGGAAAATTGGAAGAAGAGTTATAATTCTGTGAGAATTAAAGGTCCGGAGTCCATAGAAAGACCTTACTGGCTTGAAGAAATCCACAGACTTCAAGTTGAAAGCGAGAGCAGGACACATTGATACAAGGAGTTGAAGGTCTAGGTCGATGTTTCTGGGACCCAGGAAAGGAGCCATAGAAGAGAAGCATCAGTGGGACGTTCTTGTATTTGTTGCTGTAAGTCGGCGTTCAGGGTCCTGCTGATAGTGAGTCAGTCTTGCTAAGAAACATTAATAAAATTATAGGCACAATACTTTTTTAAGCTTATTTATTTATTTTGAGAGAGAGGGAGAGAAAGAAGGAGAGAGAGAATCCCAAGCAGGCTTCACGCCGTCAGCGCAGAGCCCAGCAAGGGCTCTTGAACTGTCAGTCTCATGAACTGTCAGATCATGACCTGAGCAGAAACCAAGAGTTAGATGCTTAGCCAACGGAGCCGCCCAGGTGCCCCAAGTCACAATACTTTTTACATGCATGGTATTCTAAGAAATGCCAGAGTTTGGAAGCAAGATATGTCCTCAAATCGACCATTCTGACATTTGCCTCTCTGTCGTGCCCTTCACCTTGCCAGGAGATCTGAATATTACATTATATGAATTCTTTTGGAGAGAACACTTGATGCTTTGTGGGGCAAAAAATTTCACTTAAAGAAAGATAACATTTCACTATTTTGGTATGACCTTCCAAGTTTTAAGTGATTTTTATTTAGCATTTATTTTGTGTGTGCGTTTTAAAAAAAATGTTTATATTTGAGAGAGAGAGACAGACAGATAGAATGTGAGCAGGGGAGGGGCAGAGAATGAGAGGGAGACACAGAATCTGAAGCAGGCTCCAGGCTCTGAGCTGTTAGCACAGAGCCCGATGTGGGGCTTGAACTCACAAACTATGAGATCATGACCTGAGCCTAAGTTGGACGCTTAACCAACTGAGCCGTCCATGAGCCCCAACACTTATTTTGTATTAATGTTAATTTCTTTAATGTTTTCTGTCATCCTCTACCCGCATTAGGTAGAGATCATTTTTATGTTATTGGGTTTTATAATCTTGCCACAATATATTGGTTCATAGTAATAATAAGCCATGTACGTGTTATTATATATATATATTTAAAAGAAGACATAGGAGCCTTTCATATAATCCTATTATAGAAATATCCTGTTATGGAAATAAAAGGTCATCTGCTTATCATTATGGCTACTTGTTTTTCAAAAGCAGCTAAGAAAAGTGTTATGAAATTATGGAATAGCAAGAATTTTGGAATCCTCAAGGATTCTCAGAACTTCCGTTTTCTCATTCTTGAATCCCAATAATTAATATCTGTCAAAGGTTTGGACACAGCGTAGGGATGTCGTATCCTGTGTTGGATACCTGGTGGGGTTAATGGTAAGAGGTTACTGTTTAATTCTCAGCAACTCTCTCTAATGGTGTCCTCACGTAAGTCAGCATCTCAAGGGGAAGTATCTCAGATACACGAAGACACCTGCTGATGGGTAAAAACCTCCTGGTTCATTTCAGCTCCTGCCCAAAATTGCACCCATCACTTCCATGAGAAATGACAAGCCACCATTTTCTGGCTTCCAATGAAACATCAGACACAAGGGAGAAAAAAAATGCCCCAACAGTGAAGGTGCCCATGAGCTTCCCTTTGAAGCTGACAGTCATTTTAATCCATGAGACCCTGATCATTAGCATCAGTGAGGGATTAAAACACCATGTCCAGAAAACCCCAGACTGTAGATGCTGTTGGTGTGTTATGTCTCTGCTTGAGTTACGTTTCAGATATGGGTGCTCTCTGTAGTGCTATGAGGGAATGAACAGAAGACCAGAAGAATCTTGTGAAGAAAACTGATCTCCATAGGCAGGGCACATAGAATTGTTGGGACAGAGGGACTTTTTTTTTTTTTTTAATGTTTTATTTATTTCTGAGAGAGAGAGAGAGACAGTGTGAGCAGGGGAGGGTCAGAGAGAGAGGGAGACACAGAATCAGAAGCAGGCTCCAGGCTCTGAGCTGTCAGCACAGAGCCCGACGCGGGGCTCAAACCCACGAGCTGTGAGATCATGACCTGAGCCGAAGTCAGAGGCTTAACCGACTGAGCCACCCAGGCGCCCCGGGACAGAGGTTCTTGACACACGGGGGAGTGAAATCTGGGCCTGGGCTGGCCTTGAGGGGCCTGGGAATGGCATCTGCCCGCAACCCGAAAACAGACTGGTCTTTGTGACACAGCGTTTCTGGTTTTTGATTGAATATAACAGACATACAGTGCTATGTTAGTTTCAGGTGTACAATATTGTGATGCAACAATTCTGTACATTACTCAGTGTACTTTTAATTCCCTTTATCTATTTCATCTACCCCCCCGACACACACACATACACTTGCCTCCCGTCTGGTGATGATTAGTTTTTTCTGTGTTTAGGAGTCTGTTTTTTTGTTTGTCTGTTTTTTCTTTGTTTTGTTTCATCTCCAGATGGGAGAATTAATATGGCATTTGTCTTTGTCTGACTGAGTTATGTCACTTAGCATTACACCCTCTAGATCCATCCACGTTGTCCCAAATGACAAGATCTCTTTCTTTCTATGGCTGAATAATATTCCGTTATGTATGTACGTTACATCTTCTTTATCCATTCGTCCATTGACGGACACTTGTGTTGTTTCCATACCTTGGCTATTGTAATGCAGCATTTCACTGTTAGTCATACAATTTCACCCAGGCTACTTGGCTAAAAAAATCCATTCATAACGCAGGAATACTGGTTCTCATGACATACTTGATATTTAGCACTATGATGTAGATGGATAGAAAACAGCTTTTAAAAAATGACTTTACATAAGAATGTTAAATATTATTGGGGGGAGGTCCCCTCCTATGACCCAAAACATAAAAAGCACCCAAGAAAAATTCCATGTGGGCTCTGATTGTAAATAACTATTAGAATGTAATTTTAGTGAAATAGGGAAAGTACATTTCCTTTTTAATAAAGACCTAAATTGTGTTTCTTTTTGAAGCCTTAAGTTGAAACAAAATTCAGCTGTTAAAAAAGTACAGAGATAGCTTTGGAAAACTTTTTGCCTTTTATAAAGGACTTCGATATGATTTTATTTTTAAGTTTATTTATTTATTTTGAGAGAGAAAAAAGAGAGAGCGAGCGTGGGCAAGTGGGGGAGGGGCAGGGAGAGAACAAATCCTAAGCAGGCTCCATGCTGTCAGCACAGAGCCTAGTGTGGGGCTTGAACTCATGAACTGTGAGTTCATGACCTGAGCTGTAATCATGAGTTGGCCACTTAACCAGCTGAACCACCCAGGCACCCCGGGACTTTAATAAGATTACTTACAAACTTGTTGATACTCTGTTCCCATACATCATACTTCTAGATACCGTGGGGGAAATGGAAGATTCATTTTTGGCAGATCACTGTCCTATTANCACAGAATCGGAAGCAGGCTCCAGGCTCTGGGCTGTCAGCACAGAGCCAGCCGGACACAGGGCTAGAACCCACAAACCATGTGATCATGAACTGAGCCGAAGTCAGAGGCTTAACCGACTGAGCCACCCAGGCGCCCCCTATTTCCTTTAAATAGAACTGAATTAAAATAAAACCTTTTGCTTTCCAAACCCCACAAGTTTTTACAAGGTGGTCAATTAACATTAACTGCTTGTCAGAGTTGGAGCCAGAACATTCACTGATCAGGAAAGCACACCTCCATGAGTCTTCCAACTCCTTGTGCTGGCCTCAGAGTCATAACCGCACTGCAGTATTCCTACGTGGCCTGTGGCTACTTCCAAAAACAAACTCCAGAGAAACGACTTCCAAGCCTTAGGCTGAAGGCTCTTTTCACACAGTTACTTACAGATCATTTAAGGGTCAGTAAAAATAAGTTCTCTTTTTTTTTAATGTTTATTTGTTTTTGAAGGAGACAGATAGAGCGTGAGTGGGGGAGGGGCAGAGAGAGAGGGAGACACAGAATCCGAAGCAGGCTCCAGGCTCCGAGCTGTCAGCGCAGAGCCTGATCATGACCTGAACCGAAGTCAGACACTTAACTGGCCGAGCCCCCCAGGCACCCCAATAAATTCTTTCATCCCTAATAGGAGTTTGCTCATTTGCATGTGATGTCGTGTGGATGCCTTACTGAAAAGGTTAATTACACATAATCTGTTCCTGCCTTCAAAGACAATACTGTGTGAAACAAAGAGTAAGAATCGTTACTATAGTAGTTATGATAATGCTGTTTTACTAATTATTATGATAGCAGTAATTGTTTTAGTGATAGAAATCATAGTCATCTCTTCATTGCAATATGCACTTATTAAGCTCTTCAGTCCCAGGTGCCGTGTTAAGCAATTTGCACACATTACCTCTTTGAATATGATCATCAACCATGGGAGGCAGGTAGCACTATGTCCATTTTACAGACACCGAAACTGAGCTTTAGAGAGCGTAAGTAACTTGTCCGTGGCCACACAGGCCGTCGTTGATGAAGGTGGGAAACTGAGTTCTGAAGCTCAAGATGTAAGAATACAGAGATAAGAGGCACCTGTGACGCGCACCTTTCTGTCACTTTGACATTCACTCAGTGGCCTTCTAGTGAAGGAAGTAGAGAAGCCGCAAGTTCTGTTGAAATTATTGTGTGTTCTTTCATTTGTTGGGGAACAGGAAGCTTGGTGGAAGGTGGTGTGTTTCAGGAGAAATCTGTAATTGACTTCCCCCGGGCCAGAAGCTGTTTGGGGCTGATTAACAAGGGGCTGGTGCCCCTTGGATGTCCACCCGTGATGTTTTCTACTTGCGTTCTCTCCTCTTCTCTTGTATCTTTTGTACTTTTTCGGCTGTTAGAGTCAGTGAGTCCGGAGTGTGTTTTAAGCACTCCTCATGTACAGTGACTGAACAGGAATGTGTAACCATCATGGGCCAAATAAGTGTGCCAGTCTCTCCTGTGAGCAGGGGGTCAGGGTGCAGGTGGGGTGTGTGGAAGAACAGAACATATAAAATTACATATAAATATATATAATTCATTTTAAGTCTCGAAATCACTCAAGGGTATTTTTTTTTAATTGGGCAATTTTACCTGTTCCCTTTTGCACATTTTGATACGTTCCTAAATGGAAGAGCCAGATAGAAATTAATCTTTTAATGCCTCACAAGTAAAAGGAAATTATAGAATGATGTAGCTGGAAGGGACCCCAGAGATCTAAAGAGTTTCATGAAATATTCCTGTCCTTGATCTGCTAATAGGTGTTTTGCAGAAGGGCCCCATGGTCAAGTGAAATCTGGAAGTGCTGGGTTAAAGTGAAGTAGGTTTGTTTCCTGTGGAACTTCACAGTCCTTAATATGCTAACGTGCTGTTTGTGAATCTGCAAGATAAAGTTTAAGTGTTTCAACCCTGGCTCCCCTATTTGGGGAGAGGGGGAAATGAGGGTCTAGCTGAGGCGGCGAGGGTAGAGGGTAGCCGCTATATGAAGATGGCAGCTGACACCTTTTTGAAAGCAAGGTCATCCCAAAGGGAGGGGAGGGTAGATCCTTGCTCCTGTTAGATGCCTGGAATTCTCAGGGAGACGCCTTTCCCTAGAGGCTCAGAGAAGGCTGAAGGGCACCTGTAAGCAAACAGGGCCACCCTCTGTTGTGAGCTACACTGCAGAGACGCTTGGGACTCAGCCCAGCGTGGTGACCAGCCCCTTAAAATCAGCAAAGTGTATTTATCCCCGACCTAGCCCCCTCGGGACAGATGAAGGGGATGTGGGGGCTGTCCCCAGGCCATAGTCACAAAGCCAGTCTGAGTTTCTCCCCAGACAAACTGGGCTGGGAGCTGAGGTCGAGAAGCACCTGCTTAAAAGCTCTCAGAGCTTGGGGCGCCTGGGTGGCTTAGTCGGTTAAGTGTCCGACTTTTGCTTAGGTCATGGTCTCATGGTTCGTGGGTTCGAGGCCCACGTCGGGCTCTGTGCTGATTGCCAGCTCAGAGCCTGGAGCCTGTTTCAGAGTCTGTGTCTCCCTCTCTCTCTGACCCTCCCCTGCTCACGCTGTCTCTCTCTCTCTCCTAGAAATAAATAAAAACATTTTTAAAAAATTAAAAAAGAAAAAAAAAGCTCTCAGAGCTTTTAGTGTGAAAATGTGCAACGTGAAGCTCCAAGAATGAGACCGAGCGTGTGGGGTTTTTAAGGGCCCGGACCATGCATGCAGCTCTTCTCCGCGCGGCATGCCGGGGGCCCTCGGGTTCTGAGGAAAGCCCTTTGGGAAGCACTGCTCTAATCCACCCTTCTCATCTTACCGGTGAGCAGCTCAGGACAAGGCATCGCGTCTCAGGTTCCTTTCTCCATCACTGTCACAAATTTATTGGAACTAACTTGCCCAACTTTGAGGGCAGCCTTGAAGAGATTTTTCTTTAGTTCATAGACTCTTTGTGCATGTTTCAAGGGCAGATGGCTCTCTATATGTTGTATTTCCACTGTCAAAAACCACAGGATCCTTCACCAAACATGTATAGAATACGGATCGCTTATGCCCGAAGACTACAGTGGTGGTCTACAAAGATATACACTAGTTCTCGCTCTATAGAACATTAGTAGTAATGGTAAATATGATATTGATGGTGATACTAGGAATCTGTAACATTTATTGAGCGCCTTTCTGTTTGTCGGGCCGCCGTACGAAGTGCTTTAATCTTCCCGGCGGTTAGTGAGGTGAGGATTATAATAGTTCTTATTTCATAGTGAGGACACGGAGGCGAGGAGAGTTTAAGGAATTATTTCAAGGTCTCATACAGCTGGAGGAGAAAAGGCGTCCATGGAAAGGTGTAGCAGCACATGAAACATTCCTTATGAGTGATGCAAAGTGGTTTATGAATTCAATGAAAACAAAAGTTTTAAAAGACTCAGTCAGTGAAGGTGTCTGTTATGTGATGGACAGTTATGGTTGGTCACCCATCTCTTGCCCTCTGGGGAATGGTACCCCCTTACTTTGGAGGAACTATTTTCACTTCCACTCTGGGGTCTGGCTGTGTGGTTGGGCACCTTGCCTTGAGCTGGACCAATCAGAGTCTTTGGGAATCTGGGGCTTAGAGCAAGGGAAGAGGTTTCCCTCTTGGCTGATAAAACTATAGAAGCTTGTCTGAGATGCCCATGCCTCGTCCTCAGCCCTCGGCAGGAGCTGAGCTTTGATAGGAGGAAACTGCTGGAGGTGGAGAGATGGAGTCTTGCAGATCCTCTGGTCGCCTCTGAGGCTCGGAGGCTGAGTCCTTCTCTTCTCTACTGAGGCGAAGGATTTACTCCTCGCTCGAAGTTCTTCCAGGAATGATACAACCCTTCCTTGCAAAATCAAATGTTATTAGACAGTGATTTAAAAAACCCCACACTGTAGAAATATACATAGATCCTTAAAGGGTTGACATTCTGTAGCTGTTTGGTGCTTGGGCTCTTGGAGGCCCAAGGAGAAAGTAGAGGCAAAAAAAACAACAACCAAAAAACAAAAAACCCAAAAACTCTCAAAACAAAAAACCCCAAACAACAGCCAACAGTAACCCGACTTTGATATTTAAGAGGATTGCGATAAAGTCCCAACACAATTCAGTTGATGGCGTTAGTAGTTTTCCCTATCGTACTTCAATGATATTCATAAAAATGGGAGGGGCCATGCAGAATTGGAACCTACTGCAGATGACAGTTTAGCCACTCCTTCGATCTCACAGAAAGCCTCTCTTTTCCCATCAGTAAAATGGGAAGGCTATGAACGCCATTCCTCCTCCTTTTGTTTTGAGCCTCCGAAGAGAAAGCAGATACAGAGCCTTGTAGCAACTGCAACAGGGCACTTAGAATAGGAAGTGTTGCTATTCACAGACTTCTCACGACGATCAAACACTTTCTAGCCCTGCAGCAAGTCAAGCTTTGTCCCAGCAAGTGGACAGGATTTGGGGGAGGAGAAGACGCGAGAGATTTCAGGACAGTAGGTGTTGTGGGTGCAAAAATGCTTGGAGGGTGAAAGGTGATAGAATGGAAGCAAAAGTAACAATTGTTTCTTCTCTCTTTGGGTTTTATCCTTTCTGTCCATGCTCTCATTTCTGTCTTCTATGGGGCTTTTCTTGGTTTTGGATTTTAGGTGGGCTTTACGGAGACAAAGCAGAACATCCGTAGCCCCCACGGAATGAAAAGAAGCATGGAAAGGACCCAGAACAGTCCCTGGTGCCTTTTCCTTGTCCATTTGGGTTTATGCTTCATTCCTGCGGGATATTAAGGGCTTTGCCCTCCTCCTGTTGAATGTGATTAATCAGGGTAGGAGCTCAGCCCTGTGGAAAGATAGTGTGGGACAAGCCTGTTTCTAAGCACGCACCAGGCTAGGGAGGGTAAGAAGAGTAAGAAAGAGAAAAGAATATATGTCTGATTTGCTGTTGTTGCAACCACCACAACAAACAAACAAGAAAACTTTCCACACTGCAGATTGTGCTGCCTTGAGAGAGCCCAGGGCAAAGGGTGGATGGCTGGGTGGGTCCCTCAGGATTGAAGGGCCTGACAGTGTGTGATTCCCTGCAACAAATGGTCGTGGTGGGGTGTGTACACACACACACACACACACACACGCAACGCTCAGCCTCCAGTTTCAGCGCTGGCAGAAGATAACAATTCTCAGTTTGCCTTTCCAGGGTTATTTTTGGCTGGGGCTGTTCGCTGGTGGCAAAGGGTTCAGCCCCCCTCCCAACTCCCTCCCTCGTCCATGTTCAAAAGAGAAACTTGTGCCTGTAAACTGCCCACTTGTGGGGAGACCGGGAGACAGGGCTGCTGTGGGAGGGGAGAGAGGCTGGGGGTCTCGGAGAGCTCCCCAAGTCCAGCGTAAGCTCTCACCGCCTCCCCCACCCCCAGGCTGTTTTCTGGCGGGGGCTGTGATCCGGGGAGTAGCGATCCCCTGCAGAGGGGGGAGGCTTGGGCCGGGCGCGCGAGCAGGGTCTCCGGGGGCGGGCTAGCCGGCCCGGGAGCGGACTTGGGGCCACCCCGAAAGGGAGTCCAGCTGAGGCGCGAAACTGCCAGCGCCTCGGGCGATCCGGCGCAGGAGCAAACTTTTGGGAGGGAGAGGCCGAACTCCGCCGGGTCGGCGCGGGGAGGGACGGCTGTCGGTGCCGCCGGAG
>NW_027529428.1:12035441-12035724 GCF_008692635.1 Crocuta crocuta | reverse complement strand
GAACCCGCCGCATCCCCCTGAAGTCGCCCCGGCTCTGCCCGCGTCCACCTGCCAGCGGTCCTGTTCGGCCTTCCCCTCCCCAGCTTCACTCTGTTCTGACCGCCTCCACTCCCCTTCCTCCTGCTCTTCTTTCCTAGGCCAGCGGCCAGTGTTTTCCTCCCCTTTCCTTCTTTTTCCTCCTGTGACCTCTGTGCACCCCGTTCCTTCCACCCCAAAGTTTGGCTCCGCCAGATTTCCCGGTAGTGTTGTCTCAAACGCGCGCGCACGCAGATGCACACAGACA